>NC_138773.1:324297576-324640076 GCF_965119305.1 Pelophylax lessonae
ACAGTTTGCATATCCCTGGAACGTATAACATTTATCAGCCAAACTCACCCCCTGAGCCCCCCCATTCCCTGTGACAACAAGAAGAGGCCCCCCCCCCACAGCTGCTGTCTCATTTGAAATCAATGGGGCTCCGCCCACGCAGTCACTTCATTCATTCACAGTGATCTGTGAATGAATAAACTACAAGTCCCATCTTCCACTGCGGTAGGTGACTTGTCAGTGCCCTCATAGTCCTTCTACAAGTCCCCCAAATTTCTAACTGATATCCCCTACAGAGGTACAGGCAGAAAGCTGAAGGACGCGTCTGCCGGAATCTGACATTACAGCCGCCATCCGTTGTTCACTGGCGCAATGCTTTTTAGACTCTTGCATGAAAGAAATAATAAATGCACATTTCTTCTTTTTGCAAAAATAATTGCATTTATTAATTTTCCCTTAAAGATAAACTTATTAAGAGTCCATTTTTGGTTAAAAATTGGATAACACATCTAGAGTGTTTATAAGGGCTTCATTCTAAGCATGAAGGTGAAAAAAAACACCTCTGTGAAGCAGCCCCCCCCCCCCCCCCTTAATGCTTACCTGACCCCCATAGCGATCCAGCAATGTGCACAAGAGCCTCGACTCTCCGGTGTCTCTTCCTCATTGCCTGAGACAGCAGCTGGAGCCAATGAGAAACAGAGGGGGTGGAGCTAAGCAACAGCTCTGTGAAAGGACACAGAACAGTGGCTCGGGAGAAAGCCTGCTTGGGTTCCCCTGACAGTGATCGGCTGTGGGGGGCTCCTGCCAGGGGCCCCTCTTCCTGCCTGTCCAGTTTTCTGAGGCCTAGGGATCCCTGGGAGCCTCGCGGTGCTGCGCAGGTCCGCCATTTTGCTGTAGCCTCTGTGCTTAATGCACGGTGGTCATGTTTGTGTAGTCTGGCGACCGTTTTGTGGTGGTTTACCATTCAATATGGCAAAATCCACTGCAATGACAGTGGAGCCCTGTGGGCGGCCATTTTTGCGGTGTCGATTCGCGCAGCCGAGCCAGCCTGCTGCAGAATATATGTAGTGGGCGGTCGGCAAGTGGTTAAACTAACTTCACAAGCAGATAAAATAATAAAACATGCATCCAGATGCTCAGTGCACGCCAAAATAGTAGTGCACTTACTCCAATGGCTGCCAACTCCGAGACTGGAAATGGTGGTGGGACCAGTCCAAAGCAGGTTTCACTTTCTCTTCATTCGGAGATTTGTGATGTCATCCACCCACCTCTGCTTCAACCAGTCAGAGGAAGCTTTGTATTCATTTGTAGAATGCAAAGTTGCCTGTGAATGGCTGAGCAGCGCTTTTGTTCTTGAAGTGGGATGGGAAGTTCTCATCCCACAGCCGGAACACCGCGCTGTATACTGTATGTAGATGGGGCTACAATCCGCTAATATTGCACGCCCAGCAAGCGCACCTGCTAGTGCAGCAAATCGTTTGTTTGGGCCAGCTTGGCCCACACGAAATATGTAAAGGGAAATTAAACGCAGAGTTATGCTTTAAGATCTAAAGGCCACTCTGTTGCCTGGGATGTCCCTGGACAGATGTAAAAAAGATGGGTTCCACAGCACTAGTATGAGTCCAGTCTTTTCAAATTTATTAAAAATTAAAAAAAGGAAAAAATCTCATGTACATAAGTATTCACACCCTTTACCATGACACTCAGAATTGAGCTCAGGTGCATCCGGTTTCCACTGATCATCCTTGAGATGTTTCTACAACTTGATTGGAGTCCACCTGTGGTAAATTCAGTTGGTTGGACATGATTTGGAAAGGCACACAGCTGTCTATATAAGGTCCTGCAGGTAACAGTGCATGTCAGAGCACAAACCAATAATGCACAAAAAAGGAGCGCTAGTACACAACTCCCAAATAATGAAATAAGAGTAAAGTCCGTTAAACTATGCCACAAAATCGGTGGTTGCACAACAGATGGTAAACTGTGAAATCTTCACCCAGAGCACAAACCAAGCCATGAAGTCCAAGGAATAGTCTGTAGACCTTTGAGACAGGATTATATGGAGGCACAGATCGGGGGAAGGGTACAGAAACATTTCTGCAGCATTGAAGGTCCCAATGAGCACAGTGGCCTCCATCATCCGTATATGGAAGAAGTTTGGAACCACCAGGACTCTTCCTAGAGCGGGCCGCCCGGCCAAACTGAGCACTCGGGGGAGAAGGTCCTTAGTCAGGGAGGTGACTAAGAACCCGATGGTCACTCTGACAGAGCTCCAGCATTTCTCTGTGGAGAGAGAAGAACCTTCTAGAAGAACAACCATCTCTGCAGCACTCCACCAATCAGGCCTGTATGGGTGTGGCCAGACGGAAGCCACTCCTCAGTAAAAGTCACATGACACCCCGCCTGGAGTTTGCCAAAAGGCCCCTGAAGGACTCTCAGACCAGGAGAAATAAAATTCTCTGCTCTAATGAAACAAAGATTGAACTCTTTGGCCTGAATGGGAAGCGTCATGTCTGGAGGAAACCAGGCACTGCTCATCACCTGGCCAATACCATCCCTACAGTGAAGCATGGTGGTGGCAGCGATGTTTTTCAGTGGCAGGAACTGGGAGACTAGTCAGGAACGAGGGAAAGATGAATGCAGCAATGTACAGAGACATCCTTGATGAAAATTAGGGATGAGCTTCGAGTTCGAGTCAAAGGTAAGTTTGACTCGAACATCGCCATTTCGATCGTTTGTCGAATGACGAACAAATGTGCTTCTTCGCTGGAAATTTGAATTTCCCATAATGCACTGCGCCGCGCGTGCAGCGCGTTATGTGATTGGCCAAAGCATGCACCCTGACCTCATGCTTTGGCCAATCAAATGATCTCTGCCATGATTTAACTAAAGGCAGGCGGCCTTTAGCCAATCATGGCTCAGGGGCCAAGTACACGCCCCACACTACATAAAGGAGTCAGACAGTGCAGAGAGACATTTCTAGCAGTGTAGGGAGGGCGAGGTTCTTGTGTGAGGTAGGGAGAGCGGTTTTTCTTTACATCTGATACCAGTCAGAGTTTTGTTCATCGGTCAGTTTCTGCAAAATTCTATAATATTCACAGACCTGTAGGAATAGAGATCACTGCAGATATCAGAGACAGTAACTTTTGCTCAGTTGTGGATATTTCTATAGGGATCTCAGACCTGTAGGAATAGAGATCACTTCAGATATAAGCCACAGTAACAATTGCTCAGTTGTGGATATTTCTATAGGGATCTCAGACCTGTAGGAATAGAGATCACTGCAGATATAAGCCACAGTAACTATTGCTCAGCTGTGGATCTTTTTATAGGGATCACAGACCTGTAGGAATAGGGATCACTTCAGATATAAGCCACAGTAACTATTGCTCAGTTGTGGATCTTTCTATAGGGATCTCAGACCTGTAGGAATAGAGATCACTGCAGATATCAGTCACAGTATCCATATCCCAGTTGTGGATCTTTCTATAGGGATCTCAGACCTGTAGGAATAGAGATCACTGCAGATATAAGCCACAGTAACTATTGCTCAGCTGTGGATCTTTTTATAGGGATTACAGACCTGTAGGAATAGGGATCACTTCAGATATAAGCCACAGTAACAATTGCTCAGTTGTGGATCTTTCTATAGGGATCTCAGACCTGTAGGAATAGAGATCACTTCATATATCAGTCACAGTAACCATTGCCCAGTTGTGGATCTTTCTATAGGGATCTCAGACCTGTAGGAATAGAGATCACTGCAGATATCAGTCACAGTAACCTTTTCTCAGTTGTAGATCTTTCTATAGGGATCTCAGACCTGTAGGAATAGAGATCACTGCAGATATCAGCCACAGTAACCTTTTCTCAGTTGTAGATCTTTCTATAGGGATCTCAGACCTGTAGGAATAGAGATCACTGCAGATATCAGTCACAGTAACCTTTGCTCAGCTGTGGATCTTTCTATAGGGATCTCAGACCTGTAGGAATAGAGATCACTGCAGATATCAGTCACAGTAACCATTGCCCAGTTGTGGATCTTTCTATAGGGATCTCAGACCTGTAGGAATAGAGATCACTTCAGATATCAGTCACAGTAACCTTTTCTCAGTTGTAGATCTTTCTATAGGGATCTCAGACCTGAGGTCTTGGTTACGGTGTTCAGGCACCACCTTCCACAAAGGCCCAATTTTTAGCACTTGTATAGCCCATGAGATTTCAGATTTGCATGGAATTCTTACCAGCAGGTCCCGTTCCGGCATCTAGCAAGAGTAAGGGGTTGGTTACAGTGTTCAGGCACCAGCAACACCAAAGGCCCAATTTTTGGCACCTGTATGACAAGTACATGCGATTTAAAATTTGTATGAATTTTTTAGCAGCAGGGCCCGTTCCTGCACCCAGCAAGAGTAACTGCGAGGGGTTACGGTGTTCAGGCACCACCAACAACCAAGGCCCAATTATTCTGCACCCGTATGACAAGTACATGTGATTTGAAACTTGTATGTATATTTGTATATGACATTTTTTGCTTTAGAAATGTCAGTATAGCTGCAGCAGGCTACATACATCGTAGAGATGCGCTACTTTAACCACCTCAATACTGGGCACTTAAACCCCCTTCCTTCCCAGACCAATTTTCAGCTTTTAGCGCTGTTGCAATTTGAATGACAATTGCGCGGTCATGCAACGCTGTACCTAAACCAAATTTGTGTCATTTTTTTCCCCACAAATAGAGCTTTCTTTTGGTGGTATTTGATCACCGTCAGGTTTTTTCTTTTTTGGTGCACAAATAAAAAAAGACTGAAAAGTTTGAAAAAAAAAAAAAAAAAGTTTTTTTGTTTAGGTTATAAAATTTTGTAAATAGATATGTTTTTTCCTGCACTGATGAGCACTGATGATGCCGCACTGACAGGCGCTAATGAGGAGACACTGATGGGGTGGCACTGATGGGGTGGCACTGATATTCAGCACTGATGGGCACTGATAGGTAGCACTGATATGCAGCACTGATGGGCACTGATATGTGGCACTGATAGATAGCACTGATATGCAGCATTGGTGGGCACTGATAGGCAGCGCTGATGGGCACTGATAGGCAGCACTGATGGGCACTGATTGGCGGCACTGATAGGCACTGATAGGTGGCACTGTTGGGCGGCAATGATCGGCACTGATGGGCGGCACTGATCGGCACTGATGGGGGGCACTGATAGGCAGCACTGGTGGGCAATAATGGGCACTGGTGGGCGGCACTGATAGATGGCAATAACGGCACTGGTGGGCAGCACTGATAGAAGGCATCGGTGGGCAACACTGATAGGGAGGGCACTGGGGGGGCTCTCTGAGCCCTGTTTGCCATCCCTGGTGGCCATAGTGGGCACCCCTGGTGGTCATGGGTGGGCATCCCTGGTGGATCTAGTGGCACCCCCTCCCCCCAGGGCTGCACTGGTAATCAATCATCTGATTACCAGCACAGACCCCCCCTGTGATCAGTGAGTAATTAGAAATACTCACTGATCACCCCGGCTGCAGAACCGATCCTCTGATCTTCTCCTCACTGACAGGATCTGTCAGGAGGAGAAGAGATTGAAGCCGTTACAACGGCTGTATTTACATTACATGACAGCTGTGATTGGACACAGCCGTCATGTGATCAGGAGGGCCAATCACAGGGCCCTCCTGCCGAATGATGTTGCTCTGTGTCCGAGGGACACAGGCACATCGAGATCGCGCCGCTGCGCGTGCCCGCGGCAGCGCGATCTCTCTCCTTCTGAAGGACGTTCCGGAACGTCCATTCAGAAGGACGAGACTCCTGCCCGGCCGTATATCTACAATGGCCCGGGTGGGAGGTAGTTAAAGGCACATTCAGGGGACCCCCCCCAGGCACGATATTTGAAGGAATTTTTCATTGCTATAATTTCGCTTTAAGCCTCATTAAAATCAGTAAATCAGTGCTACTTTAAAAACAATTGTTTTTAAAAACTTTTTTTTCATTGCTACATGTTCCCCAGGTCAGGACCCGGACCCCCATACACTTTTTTGGGGCAATAACTTGCATTTAAGCCTTCAAAGGCCATTTGATTTTCAAGGTTCGATTCCCATAGACTTCAATGGGGTTCGTTTGTTCGAACAAACTTTTCCTCTGTTCGCGGTGTTCTGGTGCGAACCAAACCGGGAGGTGTTCGGCTCATCACTAATGAAAACCTGCTCCAGAGCACTCGGAATCTCAGATTGGGGCGAAGGTTCATCTTCCGACAGGACAACGACCCTAAGCACACATCCAAGGTAACAAAGGAGTGGCAATGGGACAACTCTGTGAATGTCCTTGAGTGGCCCAGCCAGAGCCCAGACTTGAACCCGATTGAACATCTCTGGAGAGATCTGAAAATGGCTGAGCACCGACCCTCCCCCATCCAACCTGATGGAGCTTGAGAGGTCCTGCAAAGAAGAATGGGAGAAACTGCCCAAAAATAGGAGTGCCGGGCTTGTAGCATCATACTCAAAAATACTGGAGGCTGTAATTGGTGCCAAAGGAGCTTCACCAAAGTATTGAGCAAAGGGTGTGAATACTTATGTACATGGGATTTATTTAGTTTTTTTATTTTTAATACATTTTCAAAGATTTAAAAAAATTTCTTTCACATTGTCATTATGGGGGATTGTTTGTGGAATTTTGAGGAAAATAATAAAATGAATCTATTTGGGAATAAGGCTGTAACATGTAAGATTTTAATCAATAGCTCAATGAACACAAGAACATTTTATAGAACATTTGTTTAGCTCATTACATGAAAGTAAGGATGATAATATAACTTAGATTACAAAATCTTTAGTTTTACTCAAATTACTTGCAAAAATGATGACACCCCACAACAAGAACTCCTCCATTCAGTATTTTGTATGACCTCCATGATTTGTAAGATCAACACCAAGTCTAGGCATGGAATGATTGGTGACATATTGCAACATCCATCTTTTTCCATTCTTCAAGAACGACCTCTTTTAGAGCCTGGATGCTGGATGGAGAGTGATGCTTGTGCCTTCAGAATTCCCCATAGGTGTTCTCCGGTTGGGTCTTGGATGTGTGTTTGACCATTTTCATGTTAGAAAAGTGCACGACGACCAAGGGCACGGAGTGATGGTAGCATCTTCTCTTTCAATGTAGAGCAGGACATCTGTGAATTCATGATACCATCAATCAATGAAATGCAGCTCCCCGGCACCAGCAGCACTCATGCAGCCCCACAGAAGGACACTGCCACCACCATAATTCACAGTAGGCACCATGCATTTTTCTTTGTACTCCTCACCTTTGAGACGGCGTACAGTTTTGAAGCCATCAGTTCCAAAAACATTTATCTTGGTCTCATCACTCCAGAGTCTCAGTAGTCTTCTTCTTTTTCAGCATTGGCCCTGGCAGATTCTAGGTGGGCATTTTTGTGCATAGTTTTTAGGAGAGGCTTCCTTCATGGATGACCCCCATGCATGCCATTCCTCTGCAGTGTACGCCGTATTGTTTCCCAGGAAACAATCACCCCAGTTTGGCTTTCTACTTCTTTAGCTAACTGCGGTGAACTTGCATGGCGATTTCCTTCAACCCTTCTCATCAGAAGATGCTCCTGTCCAGTTGTAGACTTCAGTGGATGTCTCTGTGAGATGGTTGCAGTTCCATCTTTGTTACATTTTTGTATCACATTTGCTCCATTATTCTGACTGATAAGTAAAGCTTTGCTGATCTTCTTATAGCCTTCACTTTTCTTGTGTAAAGAAATTATTTTCTTTCTCAGGCATTGTGACATTTGTCTTCCATGTGGTGCCATTGCTGACATCATGAAATGGGAGGGGTTTTCTTTTGTTAAGTACCGCCCTTTTACATCCACCTGTCTGCAGGACACCTGTTTAACGAATAATTACACTCACCTGAAGTTGAATTCTTGTTAATTTGGATTTTGTTGTCTAAAATTTAGCTTTGCTCCTAATGCCTCGTACACACGCAACAATTATCCGCCGACCGATCGGCCGTCTTTTGTCCAGTGTTGTTGTGTTGGTTGAAATGTGCTCTAGACTGCACATGAATTTTCTTGGCCAACAAAAACCAACTTCAGAAGTGATATCATGTGCTGGTTAACTTTCTGTGTGTTTTTTCTTCTCTGAGCATGCCCCGTCTTGCTCATCTGAATTTTGTCTGCCGAAATCTGTACTGACTGACGGAAAATCGGCCATTCTGTTGACGGCCAACAAAAATTTTATAGTATGCACACCAGATTTTGTTCGGCGGAAAAGTCGGAGTCGGTTGTCGGAAGCATCATACTAACAAGCCGAAAATCGGCCGATCGGACGTTGGCCGAAAATTCACGGCCAACAATCGTTGCGTGTGTACGAGACATAAGACTTTCATTGGGGTGTATTCATTTTTGCAGCATAGTCTTGAATGAATTTGTTAGGAAAAATACTTTTTTGTGTGTGCAAATTAACAAATTTTTGTTGCAATCAATGGCTTGCGTTTGTGGGAGGATTTTGTAGTATAGTGTCCCATAGAAAATGTTCATTCTGAAAGGAAAGTAAAGGTTTCCTGACATATCTGTTGGGGTGTACTCATTTATACATAGAGTTCACAGGTGAGGCAAATGGCACTCCACAATCTTCCAGGTGCATGCAATCAGGCCCTCCCACAGGCCACATATAATGTACAGTAAACCCCCCTCCCATCGCGGGGGTTACGTTCCGGACCCACCCGCGAAAAGTGAAAATCCACGAGATAGAAAAACCCTATTAAAATGCATTGTAGGCGTGTTTTTTTTTAATGTCACTGTACTTTTAAAAGCATTTTAAGGTCTTTAAACACACTTTTAAAACAATAGAAACTCATTTAAACACATAAAAGATACTGAGAGACAGAGCAAGAGCTATGGAAAACACAAAAATATTTAATTTTTAATGGTTTATATTGTAAAATAATATTACAGAAAAAAACGCAATATACCAGGACCGCAAAAACTGAACCGCGATGGAGCGGGGGTTTACTGTATACAGTTGTGCTCATAAGTAGCACAACTGTATACACGGGCAATACACGGTATGAAGAACTGGGGTGTGTAAACTTTTGATCAGGGTCATTTGGGTAGTTTCTGTTGTCATTATGATTTAAAAAGAGTAAACACAGTTGATTGATAGTAAATGGCTTCAGCCAAACACTAACCATGAGTGAAAACGGAAAATTTATATCAATACTTACCGTAATTTTCCTTTCCTGATGGACTCCATGGCAGCACACGTATGGGTAGGCTCCGCCTCCTCTCCTACCCTATAGGACCCCACTCCCATAAATCTTTGCTCCATACCAGGAGCCGTGTTCCATAACTAGAACTACTCCAGCAGATGGGAGGGGACTCCTGCTGCCATGGAGTCCATCAGGAAAGGAAAATTACGGTAAGTATTGATATAAATTTTCCGTTTTCCTGACAGACTCCATGGCAGCACACGTATGGGAAATAACTAGCCATACACACCCGGGCGGGTAACTGCTGGTTTAACAGAAAAAGGTTTAATTTGCACCGTCAACAGACAAGACTTTTAAACCAAAGTTGACCGAAGATAAAGAAGCCGGTTCAACACAGTAATGCGACATAAAGGTATGAATTGATGACCAAGAAGCCGCTCTGCAAATCACGTCAGGAGCTACATGAAGAGAAGCTGCCCACGACGTAGAGATCCCTCTAGTGGAATGAGCTGTCACCACCTCTGGAGGAGCCAGTCCCTTGGCTTTATATGCCCACTGGATGGTCTGAACTATCCAACTTGCTATAGATCTTGAGGAAGCTTGTTTGCCCTTGTTTTTTCCACAGATGAGGACAAAAAGATGGTCTGACTGGCGGAAAGGAGCTGTAGTCTCCAGATATAGCCGAAGAGTTTCCCCCACGTCCAAAGGATGGACAGAATTTTCATCTTGAGATTTGAACGTGGGTAGGACAATTTCCTGTTTGACATGGAATACCGACATTACTTTCGGATTGGAGCCAAGCATCGGAACCAATACTACCCGATCAGGGAAAAACGTAAGGAATGGTTCCTTGTAACCCAAGGCACCGAGTTCAGAAACCCGTTTGGCCGAAGTAATAGCCACCAGAAAGGCTGTTTTCATGGAGATGTTTTTAAGGAAGAATGGATCCTTCTGATTCAAGGTAAGTGAGGAAAGAAACTCCAAGACCGTAGGAAGATCCCACTTAGGGAACCTGGGCTTTCTAGGAGGTCTTAACCTAGTAGCGCCTCTGAAGAACTGGCGAACCAGGGAGTGTTTCGCCCATGCAGTCCCAGTGAAGGCCGAAATGGCTGAAATTTGGACCCGAAGGGAGCTTACTGCTAATGACAGGTCCAGACCGGACTGGAGGAAGCCCAAAATATCCTGGATTCCTGGGTCAGAGACAGAGCTAGATCTGCTATCCACATAATCCTTAAACTTGGACCAGATTTTTTCATAGACCTTGTTCGTGCCGGGTCTTCTGGCACTCATCATTGTAGCGATTGCCTCGTTTGGACAACCGAGCGCTTTCAATCTTTCCCTCTCAACAGCCATGCCATGAGATGAAGCTGTGCTGGGCAGGGGTGAAGAATAGGCCCTTGGGACAGAAGGTCCGGCCTGACTGGCAGAGGTATCGGGTCCCGACAGCTGAGCTGGAGCAACAGAGGAAACCACGGTCTCTTTGGCCAGAAGGGAAGAATCGCTATGATCTGCACTCTCTCTGTCCTGAGTCTGTGAAGAAACTTGAAGATGACTGGCACTGGAGGAAACGCATAGGCCGTTTGAAAATTCCAATGATCCGTCAGGGCGTCTACCCCGTAGGCCTGGGGATAACGCCACCTCGTGTAGAATCTCTCCAGTTTGGCATTGCTTGGAGATGCGAACAGATCTACCTCTGGATGGTAACCTAGAGACATGATCCATATGAAGGTCTCTGGATGGAGTGACCACTCGTTGTTGTCCAGAGCAGACCTCGAGAGGAAGTCTGCCTGGACGTTCTGGGCACCCGGAAGATAGGCGGCTGACAAGTTGGACAGATGTCTTTGAGCCCAATCCATAATAGGTTTCACTTCTTTCAGAAGAGAAGGACTGCGGGTGCCCCCTTGTCTCTTGATGTAGGCGACGGCTGTCGTATTGTCCAGTCTTAGGAGGACCGAGGCATCGGTCGCCAGATGCTGAAAGGCCTGGAGAGCACAGAACGCTGCCCGAAGCTCCAGCACATTCGAGACCACCCCGTATGTAGGGAAGTCCCATCTGCCCTGGGCCACCTCCGACAGGCAATGCGCTCCCCATCCCGTCCTGCTGGCGTCCGAGGTCATGACCAACCAGGACGCTGGAACGATTGAATGGCAGTTTAAAAGATTCTTTCGCTGAAGCCACCAGGTTAAGCTGTCCTTCATGGACGTAGTTATCCGAATGAGGACTTCTGGATTCTCGAAATTCCATTGTTGGAGGAATCCCATCTGAAAGGGCCTCATCTTCCACTGTGCCCACTTCACCATGGGAGCCGTGGAAACCATGGTCCCAATTATCTTCATGCACTGGGACGCCCGGAGATGAGAGGCTGATAATGCCGGACGAATCCTGTTGCGAATTGTCGGAATCTTCTCTAATGGAAGGGAGATAGTGCCTCTGGAAGTGTTGAAGAGGGCCCCTAGGAAGACCAACGACTTCGTGGGTTCCAGATGACTTTTTTCCAAATTCAGGAGCCACCCGAACTCTTGAAGGGTGGAAATTACTTGAGATCTGTGAAGCAGAATTTGATCCTGATGTTCTGACAGAAGGAGCAAGTCGTCCAAGTAATGGTAAAGACGAATCCCTTTTGCTCTGATCAGGGCTACTACAGCCAGTAAGATTTTGGAAAAGATTCGAGGTGATGTGGTAAGCCCGAAAGGGAGACAGGTAAATTGAAGATGCACCTGACCCACTGCGAATCGGAGAAATTTTTGCATTTCTGCTGCGACTGGGACGTGAAAGTAGGCATCTTTCAAGTCTATGGATATCATCCAATCCTCTGGCTGTACCACTTGCCGAATTGTAAAAAGTGTTTCCATCCTGAACCTCTCTTTCTTGATGAAGGTGTTTAGGTGTGTTAGGTCTATAACCGGCCTCCAAGAGCCGCTTTTCTTCAAGACCATGAAGAGCGGAGAGTAGATGCCTTGGAACCGTTCCTCGGTTGGGACAGGCACTGCCGCACCCTGGGCAACCAGGGATTCTACATATGTAAGAAGAGTTGACTTCTTCTCTTCTGAACGGGGTAAGGCCGTAGGAATAAAGCGAAGAATGGGGCTTCTGTCGAAAATCCACACATGTCCGTGTGATACGGTTCTGACGGCCCATTGATCTTCGATCGAGGCTGCCCAGACGTGCGCAAACTGAAGCAAGCGTGCGCCTACCCGCACCGTCTGGACAGGTTCGATGTCAAAAAGACTTCGTCGCCTCTCGGCTTGCTGAAGATTTTCCTTTGGAGAACTTCTGCCCTGTAGACTGAGGGCGCTTCCAGTTCTTCCTGAACTCACGACCGGGCCTGTAAAAACGGGCCTCTCTGGCACGATCAGGATTTTGTCTGTTTTGAGGTCTTCTCTGATCTATCAACCGGCGATCCTGGGGAAGGAAACCAGATTTACCACCAGTGGCACGGGTAATAGCACTGTCCAGTTTATTACCAAAGAGGGAGGAACCCTCAAAGGGAATTTTGCACCAGGCCTGCTTAGAGGCAGGGTCGGCCAACCAGGGGCGCAACCACAAGGCGCGTTTGGCCGTGACAGAGGACAGCATGACCCGCGCCGCCAAGCGGATTATATCAATGGATGCCTCACCCAAGAAAGCCGTTGCCAGTCTCAACTCCTGAATGGCTGAACTCCTGGCCACCTCTTCGGAGACACTCTGAAGTGTAGCCTCCACGCTGTCTACCCAGGCTTCCATTGCCTTGGATGTGGCTGCCAAAGCCAGAGCCGGCTTACACGCCATACCTGCGGAGAGATAAATCTTCTTAAGATCTGTGTCAATCCGCCTGTCAAGAGCGTCTTTGAATGAGACTGAGTCTTCCAATGGTAAGGTTACGTGTTTCACCAACCTCATCAAGGCCGCATCCACCGTGGGAGCGGAGTCTAGATGTTTCACCTTATCATCCTTAAAGGGATACATTCTGGAGACCTTAGATGACAAAGAGTTTCTCTTTTCAACTCCCTGCCACTCGTCTGTAATAATTTCTCCCAATTCCCCTAGGAGGGGAAAATGGGAACGCTCTTTTTTGAGATGTTTGAAGTATTTCTTCTGTTTAGCTGGGGACTCAGCTGGATCTTCCCATTTTAATGCCTCCTTAACCGCCTTAACTAGCGGTGGGACCATAGCAAGTTCAAAACCTACATTCTGGTCTGCCAAATCATCTTCACTGTCTGTAGAATCTTCTGACAGACGACTTGGTTGGGAAGTACCTGGCTCCACTTCATCCCTTGGGAGGAAACCAGGAGCCTCTGAAGAGTGACCCGAAAGCCTGCTCGAATCCCAATCTCTAAGGGATTCTTTTACAATCCGCCTGACCATAGCCTCCACTGGTTGTGCAGTGTCTTGCTTTTCCCTCAAAACCCTGGAATAACAGGTATCACATAGGGATCTATCCTCAGGGATATGGGCTCGACAGCCCCAGCATGATTTCCCTGAACTGCGGTCAGAATGGCGGGATTGCCGCGGAGCGACTGAACTGGAAGTGTGCTCATGTCGTTTAGACCTGGAGCTAGACCTATGACCAGACTTTGATGAAGAATGCTGATAGGCTGAAGGAGAACGATCCTTTGATCCAGAAATAGGGCGTTGGTCAGATCTAAAAGGGCTAAATAGGGAAAGAAAAACACACTTAGGCTCCATTCCACCAGCCAACGCAAGCAGGTAAGGGTTAAGAAAAACTAGCTCACCTGTTGCGCAGGGACTGGCCACCGGGGGGTGGTGAAGCATCCATTTGCAGATAGAAGCAAAAGCCTGCACAGGAAGAAAGTAAGCATACATGTACTGACTTTCGTCTCCACACCAACCCTTTTACCCCAAATGGCACCTGGATCAAAGCATGACTCACCGCTGAAGAGCAGAGAAACAGCACGGGGAAGCCACCGCAACGCCCGCAGACATCCCATTGTAAACAGGAATGACAGCTGCTTAAATCTCCCGGGCGCCGCAAAGCCACGCCCCAAACGACGCAATATCGTCATAGGAGATCGGGAGCGATGCGCGCGCATGCGCAGACGATACCAGGGCCAAGCCTCATCCTGGACAACCAATTGAAGGTCCAGCGAGGCAGGGGGAGGAGCCTAAGCGACGATCTGGAACGCAGGAGCGCTCCACCGCACAAACAGGAAATGCAATGAAACCAAAAGAAAGTTTTATACTTTACCACCATGACGATAAACGAACAGTCTCAGGCCTGGATGAATTCATGCGTGTGTGACAGGGCACCAGGGCCTATCCGCTCAATAGCAAGGACGTATTGGCCATCAATGCAGCCCACCTCTCATTCAGGATTTACGGCATCTTCAGCATTTTAAAATAATATTGCCTGGGTCCACCCGATAAATATCGAGATTGCTGGACATAAAACAGGAGGCATCCGACATCAACAAGGTCCACACGCCACCAGCTCGCCTGAAACGATAGACGTCCTATAAGGTAAGACTTCCTTCTCGCAGGAGGAGGACGAAAAAGGAACACGGCTCCTGGTATGGAGCAAAGATTTATGGGAGTGGGGTCCTATAGGGTAGGAGAGGAGGCGGAGCCTACCCATACGTGTGCTGCCATGGAGTCTGTCAGGAAAGAAAAGTTTTTGTGTTATCATTTATATTCTCGGAAAAATGGCCAAGAAATCATAAATTCTGCCAGGGTATGTAAACCTATGAGCACAACTGTATATATATCAAGGTTTTAGAGAAGCACCCAGACACCCAAAGGCCTTTCATATTTCAGTGGAACTCTGCTAAACCACATACAACATCTATGACAACAGCATGGCTTCCTAGAAGAAGACTCTGGGGGCTTAACTGGCCTGCCTACAGTCCAGACCTTTCACAAACTTGAAAAATTTGGTGCATCTTGAAATGAAAAATACAACAAAGAAGAGCCAAGACTGTTGAGTAGTTAGAATCCTACATCCTCCTGCCTGTTCCCCACCCACACAGGGTTTCCTGACTCCTCCTTCTGCATGTGTCCTACCCACATATGGATTCCTGGAATCTCTTCCTGCCTGTGTCCCACCCTGTGATTGCTATCTTTCTATTCCCTTTAGCATTTTTATAAAGTTCCATTACCTTGTTATGCAGGTCTTTTGACAGTTCTTTTCTGCTCCCCATGCCTCAGTATCTATGGGAGAGCTTAGAAACTCATTGAAAATTTATACACAGACACTAATTGCAATTTGAAAAGCCACAGAGCTCTGATACACACTTACTTGTTACCGGATAATGTTTTTTGCATTTGCTTGTTACTTGTTGTTTTCTCTCAATAAAAACGATTGAAAGTAAAAAGCCACAGATGTGGAAAATGAACCTTTAAGGCTTCATTCACATGTCAGCGTAGCGATCGCGGGCAGAATCGCCGCGATCCGGAAATCATTGCAAATCGCGGGACGCCTGTGCGTTGCCCGTGGTTTGCAATAGCACCCCAAACGCTGTGCGATGTTGCCGCGATTTGCGCCGAATCGCGGTAACATCGCGCAAAAAAAATCGCGGGTCGCATGACGCCCCAAAGAAGCTCTTGTACCGCGATTTTTTTTGTGCGATGTTATCGCGATTCGGCAGGCGCAAATCGCTGCAACATCGCACAGCATTTGGGGTGCTGTTGCAAATCACGGGCAACGCACAGGCATCCCGCGATTTGCAATGATTTCCGGATCGCGGGCAGAATCGCCGTGATTCTGCCCGCGATCGCTACGCTGACATGTGAATGAAGCCTCATTTGCCATTGAAACATGTCACCTTGTGTGCCAAACCATCGGGGGGGGGGGGGGGGTCTTTTCATCAGGGACATTTGGGGGATTTCTGTTACCATTATGATTTAAAAAGGAACCAGATGACTATGATGATAATAAATGGCTTTAAAGCAACACTTTCCATAAATAAAAGACATCTTTTTGTCATGATCATATTTTCAATATCAATGCCAACATTTCATGATTTCTGCCAGGGGGAGGCAAACTTCTGAGCACAAGTGTATATACAGTATCATGTATCATGTATATTTCATTTTCTTTTTCAGGAAAACCTCTTAGATACAATGTAATACATGTGTGGTGTGTGAGGGTCCACTAGGTGGTGCTGCACCTCCTGTATTATCTTTGTGCTGTATACAGTAGAATCCAATTAATGAGCTCAGGACACTCTCGCCATCTAGTGGACAACAGTTATAGTGCGCTCTGTGCAGGCAATATTTTCATTGGTAATAAGCTGTTCAATGTCCTGAGTAAGAACTAATTTAGGTCATTTAATTACACGGCAGGCCCATTTATTGCAGAGTAATTATGCTGCCTCTTTAGGAAGGAACTTATAGCCAGGACCTTCTCTGCATAGCTGCGCCATGAGCCATGTTCTCTACCAATATGTGCAGAATTAGAAACAGGGTCGGTGGTTTTGGAGCGGGGAGGGGGTCTGGTCCGGTGGGTCATATTCTCAAAAGGGAAAAAAGAAAAGCAGGCATCCAACGTCCCCCGCGAGGTGAGGGAGTCTCCTGCAAGCGGCTCCCTGACATCCCGGCTGCGCTGTCAGAATGGAGCTGATGCTTCCTGTATAGTTCCGGCAGCGCCATGGCATGAGCAGGAATCGCGTAAAGGCTGATATTTATTATGCTTTCCTAGACATCCCAACCTGCAAAAACTCATTTCAGGGAGGTGGCACTCTGCGAACCCCCCCCCCCCCCCCCCCAATTAGAAGAAGGTTTACTTCTTCTGAGAGATATTAAAGGAACGCTATAACCACCATGACCACTTCAGTGATTTGAAATGGGTGATGGTGGGAGGAGTCAGAAACACTGCACATGCTGGGATATTTACAGTTATGTGCTGGGGGCTAGTTGCACCCCTAGCACATGTGACTTACTGCTGGTGGGTACTGCTGGCTGGATACTGCTGGTATTCTGATGTCTGATTTCTAGCAACCTAGGACCTTAAGTGGCTTCTAATGCCTGCTTCCTAGCAACCTAGGACCTTATGTGGCTTCTGGTGCCTGCTTCCTCACAACCTAGGACGTTAGTAGTTTTCTGCTGCCTGCTTCCTAGCAACCTAGGACTTTAGGTGTCTACTGCTGCCTGCAACCTAGGACTTAAGGTGTCTTCTGCATCCCGTGTTCTAGAAACCTAGGATATTAGGTGGCTTTTGCTGCCTGCTTCCTAGCAACCTAAAACATTAGGTGGCTTCTGCTGCCTTCTTCCTAGCAAGCTAAGACTTAAGAAGTCTTCTGCTGCCTGCAACCTAGGACTTAAGGTGTCTTCTGCATCCTGTGTTATAGAAACCTAGGATATAAGGTGGCTTTTGCTGCCTGCTTCCTAGCAACCTAGAACAATAGGTGTCTTCTGCTGCCTGCAACCTTGGACTTAAGGTGTCTTCTGCATCCTGTTTTCTAGAAACCTAGGATATTAGGTGGCTTCTGCTGCCTGCTTCCTAGCAACCTAGAACAATAGGTGTCTTCTGCTGCCTGCAACCTAGGACTTAAGGTGTCTTCTGCATCCTGTGTTATAGAAACCTAGGATATTAGGTGGCTTTTGCTGCCTGCTTCCTAGCAACCTAGAACAATAGGTGTCTTCTGCTGCCTGCAACCTTGGACTTAAGGTGTCTTCTGCATCCTGTTTTCTAGAAACCTAGGATATTAGGTGGCTTCTGCTGCCTGCTTCCTAGCAACCTAGAACAATAGGTGTCTTCTGCTGCCTGCAACCTAGGACTTAAGGTGTCTTCTGCATCCTGTGTTCTAGAAACCTAGGATATTAGGTGGCTTTTGCTGCCTGCTTCCTAGCAACCTAGAACGTTAGATGGCTTCTGCTGCCTTCTTCCTAGCAACCTAGAACTTAAGGGGTCTTCTGCTGCCTGCAACCTAGGACTTAAGGTGTCTTCTGCACCCTGTGTTCTAGAAACCTAGAATATAAGGTGGCTTTTGCTGCCTGCTTCCTAGCAACCTAGAACAATCTGTGTCTTCTGCTACCTGCAACCTTGGACTTAAGGTGTCTTCTGCATCCTGTGTTCTAGAAACCTAGGACATTAGGTGGCTTCTGCTGCCTTCTTCCTAGCAACCTAGGATGTTAGGTATTTTTCTGCCGCCTGCTTCCTAGCAACCTAGAACTTAAGATGTCTTCTGCAGCCTGTGTCCTAGAAACCTAGGATATTAGGTGGCTTTTGCTGCCTGCTTCCTAGCAACCTAGAACGTTAGATGGCTTCTGCCGCCTGCTTCCTAGCAACCTAAGACTTTAGGTAGTTTTTTGCCGCCTGCTTGCTAGCAACCTAGGACTTAAGGTGTCTTCTACAGCCTGTGTCCTGTAAACTTAGTATATTAGGTGGCTTTTGCTGTCTGCTTCCTAGCAACCTAGAAAGTTAGGTGGCTCCTGCTGCCTGCTTCCTAGCAACCTAGGACTGTAGGTGGCTTCTGCTGCCTGCAACCTAGGACTTTGTGTCTTCTGCTGCCTGCTTCCTAGCAACCTAGAAGTTTAGGTGTCTTCTGGTGCCTGGGTCCTTTGCGCTGTACACTCGTAATTTCCATTATAAACACTAAATGTGGAAATTATAGGTAAGATTTTTCCCAGAGTCTAACTTCCAGCAGAATCCTATGTAAGGACATCTGGAAGTATGAATGAGCCCTAAAAGGTGTATTCCAACTTTGAGGAACAAAGTCGCCCTCCTCAGCATACACAATTATACCGGGCGTTTGGGGGGGCGGGGCCAGAAGTGGACAAACGCCAAGTACCTGCAGAATGCAGAAAGAAAAAGCGAACCCAACAACCCCCGATGGAGTTGTGTTCCTGTAAAATACAGTGTGATCGTAATTAGCAACCTGGAGGAGCGACGCCCCAAGCAGATGGAGACATTCCCGACATCTAAAGGAGAGAAGAAAGAGACGCTCGATCTTTTATTTACCGAATATCAAACAACCAAATAATCCCCGACAATAAAAACAGGACGATGAATCAACTGAACATCAAACGTGCGAGGGGGGAGGGGCCGGGGAGTTATGACAGACGGTCAGACTGATAAATATTCATGTCCATGCATGCTGAGTAATGTGTCAGTGTAACCCTTCCAGGTATCATAAGGACTCCCCCTGACAATGCCTTCATCTGCTTTTCTCTCCAGAAGCAATGCACCATCTTTGTTTAGGCATCATCCAGGGTCACCATCTACTTCTTGGGCTCACCTGCCGGTTCAGAGATGACACCATCCTGGAAATCCTGCTCCCTGTGCAGTTCTTGGCTGTGTTCACAAATGTCTGACACAGATCAGCCCCTGCTGAGCCTCTCACCTTGAGACTTACTACAAAGTTACAATGTACAGTCTGATCACTGGGGGAGGGGAGACGGAGGAAATGCCTCCTCCTTCTACAAAGTTACAATGTACAGTCTGATCACTGGGGGAGGGGAGACTGAGGAAATGCTTCCTCCTCCTTCTACAAAGATACAATGTACAGTCTGATCACTGGGAGAGGGGGAGACTAAGGAAATACATCATTCTCCTCCTATAAAGTTACAATGTACAGTCTGATCACCGGGGGAGGGTAGACTGAGGACATTCTTCCTCCTCCTTCTACAAAGTTACAATGTACAGTCTGATCACTGAGGGAGGTGATCAGATTGTACATTGTAACTTTGTAGAAGGAGGAGGAGGCATTTCCCCAGTCTCCCCTCCCCCCCATATTATATTATATTACGTCACCGCGCATGCGCCTGCTCTGCTTAGCATGTGTGAGCTTTCCCGAGCCCGGTAGGCTGCAGGAATGGAGCATGCGCAGTCACACTTTCGGCCCACAGCCATACTGTTGATGGGCGCCGCTGCAGAAAGTTTGCCTTGACAACAGGGCACTTTGGACATCAAGGGGCAAAGAGGGAGGTGCTGAAGCACCCTCCGCCCCCCCCCCCCCTGCACATGCCTGTTGTTATCGCAGGCAGAATTGCTGCTTGCGATTCTGAAAGTGTGACTTATGTGCGTGTCAGGCATAGGGCTGCCTCTTCACTTCAATGGCCCGTACTGTGAGCGTTCATCGCCCAATAGGATCTCCTGCACCTTTTTGGGCAACAAGATTAGCGCTATTTTTAACGCACGTTTCCCTCAACAGAATCACAACCCATTAAGAATAGGAACAATGGCCCCCAAATACACGTCTTGCGTTGGAATCGCAGGAAGAATAGTGATGATTCTGTCCCATGATTCCGAATCATGGCAAATCTTGGAATGCGCTATTATTCCGAATGACACCCTAAATGCGGTGCGATTCTGTCACTCGACAATCACTGCAAAACGAGAGTTTTAAAATCGCGCTAAGCTTGTCGCCAAAAAAAAGATCAGGAGCTTCCTTGGGGCGACAAATGTTCATAGGACGGCCCATTGAAGTGAACGGGAACGCGTGTGAATCGCATTTTCAGAATCGCAAGCAGAAATGCGCATTCCTGCAACAGCTGAACAGGGCCTTAGTGTTTAACCACCTCTGGACCGGAAGGATTTTCCCCCTTAATGACCAAGGCCATTTTTTGCGATTTGGCATTGCGTTACTTTAACTGACTGTTGCGCGGTCGTGTGACGCTGTACACAAATAAAATTGATGTCCTTTTTTCCCCACTAGTAGAGCTTTCTTTTGGCGGTATTTGATCATCTGTGACATTTTTTTTTTTTTTTTTGCACTATAAACAAAAAAAGAGCAACAAATCTGAAAAAAAACAAACAATATTTTTCACTTTTTGCTATACACATTATCTCACAAAAGTAAGTACACCCCTCACATTTTTGTAAATATTTTATTCTATCTTTTCATGTGACAACACTGAAGAAATGACACTTTGTTACAATGTAAAGTAGTGAGTGTACAGCTTGTATAACAGTGTAAATCTGCTGTCCCCTCAAAATAACTCAACACACAGCCATTAATGTCTAAACCGCTGGCAACAAAAGTCAGTACACCCCTAAGTGACAATGTCCAAATTGGGCCCAAAGTGTGAATATTTTGTGTGGCCACCATTATTTTCCAGCACTGCCTTAACCCTCTTGGGCATGGAGTTCACCAGAGCTTCACAGGTTGCCACTGGAGTCCTCTTCCCCTCCTCCATGATGACATCACGGAGCTGGTGGATGTTAGAGACCTTGCGCTCCTCCACCTTCTGTTTGAGGATGCCCCACAGATGCTCAATAGGGTTTAGGTCTGGAGAGATGCTTGGCCAGTCCATCACCTTTACCCTCAACTACTTCAGCAAGGCAGTGGTCGTGTTGGAGTTGTGTTTGGGGTCATTATGTTGGAATACTGCCCTGCGGCTCAGTCTCTGAAGGGAGGGGATCATGCTCTGCTTCAGTATGTCACAGTACATGTTGGCATTCATGGTTCCCTCAATGAGCTGTAGCTCCCCAGTGCTGGCAGCACTCATGCAGCCCCAGACCATGACACTCCCACCACCATGCCTGACTGTAGGAAAGACACACTTGTCTTTGTACTCCTCACCTGGTTGCCCCCACACACGCCTGACACCTTCTGAACCAAATAAGTTCATCTTGGTCTCATCAGAGCACAGGAGATGGTTCCAGTAATCCATGTCCTTAGTCTGCTTGTCTTCAGCAAACTGTTTGTGGGCTTTCTTGTGCATCGTCTTTAGAAGAGGCTTCCTTCTGGGATGACAGCCATGCAGAACAATTTGATGCAGTGTGCGGCGTATGGTCTGAGCACTGACAGGCTGACCCCCCACCCCTTCAACCTCTGCAGCAATGCTGGCAGCACTCATACGTCTATTTCCCAAAGACAACCTCTGGATATGACGCTGAGCACGTGTACTCAACTTCTTTGGTTGACCATGGTGAGGTCTGTTCTGAGTGGAACCTGTCCTGGTAAACTGCTGTATGGTCTCGGCCACCGTGCTGCAGCTCATTTTCAGGGCCTTGGCAATCTTCTTATAGCCTAGGATTTTTTCAGATCCTCAGAGAGTTCTTTGCCATGAGGTGCCATGTTGAACTTCCAGTGACCATATGAGAGAGTGAGAGCGATAACACCAAATTTAACACACCTGCTCCTCATTCACACCTGAGATCTTGTAACACTAACGAGTCACATGACACCGGGGAGGAAAAATGGCTAATTGGGCCCAATTTGGACATTTTTACTTAGGGGTGTACTCACTTTTGTGAGATAATGCAACATTTCCAATAAAAAAATTGAAAAAATCAAATTTTTTCATCCTTTTAGGCCAATTTGTATTCTGCCACATATTTATAGTAAAAAAATCCCAATAAGTGTATATTGATTGGTTTGTGCAAAAGTTATCATGTCTACAACTAGGGGAAAGATTTGTCATTTTTATTTATTTATTTTTTTACTAGTAATGGCGGCGATCTGCGATTTTTAGCGGGACTGCGACATTGCGGTGGACAGATCGGACCCCTAACTGACATTTTTGACACTTTTGAGGGGACCAGTGACATTACTACAGCAATCAGTGCTAAAAATATGCACTGTCACTGCATTGGTGGGATTCAAAAATTTTAGTAACCAGTTCATACTTTCCCAGCACAGTGACCAGCGTGCCCCCTTTTAATGCAGAATGAACAGTGTGCCCCCTTTCAATGCACAGTGACCAGAGTGCCCCCCTTTCAATGCACAGTGACCAGCATGCCCCCCTTTCACTGCAGAGAGACCAGCGTGCCCCCTTTCAATATACACAGTGACCACAGCATTGCCCCCAATGATTGCAGAGTGCCACAGCATTGCCCTCAATCATTGCAGAGTGCCACAGCATTGCACCCAATCATTGCAGAGTGCCCACAGCATTGCCCCCAATGATTGCAGAGTGCCCACAGCATTGCCCCCAATCAATGCAGAGTGCCCACAGCATTGCCCCCAATAATTGCAGAACCCCCACAGCATTGCCCCCAATAATTGCAGAGTGCCCACAGCATTGCCCCCAATGATTACAGAGTGCCCACAGCATTGTCCCCAATGATTGCAGAGTGCCCACAGCATGCCCCCAATAATTGCAGAGTGCCACAGCATTGCCCCCAATAATTGCAGAGTGCCACAGCATTGCCCCCAATGATTGCAGAGTGCCCACAGCATTGCTCCCAATGATTGCAGAGTGTCCACATCATGCCCTCAATGATTGCAGAGTGCCCACAGCATTGCCCCCAATAATTGCAGAGTGCCCACAGCATTGCCCCCAATAATTGCAGAGTGCCACTGCATTGCCTCCAATAATTGCAGAGTGCCCACAGCATTGCCCCCAATAATTGTAGAGTGCCACAGCAATGCCCCCAATAATTGCAGAGTGCCACAGCATTGCCCCCAATAATTGCAGAGTTCAACAGCATTGCCCCCAATGATTGTAGAGTGCCACAGCATTGCCCCCAATGATTGCAGAGTTCAACAGCATTGCCCCCAATGATTGTAGAGTGCCACAGCATTGCCCCCAATGATTGTAGAGTGCCACAGCATGCCCCCAATGATTGCAGAGTGCCACAGCATTGCCCCCAATCATTGCAGAGCGCCACAGCATTGCCACCAATAATTGCAGAGCGCCACAGCATTGCCCCCAATGATTGCAGAGTACCACAGCATGCCCCCAATGATTGCAGAGTGCCACAGCATTGCCCCCAGTAATTGCAGAGTGCCCACAGCATTGCCCCCAATGATTGCAGAGTGCCACAGCATTGCCCCCAATAATTGCAGAGTGCCACAGCATTGCCCCCAATAATTGCAGAGTGCCAGCGATCCCCCCGCGAGACCCATGCACTTACCTCTGCAAACAACGTAGTTCATTCAACACAGCAGCTAAGAATAGACAGGTACATGTGAAAAAGAGTCTGGAGCGCCACCTGCTGCCTGTACCGGTTCAGCCACTTATACTTCTATATCTAACTAAAAAAAAAAAAAAAAAAATAGAAACCTTTTAGTTAATTATTAGTAATTAAAAAATACAACAGAACAATAAACAGGTGAAATCTGCTGTTGATGGTAATGATACATTCCGATCGCAGATCGCCGCTCTAATATGAGGTCTCTGAGGAGGAGGAGATGGATTTTCCCATAAATCATTTGTTATGTAGCGGCTGTCAGTGTCCCCGCTCATAGATTTACATCAGCCACGGACGTTCTGCCCGGCTCAGCCGATAAATTATTTCACGGTAAACAAGGCTGGAAACGATCGTTATCCAAGCCACATTTTTGGAGCCAGTCTAGGCTTGTGATTGCTCGCAGACGGTCATTCTGGATTTGCTTGCTCTGTGCACCATAAAACAAATCCCTGTTTTCATATTTATTTCCATCCCATACTGCTGATCCCCCTGCAACCTCTTTTCAGCCACTTCCTATCTGCATGTAATGGCTGAATGGCATTTCTCTGTGCCGGGTTTCCTAATGGTGACAACAAAGGACCAGGCCTGCTTAACCACTTCAGCCCCGGAGGATTTGGCTGCTCAAAGACCAGGCCCTATTTTGCGATTCGGCACTGCGTGACTTTAACGGACAATTGCGCGGTCGTGCGACGCTGTACCAAAACGAAATTGACTTCCTTTTTTCCCCACAAACAGAGCTTTATTTTGGTGATATTTGATCACCTGTGCGATTTTTATTTTTTGCGCATTAAACAAAAAAAGAGCGACAATTTTGAAAAAAATAACAATATTTTTCACATTTTTTTATATGAAATTCTCAAACAAAAAAATGTAAAAATCTAAATTTTTTAACATTTTAGGCCAATTTGTTTTCTGCTACATATTTTTGGTAAAAAAAAAATCCCAATAAGTGTATTTTGATTGGTTTGCACAAAAGTTATCGCGTTTACTAACTACGGTAAAGATTTATGTCATTTTTATTGTTTTTTTTTTTTAACTAGTATTGGCGGCGATCTGTGATTTTTTTTTTGCGGGACTGCGACATTGCGGTGGACAGATCGGACCCCTAACTGACATTTTTGACACTTTTGGGGGGTACCAGTGCCATTACTGCAGTAATCAGTGCTAAAAATATTCACTTTACTGTAATAATGACACTGGCAGGGAAGGGGTTAACTTTATTGCTGATCAAGGGGTTAAGTGTTTCCCTAGGGGCGTGATTCTAACTGTCAGGGGGCGAGCCTCTGTGAATAAATGTACAGGAGGCGGTCGGCAAGTGGTTAATGTGTCCTACCCTAGTGACAACAGATGTCACCCAGAAGATCCTCTCCCCCCTGGAAAATAATGATTTGATCCCTGCAGATTGGGTAAATTTGCCCACTTACAAAGAAATGGCGGGTGTGTAATTTTTATCATAGGTGTATTTTATATGATAGAGACAGAATATCAACCAAAAATCCAGAAAAAACACATGATACAAATGTTATAAATGGAGTTGCAGTTCAGTGAGTAAAATAAGTATTTGATCTCCAAGCAAAACATGACTTAGTAGTTGGTGGAGAAACCCTTGTTGGAAGCACAGAGGTCAGACATTTCTTGTAGTCGGTGACCAGGTTTGCACACATCTCAGGACGGATTTTGTCCCACTCCTCTTTACAGATCTTCTCTAAATCCTTAAAGCGGAGTTCCACCCAAATGTGGAACTTCCGCTCATTTGATTCCTTTCCCCCTCCGGTGCTACATTTGGCACCTTTCAGGGGGGAGGGGGAGAACGGGTACCTGTTTTTTGACAGGTACCCTTCCCCAGTTCCGGAAGACGGCGCCGCGGCGCTGTCCCTCAGAAGTTTGGCCCGCTCCTCCTTCCCCCCGCCGCCGAGCCAAACCGAATGCGCAGCACGCTTCGCACATGCGCAGTAAGGACCCAGCCGTGAAGCTGCAAGGCTTCACTGCCGGAGTTTCCCTCACCAGCAATGGTGGCGGCAGCACTCGACAGCCGATGGAAACATCGATTGCAGTGACGACATCGCTGGACTCCAGGACAGGTAAGTGTCCTAATATTCAAAGTCAGCAGCTACAGTATGTGTACAGTATGTGTAGCTGCTGACTTTTCATTTTTGGAAGGGGGGCTCGAAAAGCGTGACAGCTGAAAGAAGAACAGGCTTCCAAATGGCGCGACTGCTGTGGTCTGGGCAGGAGAGTGATTGGGGTTGGACCCGGACCGTGGGCCGCCATTTAGTGATGCTTGGTATAGACCCTTCATTTTTTTGTAAGCAGGCAAACTTACAAAATCTGCAGGGGATCAAATCATTATTTCCCCACTGTGTATATCTATATATATATAGATATATATCTCTATTTATATCTATATATATATATATATTCCGATTATCATATATATTACAAAATATATTATACTGTCGATGTAGCGCCTCCTTTAGTTAGGCTTTTAGGTTAAACTTCAATTTTGGCTTCACGGTAGTAAGTGGAGCCGTGATTGATTGTTTTTGTCTGTTCAGATTTTCCCAAGCTGGATGTTCGATTTCTCTCACCTGCTTCTGGAAGAAGCTTCCAGAATATAGGGTAGGGAGATTTAAATAGCCAGTATGAATATTTATCACGCCCCATCCAATCCCTGGAAAGAGGAATCCAGAAGGTGGCTGGGGAATCCAGAAGGTGGCTGGGGAAACAAGAAATGTTTGGTGTTCTTTCCTCTCTAACCACTTCCAGACCCGGCTTTTTCTGGCACTTTCTGTATACATGTTACAATCAGTTTTTTATTTTTGCTAGAAAATTACTTAAAACCCCCAAACATTCACACGTCCCCTCTTGCTGCTTGTAATAGTAATAAAGCAGCTAGTTAGCCACTCCGATTGCTATTATAAGACAGCCGACCACCGTCTCTAAAATATGGTACCCTGGTGATGCTTGCAGCTGCATATCATCCCAGTATACCCACTTTAAGACCAATGATGTACCAGGTATGCGACTGGTCGCCAAGTGGCTAGGGAGGGTTCCAGTTGTCCCGGGCTGCTGCCCCTAGGAGAAGGCTACTTAGACAGTTTGCAGTTAATAAAACTACACTTAGTGGGCGCTTGTGTTTCATTCCAGTGAATCTCCTTGCCAGCCCTCCTTGGTCTGCTCCACCCACCTTGGAATTTAAGTTCTTTCTGCCCAACTTGAGGTGTTGCTGCCCCTTCTGACACCTTGTAAATAAAATAATATAAATACAGCAAGGAGGATGGGAGCTCCTTTTTTTAGAGAGCCTTGAAGACCCTTGAAGCAAAAACATTTTACATGTTAACTCATTTACTTAACAGGCAACATGCTAACAATTACAAGGGACATTCATTTCTGTTATTTTGGAACACCCTATAAGCTCTATGAGCTTCTTTGGGTGAAACATGTTAGAGGGGAGGTCCCAAAGGTTGGGACTTCAAGGCAATTGTTTGCTCCAATATATTGGGATCCATGTGATGCTGTCTGAATGCAGTGCATTTCTTTTTTGTTTCGTCAGACATTTCTGTTATTTTGGAACACCCTTTCAGCTCTATGGGGAAGCCCTTTCGGGTGAAACATGTTAGAGGGGAGGTACCAAAGGTTGGAACTTCATGGCATTTGTTTGGTTTAGTAAATTGGGATCCATGTGATGCTGTCGGAGCGCAAGGCTGGAGCGGTTCCTTTTTGTTTGTTTCATCTCATTCATCTCTGTTATTTTGGAACACCCTTTCAGCTCTATTAGTAAGTCCCTTCGGTTGAAATATATTAGAGGGGAGGACCCAAAGGTTGGAACTTCACGTTGATTGTTTGCTTCAATAAATCGGGATCCATGTGATGCTGTTGCGAGTGCGGAGCATTTCCTTTTTGTCTGTTCAGACATTATTTTCCGTTGTTTTGGAATGCCTTATCAGCTCTATAAAGAAGCCCTTTCGGGCGAAACATGTTAGAGGGGAGGCTCCAAAGGATAATTCATTTCTGTTGTTTGGAACGCCTTATCAGCTTGATCACAAATCAGATTCTGAATTTCCTCGCCGCAGCAGATACGCAGACCCAGAAATTCAAGTATACAGTACAGATCTCTCCGCTAATCGTGATATAAGAAACAGCTTAGCAATTTTATTCTTTCTGAGTTACAAAAATAATATAAAAACGACAATGAGAATGTGAGCCCCCTTTTTTAAGGCGCCTTGAAGACCCCCGAAGCAAAAACATTTTACACGTTAACTCCTTTACATAACAGACAACATGCTAACAATTACAAGGGACATTCATTTCTGTTATTTTGGAACACCCTATAAGCTCTATGAGCTCCTTTGGGTGAAACATATTAGAGGGGAGGTCCCAAAGGTTGGGACTTCAAGGTGATTGTTTACTTCAATAAATTGGTATCCATGTGATGCTGTCGGAATGCAGTGCATTTCTTTTTCGTTTTTCCAGACATTTCTGTTATTTTGGAACACCCTTTCAGCTCTATGAGGAAGCCCTTTCATGTGAAACATGTTAGAAAGGAGGTCACAAAGGTTGCAACTTCACGGTGATTGTTTGCTTTAATAAATCAGGATCCATGTGATGCTGTCGGAGTGCAGAGTGTTTCCATTTTGATTGTTCAGACATTTTTTGGGACTTCAAAGCGATTGTTTGGTTTAGTAAATTGGGATCCATGTGATGCTGTCGGAGCACAAAGCTGGAGCGTTTCCTTTTTGTTTGTTTCATCTCATTCCTCTCTGTTATTTTGGAACACCCTATCAGCTTTATTAGTAAGTCCCTTCGGGCGAAACATGTTAGAGGGGAGGTCCCAAAGGTTGGAACTTCATGGTGATTGTCTGCTTCAATAAATCTGGATCCATGTGATGATGTTGGAGTGCGGAGCATTTCCTTTTTGTCTGTTCAGGCATTATTTTCGGTTGTTTTGGAATGCCTTTTCAGCTCTATGAAAAAGCTTTTTTGGGTGAAACATGTTAGGGGGGAGGTTCCAAAGCTTAATTAACTTCTGTTGTTTTGGAATGCCTTATACGCAGATACGCAGACCCAGGAATTCAAGTATACAGATCTCCCCACTAGTAGTGGTATAAGAAATAGCTCAGTGATTTTATTCTTTCTGAGTTATGAAAATATCAGTTATAGGCGGAGCTCGGTGTATATACAGCCACTTCTAGCCCCCGCGTGATTTAAGACCTTGCTCCGCGGTGTAGCTCAGCTGCCGTCCTGTATATTTATGTAGGGAGGCAAAGTAAAATGTAAGTGACGGAGGCAGCGCGGGGCGATGTATCACCATCAGTGCAGAAAATCAATGACAAGTTCCCTCTGATAAATCTCCGGCTCTTATATTCTGCCCGGGGCGCTCCGGCTTATCAATCTCTCGGCCTCCAAACACAGGCAAATTAGGGGGATTTGTTAAGTGCTTTCTTGGCCTTCAGCCACTTCTTCGTTAGTGACTAAACCCTTTAATTGATGACTCAAAAGATTGGCGCCGGCGTGCGTTAACCCTTCTGCTGACGCTGGATCATCCTGTTTACGTTTGGCGGTGATGTGGTTGCCGGGCCGTGATCTGATCATTGGGGGGGTATCCTCTATTATCATGTATGTATGTCATATCGCAGCAATCATCACCTGAGCTCAGCGATTATCATTTAATTCAGTTAAATTAAGCTACATTCACACTTCAGCGCAAAAATGCGAGATTTTACGCAACGCACAGAAACGCACTGCCCTTTTGTAGGCCTTTGGTGGTGCTATTATTAGCCACTTGCCTACGGGCCACCTGTACATCGCTTTGTGTAGCAGATAGTGGGGGCGCGCGCACCACCGGAGGCGCACACACGCACTTATTGGCTAGAGGGGGAGCCAATCAGCGGGACCACCGGGCATCCGCGATCGCTCCCCGTGGAGACAGAACGGCGGTCTCCTGTGTTGTAAACACGGCAGACCGCTGTTCTGTCAGTGATGAACACAGGGATCCTGTATTCCTTCTATTTAGGAACACAGGTCTCTGTGTTCATCCAGTGATTACAACCCCCACACCGTTAGAAAGCACCCCCTAGGCACACATTTAACCCTTTGATCGCCCCTTGTGTTAACCCCTTCCCTGCCAGTGTCATTATTACAGTGACAGTGCATATTTATAGCCCATCATTACTGTAGTGATGTCACTGGTCCCCCCACAAAAGTCTCAAAAATGTCTGTCCACCGCAATGTCGCAGTACCGCTAAAAATCGGAGATCGACGCTATTACTAGGGATAAATAAATAAAAATGACAAACCTTTCCCCTAGTTTGTAGGCACAATAACTTTTGCGCAAACCAATCAGCATACACTTATTAGGATTTTTTTGTTTACCAAAAAATGTAGCAGAATAAAAATTGGCCTAAAATGATGAAAAAATTTGACTCTTTAATTTTTTTATTGGGAATTTTTTATAGCAGAAAGTAAAAAATATATATATATTTTTTCTGAATTGTTGCTATTTTTTTTGTTTATAGTGCAAAAAATAAAAACCGCACAGGTGATCAAATACCACCAAAAGAAAGCTCTATTTGTGGGAAAAAAGGGAATCAATTTTATTTGGGTACAGCGTCGCACGACCGCACAACTTGTCAGTTAAAATAACGCAGTGCTGAATCGCAAAAAATGGCCTGGTCATTAAGGGGGTAAAACCTTCCGGTCCTGAAATGGATAATAATAATTCTCTTTTTTGCCATTATTCATAACTCTTAATTGCACCCCCCGTGCATCTGCAAATGTGTGCGGGCGCCTCAAAAACGCGTGGTGGCGCGCAATTTCTTAGAGGGGTCAGGGTACATTCACACCAGGTGCAGTAGGTTTGCATTGGGCCGCTATTCTAGTGCAGTCCCACAGACAAGGGAAAATGCTTTGTCTCCTACCTGGCCTGGTCGCTCCACTGCAGCGAGGGGCGGCATGCAGGGCTGCTGATAAGGCAGTACAGACCAGCCCTCCTGTACTGGGCCCTGGCCCCAACGCTTAAAAAGGGGGGCCCAGGCACCTGCTGAGTAGGAGGGTCGGCTGTACTGTCTAATTGCAGACACCGAACCTCTTCTGCCTCCCCCTGCCAGCTTCTCCTCCTCTTACTCCCCCTGGCTGCACAGCAAGGGGAGTGGTTTTAGCACATGTGCCCCTTCCATCAGCTGTCCGGGCCCTCCATGCGCTCCTTTCCCCTGCAGGGCTGCCACCTTCCCCTCCTCTCCCACTGGCAGCTGTTGCGGCACACAGGGTGATGTTTCAGGATAGAGAGCGGGGGAAGGGACCAGTATATATGTCATTTACTGGCCCCTTCCTTTCATGAATGAACACAGTGAGTGATCGGTACCAATCGCTCAACTGTTGTTGTGTTTACTATGCTTCAGTTTGTGAATGAGCAGAAAGCCTAAGAGTGCTTCCTATTCATTCATCTGTGCAGCTAAGGCTGCAGAGAAAGGGACTGATAAATCTATGTCCTCAGTCATTTGCAGCCGAAGGGGGGTGGGGGTCCCTGGGGCCCTGTCAGGCAGGCTGTATAGGGCCCTGTGATTTCTAACAGCAGCCCTAGCTGCATGTACTACTTATTTTTTCAGCGTGACGCAGTGCGACGCAATCCACAGCCTCACATTGCTCTGGGTCCAATAGATCCTAATGAAATGTCACTGTGTGACATTTCAATAAAGTTAATTTAAAAAAATTGAACATTGCGTTACGCCACGATCAGCAATGTTGTTATCCTCTGCAATGCACAGCCTCGCACTGAGCTGCGGCCAATAGAATGCAAAGAAATGTTACTATGTGACATTTCTATAAAGAGAAAGAAAATTATTTCTATGGCGCAAAATTGAATATAAATTTATCTCAGGAAAAAGGAAGGGAAGAAGGCAGATGTGGGAAAAAATATCAGTTCAGCCAGGGGTCACCTGATGACGGTTGCAGCTCCTGAACTCCAAGCCTTGAATATGCTCTAGTGCACAGAATATAAACAAAAGGAAGAGGGCGCTACCATCTAAGTGCAGACATTTATTATTCAATCGCTGCACTTAGATGGTGCACCATCTTGTTTTTGTTTATAATCTGACATTTCAATAAAGTTCATTTAAAAAAAAAATCAACAGTGCATTGCGGGACTATTGTCATCCTATGCAGTTCACAGCCTCGAACTGAGCTGCAGCCAATAGAATGTAATGAAATGTTACTATGTGACATTTTTAATAAAGAGAATAAAAATATTTGCTTAATAAATGGAAAAAAAATTGCTATGGATCAAAATTAAATATACATTTATCTTGGGAAAAAGGAAGGGAGTGCACAGAATATAAACAAAAGGATGAGGGCGCCACCATCTAAATGCAGACATTTATTATTCAATAATCACTTAGATGGTGCACCCTCTTGTTTTTTTGTTTATATTCTGACATTTCAAAAAAGGTAATTAAAAAAAAAGTGAACAGTGCGTTGCAGCACTATTGTCGTCCTCTGCAGTTCACACCCTCGCACTGAGCTGCGGCCAATAGAATGTAATGAAATGTTGCAATATGACATTTTTAATAAAGAGAATAAAAATATTTGCTTTGGATCAAAATTAAATATAAATTTATCTTGCGAAAAAGGAAGGGAGTGCACAGAATATAAACAAAAGGAAGAGGGACCCACCATCTAAGTGCAGACATTTATTATTCAATAATCACTTAGATGGTGCACCCTCTTGTTTTTGTTTATATTCTGACATTTCAATAAAGTTCATAAAAAAAAAAAAAAGTGAACAGCGCGTTGCGGGACTATTGTCGTCCTATTCAGTTCACAGCCTCGCACAGAGCTGCGGCCAATAGAATGTAATGAAATGTTACTATGTGACATTTTAATAAAGGAAAAAAAAATTGCTATGGATCAAAATAAAAATATACATTTATCTTGGGGAAAAAGGAAGGGAGTGCACAGAGAATAAACAAAAGGAAGAGGGCGTCACCAACTAAGTGCAGCTATTTATTATTAAATGGCTGAACTTAAAAGGTGCGCCCTCTTCCTTTTATTTCTATTCTGACATTTCAATAAAGTTTGTTTAAAAAAAAAAAGTGACCAGTGCGTTGCGGCACTATTGACGTCGTATGGAGTTCACAGCTTCGCACTGAGATGCAGCCAATAGAATGTAGTGAAATGTTCCAATGTGACATTTTAACAAAAGGGATCAAAAAATAATTGCTATGGATCAAAATTAAATATAAATTTATCTTGGGAAAATGGAAAGGAGTGCACAGAATATAAACATGAAGAAGAGGGCTCCACTATCTAAGTGCAGACATTTAATATTCAATGGCTGCACTTTGATGGTGCACCCTCTTGTTTTTGGTTATATTCTGACATTTCAATAAAGCTCATTTAAAAAAAAGAAAGTGCGATGAGGCAATGCGCCACGATCGGCACATCGTCACTGCTGTCAACCAAGTGCGTTCTCCTGTGAATGGACCCTCAGGAACTTTTTTATGCATTTTTTGTGCGTAGGCCGGCCCATTGAATTTAAAAAAATCTTCCCTACAAATGATGCGCGGAAATGCAGAACCGCACATGCGCTCTGATGGGGTGACCTTTAAAGTCCTAACGACGATGACCATTAGAAGAAACCAACAATCTCCGTTCCCAGTGAAGGATTGCAAAGTTTATATAAACGAGAAAAGTTACAAAATAAAAGATCAGGTAGATGAATGAGCACAGAGGTTCCGGACGTAATACGTGTACTGAGGACCCGGGGCCTTTATCTCCGATCCAGGACACTTGCCATGTAGGACCGAAAACACATTACATAGTAACTCATTGACCTGAGAATTTTTACAAAGAACACATTAACATTCACAAGAGATTCAGAGGAAAGAATATTGGGTGCTACATATAGACTAACATGGATTTTGTTTAAAAAAATCATCATTTATTGAATAAAAATGTTAAGTATAAGACATATCCACATAAAAACATATGTAGATTGAACATGTGTCTTGTTATCCTCAGTTCCATAGCGGTATCACAGTGACAACTCCCAACACGTTTCGCCCATTGGGCTTCTTCAGGAGACGTATTACCCACTAATGGTCATAACACTATAACGAGAAAAGTATACATAATAAGCATAACATTACTTTACAGCAGTTTATATATATATATATATTCAACAATGTTGGTCCATCATGCTTTCCCTATTGTTATAATTACCATTACAAGAGACATTCATTTCTGTAATTTTGGAACACCTTATCAGCTTGACAGATACCCAGACAGAAAATACAGAGATTAATGCCCAGTACACAAGCACCAAAATGCAGTCCATGTGTGCTGCTGTCTGTTCAAAAAAAACTGTTTTATGACCCATCATTCTAAAAAACCTGCATGTGATCAGCAGTTGCAGCCAATGGCTTCAAGCACTGATCTGTGCATTCTGAAGAAGGGGGGGGAGTCCCTCCGGCAGGAATACAATAGAACAGCAGGGGAGATACCTACATCAACATCAATTGTGTTAATGAAGGGATTTACTTACACCTCAGCTACACCTTTAGTCTCTGCTACATCTCCGCTACACCTCAGCTACACCTTCAGTCTCTGCTACATCTATGCTGCACCCCAGCTACACCTTCAGTCTCTGCTACATCTCTGCTACACCTCAGCTACACCTTCAGTCTCTGCTACATCTCCGTTGCACCTCAGCTACACCTTCAGTCTCTGCTACATCTCCGCTGCACCTTCAGTCTCTGCTACATCTCTGCTGCACCTTCAGTCTCTGCTACATCTCCGCTGCACCTCAGCTACACCTTCAGTCTCTGCTGCATCTCCGTTGCACCTCAGCTACACCTTCAGTCTCTGCTACATCTCTGCTGCACCTCAGCTACACCTTCAGTCTCTTCTACATCTCTGTTGCACCTCAGCTACACCTTCAGTCTCTGCTACATCTCCGCTGCACCTTCAGTCTCTGCTACATCTCTGCTGCACCTCAGCTACACCTTCAGTCTCTTCTACATCTCTGTTGCACCTCAGCTACACCTTCAGTCTCTGCTACATCTCTGCTGCACCTCAGATACATACACCTTCAGTCTCTGCTACATCTCCGCTGCACCTTCAGTCTCTGCTACATCTCTGCTGCACCTCAGATACACCTTCAGTCTCTGCTAGATCTCTGCTGCACCTCAGCTGCACCTTTAGTCTCTGCTACATCTCCGCTGCACCTCAGCTACACCTCCAGTCTCTGCTACATCTCCACTGCACCTCAGCTACACCTTCAGTTTCTGCTACATCTTTGCTGTACCCCAGCTACACCTTCAGTCTCTGCTACATCTTTGCTGCACATCAGCTGCACCTTTAGTCTCTGCTACATCTCCACTGCACCTCAGCTACACCTTCAGTCTCTGCTACATCTCCGCTGCACCTCAGCTACACCTCCAGTCTCTGCTACATCTCCACTGCACCTCAGCTACACCTTCAGTTTCTGCTACATCTTTGCTGCACCCCAGCTACACCTTTAGTCTCTGCTACATCTCCGCTGCACCTCGGCTACACCTTCAATCTCTGCTACATCTCTGCTGCTCCTTCAGTCTCTGCTACATCTCCACTGCACCTCAGCTACACCTTCAGTCTCTGCTACATCTCTGCTGCACCTCAGCTACACCGTCATTCTCTGCTACATCTCAGCTGCACCTCAGCTACACCTTCAGTTTCTGCTACATCTCAGCTGCACCTCCATCTCTGCTACATCTACGCTGCACCTCAGCTACGCCTTCAGTCTCTGCTACAACTCTGCTGCACCTCAGCTACACCTTAAGTCTCTGCTACATCTCTGCTACACCTCAGCTGCACCTTCAGTCTCTGCTACATTTCTGCTACACCTCAGCTGCACCTTCAGTCTCTGCTACATCTCCGCTGCACCTCAGCTGCACCTTCAGTCTCTGCTACATCTCCGATCCTGCATCTCTCTGTGCAGCTGCAGCACCCCCTCCTCTCCGCCTCCACTGGTCTCAGCATTCAGCTGACTCCAGACCTCCTCCAGACCCTGCAGTTGCTGCTTCCCAGCTCTGCCTCCAGCTTCTTCCAAGCAGTCTGGAGGAGGACTGGAGTCAGCTAAATGCTGGGACCAGTGAAGGTGGAGAGGAGGGGGTGCTGTGGCTGCACAAAGAGGTGCAGGATCTGTAGGAGGAGTGGTGTCCTCCTCTCTGCTGCCAACTGCCAAGTTAAGGGGGGGGGGGGGGGGAAGTGGCTCTCTCTGTAGCTGCAGGGGGAAGCACAGGATCTGGCATAGGAAGTCTGTCCTCTCTGCTGCCGTCTGCTGAGACAAGGTGGGGGCACAGATGAGGAAGACGCAGCAGCTGCAGGAAAGGTGCAAGGGCCACATCAAATGCCCTGGAGGGCTGAATTCAGCCCGCGGGCCCCCAACCTCCCTTACATCACAGTGCATCCCCTTTACCGTGTGCTGCTGCTAGGAAGAAGCTGGAGGCAGAGCTGGGAAGCAGCAACTGCAGGGTCTAGAGGAGGGCTAGAGTCAGCTCAATGCTGAGACCAGTGTAGGCGGAGAGGAGGGGGTGCTGCAGCTGCACAGAGAGGTGCAAGATCTGTAGGAGGAGTTGTAACCTCCTCTCTGCTGCCGTCTGCTGAGACAAGGTGGGGGCAGAGATGAGGGAGATGCAACAACTGCAGGAGAGGTGCGAGGGCCACATGAAATGGCCTGGAGGATGGATTCAGCCCGCTGGCCCCCACCCTCTCTTACATCACAGTGCATCTCCTTTACCATGTGCTGCTGCTGGGAAGAAGCTGGATGCAGAGATGAGAAGCAGCAACTGCAGGGTCTGGAGGAGGGCTGGAGTCAGCTGAATGCTGAGACCAGTGGAGGCGGAGAGAAGGGGGTGCTGCGGATGACAGAGAGGTGCAGGATCTGTATGATGAGTTGTGTCCTTCTCTCTGCTGCCAACTGCTGAGTTGAGGGGGGTTCCTCTCTGCAGCTGCAGGGGGAAGCACAGGATCTGGCAGAGGAGTTCTGTTCTCTCTGCTGCCGTCTGCTGAGACAAGGTGGGGGCAGAGATGAGGAAGATGCAGCAGCTGCAGGAGAGGTGCATGGGCCACATGAAATGGCCTGGAGGGCTGAATTCAGCCCGCGGGCCTTGTGTTTGACACCCGAGCTATAGGAGATTCATCTGTCTGCCTATCTCTTCGGTGACCCAGGGCCCTGGCTGGGTTAAAGCTGCAAAGTGCAGAGGACCTTTTGAGGTCTATTTATCGGGTAAGAATTTTAGCCTGTTTTTGGTGGAGGATTTCACTTTCCATGGGGGAGGAATTGAGTTTCCCATTGTGTTGGACACTTTTATGTAATATATGCACTGGATTCACATTAGTGCGGATGGACTGTCTTTATTATTAATATTTATAGTTAATGTTGTCATTTCACATTATCTGTTTTCACACAATGCAACTTTTTTTGGTTAATTTATGTATTAGTGTATATCTCACATTTGAATTTCTGCTTTTGTTTATTTATATAGCGCAGTTATACCTTTTTTTTGTCAGTACAGCTCAGCTGCCAGCAGGGGGCAGTGTCTACTTCCTAATAGGCTGCCTGCAGGTTATTAGGTTATAACAAAGTCATGTTCATTATGGAGGGGAATTAATTGTCTGTACAATAAGTTCATCTTTGAAAGATTCCTCCTCGTTCTCCTGTTCATGGGAGTCATTAAGATGAGGGAGCGCTCCTTTCTTGTGAGCGTTATTTTAACGGGGGACAGATGGTCACTGAGATGAAAATGTACAATACTCTAATTTTTTTTTCCCTTTTAGAATCGCGGCGGTAGGCGACATGAAAAGTAAATTGAACTCAAGGGTGTGCTGCAGTTTTACTCCATGAACTAATAATTTACTACGGGCGCGGAAAGTAAGATCTGATTAGATTTTCGCCGCGTTCCAAAAGGCTCATTTACATTCCTGAGTAGAATGGCTCGTTCTTATCGCCGATCTGGTTGATGTTACGGACGTAGGGGGGAGGGGGGGGGATAGAAGGAAGAAGATTGCCCCCATTCCAAGCGACTAGCTATCTGGTGAAGTGGTGAGGTCGTTCACACCAGTTCCTCTGATCCCCACAGTGACAGGCCCTACTGTGGAGCAGGGCCGCGCAGAGACCTTTGGAGGAGCAGGTACTCAAAGTATAAAAGGGGCACATGGAACAGGGCTTTTTTATATGTATAGGTGATACCTGCACTGTTAGAGGTGATGGATCCCTTTTCTACCACTAAACTGGTACCAGACACCAGTCAGTAAAATATTATATATAGGGGTGTGTGGCGCGCTTTTAGAAGTGGAGATGGTGATTAAAATAAATGTGCTTAGGATAAATAAATAAATAATATGTTCTGTGGTGAGGTAGGTGTGTTGGTTAGTTCTGCAATGCCTATTAAAACATTCAACTCAATTAAGAACTTTCCAAAATTAAAATAATTTTCCACAATAGTGCCAAGTGTTATCAATTGTAAAGTGCTGAGTGCTTATAATCTTCAATCACTGAATAACTTAATCAATTATTGTGTGTAAAACTTCAATCAATGAGTGAATTCCAATACATAAATCAATAAATAAATACCATCAGTGCATAAAAAATTATTTCCAAACTTCAGTATATATCCATATGTAAAATGAATAAATTAAATCTTAAATTAATAAAGTGCAGTCTTCAGTGAATGTCCATATATACTTTTCACCGCAAAAAAATGTGTGCTAGTATATTCAGCTGTGCATCCCTGAGGAAGTCACGTGATGTGACGTAACGCGTAGGAGGAGCCGCCAGTTAACCGGAAGTAACGTTACGGACCGGAGCGAAGTGTCTCCCAACGCCGCCGAGTTTTTCCTTTACGCTTGTACCCTTACAATGAAATCAGATTGGGATCACTAAGGACCATAGAAACATCGAGATAAGACCCCTGTTAAGGAACCAGATATCATCAGAAGGAATCAATAGACAGGACATCCGGGCCAGAAAGTACCCAACCGAGGGCTTTGAATAGGACACGTGCAGGGTGTGATCAATGGCTGCGAACATGGTGCAGGAGGTGATCAGAGGCTGCGGACATGGTGCAGGTGGTGGTCTGCTCAGAGGCTGCGGACATGGTGCAGGTGGTGGTCTGCTCAGAGGCTGCGGACATGGTGCAGGGGGTGGTCAGAGGCTGTGGACATGGTGCAGGTGGTGGTTCTATCAGAGGCTGCGGAGACTGTGCAGGTGGAGAGGCTGTGGTCATGGTGCAGGGGGTGGTAAGAGGCTGCTGACATGGTGCAGGGGGTGGTCTGGTCAGTGGCTGCAGACATGGTGCACGGGTTGGTAAGAGGCTGTGGACATGGTGCAGGGAGTGGTCTGGTCAGAGGCTGCAGACATGGTGCAGGGGGTGGTAAGAGGCTGCGGACATGGAGCCGGTGGTGGTCTGGTCAGAGGTTGCAGACATGGTGCAGGGGGTGGTAAGAGGCTGCAGACATGGTGCAGGGGGTGGTAAGAGGCTGCGGACATGGTGCAGGGGGTGGTAAGACGCTGCGGACATGGTGCAGGGGGTGGTAAGACGCTGTGGACATGGTGCAGGGGGTGGTAAGATGCTGTGGACATGGTGCGGGGGGTGGTCAGAGGCTGTGGACATGGTGCAGGGGGTGGTCTGCTCAGAGGCTTCGGACATGGTGCAGGTGGCGGTCTGGTCAGAGGCTGTGGACATGGTGCAGGTGGTGGTCTGGTCAGAGGCTGTGGACATGGTGCAGGTGGTGGTCTGGTCAGAGGCTGTGGACATGGTGCAGGTGGAGGTCTGGTCAGAGGCTGCGGACATGGTGCAGGTGGTGGTCTGGTCAGAGGCTGCGGACATGGTGCAGGTGGTGGTCTGGTCAGAGGCTGTGGACATGGTGCAGGTGGTGGTCTGGTCAGTGGCTGCGGACGTGGTGCAGATGTTGGTGTGGTCAGAGGCTGCGGACATGGTGCAGGGGGTGGTAAGAGGCTGTGGACATGGTGCAGGGGGTGGTAAGAGGCTGCGGACATGGTGCAGGGGGTGGTAAGAGGTTGCGGACATGGTGCAGGGGGTGGTCTGGTCAGTGGCTGCGGACGTGGTGCAGATGTTGGTGTGGTCAGAGGCTGCGGACATGGTGCAGGGGGTGGTAAGAGGCTGTGGACATGGTGCAGGGGGTGGTAAGAGGCTGCGGACATGGTGCAGGGGGTGGTAAGAGGTTGCGGACATGGTGCAGGGGGTGGTCTGGTCAGTGGCTGCGGACGTGGTGCAGATGTTGGTGTGGTCAGAGGCTGCGGACATGGTGCAGGGGGTGGTAAGAGGCTGTGGACATGGTGCAGGGGGTGGTAAGAGGCTGCGGACATGGTGCAGGGGGTGGTAAGAGGTTGCGGACATGGTGCAGGGGGTGGTTTGATCAGAGGCTGCAGACATGGTGCAGGGGGTGGTCTGGTCAGAGGCTGTGGACATGGTGCAGGGGGTGATCAGTGGCTGCGGACATGGTGCAGATGGTGGTGTGGTCAGAGGTTGCAGACATGGTGCAGGGGGTGGTAAGAGGCTGCAGACATGGTGCAGGGGGTGGTAAGAGGCTGCGGACATGGTGCAGGGGGTGGTAAGATGCTGCGGACATGGTGCAGGGGGTGGTAAGACGCTGTGGACATGGTGCAGGGGGTGGTAAGATGCTGTGGACATGGTGCGGGGGGTGGTCAGAGGCTGTGGACATGGTGCAGGGGGTGATCAGTGGCTGCGGACATGGTGCAGATGGTGGTGTGGTCAGAGGCTGTGGACATGGTGCAGGGGGTGGTAAAAGGCTGTGGACATGGTGCAGGGGGTGGTAAGAGGTTGCGGACATGGTGCAGGGGTGGTAAGAGGATGTGGACATGGTGCAGGGGGTGGTAAGATGCTGTGGACATGGTGCGGGGGGTGGTCAGAGGCTGTGGACATGGTGCAGGGGGTGGTCTGGTCAGAGGCTGCGGACATGGTGCAGGTGGTGGTCTGGTCAGAGACTGCGGACATGGTGCAGGTGGTGGTCTGGTCAGAGGCTGCGGACATGGTGCAGGTGGTTTTCTGGTCAGAGGCTGTGGACATGGTGCAGGTGGTGGTCTGGTCAGTGGCTGCGGACGTGGTGCAGATGTTGGTGTGGTCAGAGGCTGCGGACATGGTGCAGGGGGTGGTAAGAGGCTGTGGACATGGTGCAGGGGGTGGTAAGAGGCTGCGGACATGGTGCAGGGGGTGGTTCGGTCAGAGGCTGCAGACATAGTACAGGGGGTGGTCTGGTCAGAGGCTGTGGACATGGTGCAGGGGGTGATCAGTGGCTGCGGACATGGTGCAGATGGTGGTAAGAGGCTGTGGACATGGTGCAGGGGATGGTCAGAGGCTGTGGACATGGTGCAGGGGGTGATCAGTGGCTGTGGACATGGTGCAGGGGGTGGTAAGAGGTTGCGGACATGGTGCAGGGGGTGGTAAGAGGCTGCAGAGATGGTGCAGGGGGTGGTCAGAGGCTGTGGAGATGCCCAGGGTGTGGTATTACCCGCTGACGTGACAACGAGGTGCCCAGACCAAGTTCCTCCCTTTCAAAAATGACATCACTGCGCATGCGCCCGCCATGCCAAGCATGTATGAACTTTCCCGAGCCCGGCAGGCTTCGGGAATGGCACATGCGCAGTCGCCCTGTCCGCCCTCAGCCATACTGTTTATGGGCGCCGCTGTGGAAATTTTGCCTTGACAAAAGGGCACTTTGGGCATCAAGAGGCAGGTGCTCAAGCACCCTCTGCCCCCCCCCCTGCACGTGCCTGCTGTGGAGGTTTTGGGGGGGGGGTTTCACCACAGTGTCATCAGCTAGATTCCTCAATGTAAACCCCCTTCCCCTCACTGAACCGCAATGGTGGTCACCCAGACTGGACTTCAAACATGTCTGCTCTACTCCAATACAGGAGGAGTGATGGGATTAGTAGTTTACAAAATAAAGATAAGATTGTTTTTGATATCTGTTTATCTGATGGGAAGTGTCAGAAACGTGGAATTTCTGGCAAGATTAAGGTTTCCTTCCGACAGACTGCAGCCCTTGCTGCCCCTCTGAAAAGTCATCGGCAGTGGAATGCTTTTCAGAGGGCGGTTGATAGGTGGCTGGGAGAAAAGAATTCCTGAAAAAGAAAATGTATTCAGCTACCACATTTAACCACTTCAGCCCTGGAAGGTTTTACCCCCCCCTTAATGACCAGGCCATTTTTTGCGATACGGTACTGCGTTACTTTAATCCCTTGCCGACCGGCCGCCGCAGATATACTGCTGCAGCCTGGCTCGGCTGCCTATACCTATATGTCGGTTTGCGGGCACGCTCCTGGGGGCGTGCCCCCATTAGGCAGCAGGGAAGCCGATCCATGGGGCCGCCGGCCGCAATTGCCGCCGGGCACGGGCGATCGCTCCCCGTGGAGAGAGAATGGCGGTCTGCTGTTGTAAACACAACAGACCGTTGTTCTCTCTGGCATGAACACAGAGTGCCTGTGACTCTCCCATTTAGGATCACAGGTCTCTGTGTTGATTCCACAAACCCCTCCCCCTCACTGTTAGAAAACACCCCATAGGCTCACATTTAACCCTTTGATCACCCCTGGGTTAACCCCTTCCCTGCCAGTGTCATTAGTACAGTAACAGTGCATATTTTTAGCACTGATTACTGTAGTAATGTCACTGGTCCCCCCAAAAAGTGTCAAAAATGTCAGTTAGGGGTCCGATCTGTCCACCGCAATGTCGCAGTCCCGCTAAAAATCTCTGATCGCTGCCATTACTAGTAAAAAAATCAATAAATAAAAATGACATAAATCTTTCCCCTAGTTTGTAGATGCGATAACTTTTGCACAAACCAATCAAAATACGCCTATTGAGATTTTTTTTTACCAAAAATATATAGCAGAATACAAAGGAAAGGAAGGGAGGAGCGAGTCACATGCCCTCAACATGAAGGGGGTGGGTACTTTGGGGCGGGAGGCGGGGGGGGTCTTTGCCCCCCAACCCAAAGCACCTTGTTAATGGGGACAAGGGCCTTTTTCCGACAACCTTGGGCGGTGGTTGTGGGGGTCTATGGGCCGGGGGCTTATTGGAATCTGGAAGCAAACTTTACCAAGGGGGCTCCCAGATCCCAGTTCCACCCCCCTACGTGAATAAGTAGAAGTCCTTTAATAAAAATGAAGAATGTCCCCCGTCGCAGGTCCAACATGTCTTCTTTCTCCGCTGTTGTCTTCTTCCTCTGGTTCTTCTGGCAGGTTCTTCTCCCTTCGCTGATGTCTTCTTTCTCTGGTTCTTCTGGCGGTTCTCCCTCCGCTGATATCTTCTTTCTCTGGTTCTTCTGGCAGTTCTTCTCCCTCTGCTGATGTCTTCTTCCTCTGGTTCTTCTGGTGGTTTTTCTCCCTCTGCTGATGTCTTCTTCCTCTGGTTCTTCTGGCGGTTCTTCTCACTGCTTTGATGTCTTCTTTCTCTGGTTCTTGCAGTTCTTCTCCTTCCGCTGATGTCTTCTTCCTCTGGTTCTTCTAGCAGGTTCTTCTCCCTCCGCTGATGTCTTCTTTCTCTGGTTCTTCTGGCGGTTCTTCTCCCTCCGCTGATGTCTTCTTCCTCTGGTTCTTCTGGCGGTTCTTCTCCCTCCACTGATGTCTTCTTTCTCTGGTTCTTCTGGCGGTACTTCTCATTCCGCTGATGTCTTCTGCCTCTGGTTCTTCTGGCGGTTCTTGTCCCTCCGCTGATGTCTTCTTTCTCTGGTTCTTCTGGCGGTTCTTCTCCCTCCGCTGATGTCTTCTTCCTCTGGTTCTTCTGGTGGTTATTCTCCCTCTGCTGATGTCTTCTTCCTCTGGTTCTTCTGGCGGTTCTTCTCCCTCCACTGATGTCTTCTTTCTCTGGTTCTTCTGGCGGTACTTCTCATTCCGCTGATGTCTTCTGCCTCTGGTTCTTCTGGCGGTTCTTGTCCCTCCGCTGATGTCTTCTTTCTCTGGTTCTTCTGGCGGTTCTTCTCCCTCCGCTGATATCTTCTTTCTCTGGTTCTTCAGGCAGTTCTTCTCCCTCCGCTGATGTCTTCTTCCTCTGGTTCTTCTGGTGGTTTTTCTCCCTCTCCTGATGTCTTCTTCCTCTGATTCTTCTGGCGGTTCTTCTCACTGCTTTGATGTCTTCTTTCTCTGGTTCTTCTGGCGGTTCTTCTCCCTCCGCTGATGTCTTCTTCCTCTGGTTCTTCTGGTGGTTATTCTCCCTCTGCTGATGTCTTCTTCCTCTGGTTCTTCTGGCGGTTCTTCTCACTGCTTTGATGTCTTCTTTCTCTGGTTCTTCTGGCGGTTCTTCTCACTGCTTTGATGTCTTCTTTCTCTGGTTCTTCTGGCGGTTCTTCTCCCTCCGCTGATGTCTTCTTCCTCTGGTTCTTCTTGTGGTTATTCTCCCTCTGCTGATGTCTTCTTCCTCTGGTTCTTCTGGCGGTTCTTCTCACTGCTTTGATGTCTTCTTCCTCTGGTTCTTCTGGCGGTTCTTCTCCCTCCGCTGATGTCTTCTTCCTTTGTTTCTTCTCCCTCCGCTCATGTCTTCTTCCTCTGGTCCTTCTGGTGGGTTTTCTCCCTCCACTTATGTCTTCTTCCTCTGGTTCTTCTCCCTCCGCTGGTGTCTTCTTTCTCTGGTTCTTCTGTGTAAGATCCTGGTATTCTCAGCGCCTTTCTATCACTTCACTTCCGGGTTGCGTTCCACCACTCAGGTAGGTGGAACGCATATGGGAGTGTATTCCATTCACAGCGCTGACATCATCATCAGGCGCCGCATTGAGCTGCTATTTCAACTGACGGTCTGCACTCACACATTGTTCGTGCAACTGCTCCTGATAGATGCCTAACCTGACGCTGCCGAATCTTCCAGCTACATACCCTATACCTGGATTGACCGGAGCCTCGCTACCTTGTCCTACACTTCCTTACCTCTGGCTATTGATAAGTACCCCACAGGGGACCCCCCTCTTATCAACAACGTTTGCTATCTAATACCTGCATTATAGAACTATTGCTAGCTTTAAGATACATGCTCTATAGTATCTATCATCTGCATTACTAACCTAGAGTGCTAGCTCTTGTGCCTACTGCTTACTACAACCTGCATTATTGAACTAGCTTATCAACTCCTGCACATCTTGCTTGCTACTATCTACCACCTGTTGTATGTACTAGATTGCTAGCTCTTGTGACTACTACCTATCATCATCTACTATCATTCCTCAAAGCCTATACCTTCAGTGTATCATCTCACTGCTACTTGCATAACTACTTATCACTCCTGCAACATCACTATCTGAGTGTTTGTATATGTGCATACTGAATCAGGCTGAACCACTGTGATGAGTCAAGAGAGTTGGATCAGGTGATTTAACATATCTCTACAAGACTACTGAGTGGAATTCTGCAGCTGTAAATCCAGTCTCATTGAACTAAAACCCCAGAGCGTTACATTCTGCCAGTTCTCCCTCCCCTGATGTCTTCTTCCTCTGCTTCTTCTGCGGGTTCTTCTCCCTCCACTGATGTTTTCTTCCTCTGGTTCTTCTGGCGCTTCTTCTCCCTCCACTGATGTCTTCTTTTGATTCTTCTGGCAGGTCTTCTCCGTCCGCTGATGTCTTCTTCCTCATATTCCTCTGGCAGTTCTTCTCCCTCCGCTGATGTCTTCTTCCTCTGGTTCTTCTGGCAGTTCTTCTCCCTGCACTGATGTCTTCTTTCGCTGGTTCTTCTGGCAGTTCTTTTCCCTCTGCTGATGTCTGCTTCCTCTGGTTCTTCTGGCGGTTCTTCTCCCTCCACTGATGTCTTCTTCCTCTGGTTCTTCTGGTGGTTATTCCCCCTCTGCTGATGTCTTCTTCCTCTGGTTCTTCTGGCGGTTCTTCTCACTGCTTTGATGTCTTCTGTCTCTGGTTCTTCTCCTTCCGCTGATGTCTTCTTCCACTGGTTCTTCTGGCGGTTCTTCTCCCTCCGCTGATGTCTTCTTCCTCTGGTTCTTCTGGCGGTTATTCTCCCTCCGCTGATGTCTTTTTTTGCTGGTTCTTCTGGTGGTTCTTCTCCCTCCGCTGATGTCTTCTTCCTTTGGTTCTTCTCCCTCCTCTCATGTCTTCTTCCTCTGGTCCTTCTGGTGGGTTTTCTCCCTCCACTTATGTCTTCTTCCTCTGGTTCTTCTCCCTCCGCTGATGTCTTCTTTCTCTGGTTCTTCTGCCAGTTCTCCCTCCCCTGATGTCTTCTTCCTCTGCTTCTTCTGCGGGTTCTTCTCCCTCCACTGATGTTTTCTTCCTCTGGTTCTTCTGGCGCTTCTTCTCCCTCCACTGATGTCTTCTTTTGATTCTTCTGGCAGGTCTTCTCCGTCCGCTGATGTCTTCTTCCTCATATTCTTCTGGCAGTTCTTCTCCCTCCGCTGATGTCTTCTTCCTCTGGTTCTTCTGGCAGTTCTTCTCCCTGCACTGATGTCTTCTTTCGCTGGTTCTTCTGGCGGTTCTTCTCCTTCCGCTGATGTCTTCCTTCTCTGGTTCTTCTGGCGGTTCTTCTCCCTCCGCTGATGTCTTCTTCCTCTGGTTCTTCTGGTGGTTATTCTCCCTCTTCTGATGTCTTCTTCCTCTGGTTCTTCTGGCCGTTCTTGTCCCTGCGCTGATGTTTTCTTTTTCTGGTTCTTCTGGCGGTCCTTCTCCCTCCGCTGATGTCTTCTTCCTCTAGTTCTTCAGGCAGTTCTTCTCCCTCCGTTGATGTCTTCTTCCTCTGGTTCTTCTGGTGGTTATTCCCCCTCTGCTGATGTCTTCTTCCTCTGGTTCTTCTGGTAGTTTTTCTCCCTCTGCTGATGTCTTCTTCCTCTGGTTTTTCTGGCGGTTCTTCTCCTTCTGCTGATGTCTTCTTCCTCTGGTTCTTCTGGCGGTTCTTCTCCCTCCGCTGATATCTTCTTTCGCTGGTTCTTCTGGCGGTTCTCCCTCTGCTGACGTCTTCTTCCTTTGGTTCTTCTCCCTCCGCTCATGTCTTCTTCCTCTGGTCCTTCTGGTGGGTTTTCTCCCTCCACTGATGTCTTCTTCCTCTGGTTCTTCTCCCTCCGCTGGTGTCTTCTTTCTCTGGTTCTTCTGCCAGTTCTCCCTCCCCTGATGTCTTCTTCCTCTGCTTCTTCTGCGGGTTCTTCTCCCTCCGCTGATGTTTTCTTCCTCTGGTTCTTCTGGCGCTTCTTCTCCCTCCACTGATGTCTTCTTTTGATTCTTCTGGCATGTCTTCTCCGTCCGCTGATGTCTTCTTCCTCATATTCTTCTGGCGGTTCCTCTCCCTCCGCTGATGTCTTCTTCCTCTGGTTCTTCTGGCAGTTCTTCTCCCTACGCTGATGTCTTCTTTCGCTGGTTCTTTGGTGGTTCTTCTCCTTCTGCTGATGTCGTCTTCCTCTGATTCTTCTGGCGGCTATTCTCCCTCTGCTGATGACTTATTCCTCTGGTGCTTCTGGCTGTTCTTCTCACTGCTTTGATGTCTTTCTCTGGTTCTTCTGGCTGTTCTTCTCCTTCCGCTGATGTCTTCTTCCTCTGGTTCTTCTGGCATTTCTTCTCCCTCCGCTGATGTTTTCTTTCTCTGGTTCTTCTGCGGGTTCTTCTTCCTCTGCTGATGTCTTCTCCTGATGCTGATGTCTCCTCCCGATGCTGATGTCTTCTCCCAATGCAAGCTCCCGCTGTTGTGTTGGCTCCTGCTGTCTGCCATTTCCTATATAGCCATAGGGGATGGCCACCTGGTGATGTCATCTGGAGACGCTGCCCCCTTTGTGACATCCCCGTCCCATCATGCTCTTGGTGGTGACCTCACAAGGGGACGGGGTCTCTGGATGACGTCACCGGATGACCACGCCCCATGTGGAGGGCAGTCACCAAGATTTGCATGATTGTGATATCTCTGACTTGACATCTCAGTCCAGGAAGTAGATGGTGACCATGGATGATGCCAGAACAAAGAAGGTGCCATTTCTATGGAGAGAAAAGCAGATGAAGGCATTGTCAGGGGGAGTCCTGTGACCTTTATGAGAAGTAATACATAGCAGATTACTGAGCATGGATGGGTTTAACATTAAATACCATCTGATGACAGGTCCACTTTGGAAATATAAATGCCACCATGGGACACATAGAATGCTGAGACTTGTAGTCTGTGAGGAAGATGTATTGTTATCAGGAAAAGCTTTTGTCCTTTGTCCTCCTTGGTGTTGTGTGAGGTGGTTTTGGCAGCGTCCGCGCATATTGTTTAGCATAGCGGTAATCTCTTAATTAGGACATGTGACTTCCGAAGTGGGGCTGCGTCCTGTAATTAGCATGGCAGCCATAGGACGATCGAGCTGACATTGCTGGAATGAATGGCCCGGGGGCAGTTGGAAATGTATCTGCAGTTAAAGTGGAGCCATTAATTGTAATATTCATTGGATGAGCGATCGGCGGCAGGTCTGCGGGATGGATATCAGCAGGGAAATAGGACAATGTCCAAAGCTATGAGGGCACTCCGCACCTGACGTGGGCCTGTCACATGGCGGTGGTACTGACTGTCACATTCAGCCAGGATCACATACACCTGATTTCTAAATCCTAAAATAACCGTGTCGGATCTTCGCCTGCTCCGCCGGAGACGCCACTTGTTCCGGCACAGGACCAGGGCTCCAGTTAGAAATTAGGGGGCCCCATACAACCCACCTAACAGGGCTCCATCCCCCCCATGTCCAGAAGTGACGGAGGACATAGATTTATCATTCTTTGCAGCCACAGTTTCAATGATTAATGAATTGGAAGTGCTCTGAAGCTTCTTGTTCATTCACTAACCGAAGCATAGTAAACATGCAGTTTACTATGCTTCAGTGATTAACTCCTTTACGACCACCCGCTGCAGATGTACTGCGGCAGGCAGCCGCTCCTGCGCGAATCGCCAGCGGGGAAGCCGATGCGTGTGTCAGGCAGATCCGATTGCCGCCTGACGTCCGAGATCGCTCACCGCTGAGAGAGAAGAACGGTCGGCTGTTGTAAACACAGCCGACCGTCCTTTTCCCTGGAATGATCACAGAGCACCTGTGATCCTGCTATATAGGATCACATGTCTCCATGGTCATCTCAGAAGCCACACCCCCCACAGTTAGAATCACTCCCCTAGGCTTACATTTAACCCCTTGATCACCCACAGGGTTAACCCCTTCCCTGCCAGTGTCATTATTACAGTAACAGTGCATATTTTTAGCACTGATTACTGTAGTAATGTCACTGGTCCACCCAAAAGTGTCAAAAATGTCAGTTAGGGGTCCGATCTGTCCGCCGCAATGTCGCAGTCCCGCAAAAAAATTGCAGATCGCCGCCATTACTAGTAAAAAAAAAACAATAAAAATGACATAAATCTTTCCCGTAGTTTGTAGACACGTTAACTTTTGCGCAAACCAATCAAAATACGCTTATTGCTATTTTTTTTTTTACAAAAAATATGTAGCAGAAAACAAATTGGCCTAAAATGTTAAAACATTTAGATTTATAAACTTTTTTTTGGGAATGTTATATAGCAGAATGTGAAAAATATTGTTTTTTTTTTTTTAAATTATTGCTTTTTTTGTTTATAGTGCAAAAAATAAAAATCGTACAGGTGATCAAATACCACCAAAATAAAGCTCTATTTGTGGAAAAAAAAGAACGTAAATTTAATTTAGGTACAGCGTCGCACAACTGTGCAATTGTCCATTAAAGTAACGCAGTGCCGAATCGCAAAATAGGGTCTGGTCAGGAAGGGGGTAAAATCTTCCCAGGCTGAAGTGGTTAATGGACACAGGAGTGATTGGTACCGATCACTCACTGTGTTAATTCAGGAAAGGAAGGGGCCAATAAATTATATATTTCCCGGCCCCTTCCCCTGCTCTTCATCCGGAAACGTTCCCCCTGTGTGCCTGCAGCAGTTGCCGGCAGGAGAGGAGAGGAGGGAATCCCGCAGCGCTGTTGGGGAAAGGAGAACAGGGGGGGGGGGGGGCGGACAGCAAATGAAAGGGGTGGCATGTGCTAGAACCACTCCCCTGCAGTGCAGCTGGAGGGAGAAGCTGGTAGCATTGCAGGGGAAGGAGGAAAAGGATTGGTGTCTGTGATAAGACAGTACAGCCCGCCCTCCTGCTCAGCAGGTGCCTGGGCCCCCCTTTTGAACTGATGGTGCCCGGGCCCAGTACAGGAGGGCTGGCTGTACTGCCTTATCAGCGGCCCTTCCTGTGACACCCATCGCTCCATGCTGCCTACTCTGGTCGCTTGGCTTCTGGAAAAGTCATTTTCAATGTGGGGCTCCTGGAGATAAAAAGATTGTTACCAGAAATACAAAGTATACGTGTTATCCTTTGTTTTGTCCCATTTAACCCCTTCAATACCGGGCACTGTCACCCTCTTCCTGCCCAGGCCAATTTTCAGCTTTCGGACCTGTCACATTTTGAATGACAATTGCGCGGTCATGCAACACTGTACCCATATGAAAGTTTTTTATATTTTTTTTCCACACAAATAGAGCTTTCTTTTAGCCCCCGTTCACACTAGGGCGACCTGTGAGGCGACCTGGTCGCCTCACAGGTCGCCTTCCATAGGGAAGCTGCGGACTCGTTCTAATAGGAGCGACACAAGTCGCTCCGACTTAGAAAAAGGGTCCGGAGCTTCTTTGGGGCGACCCGGAGACCGCCATAGACTTCAATGTTATGAAGTCCATGGCGGCCGCTCCGAGGTCGCGGCGCGCTGCTCGCACCGCGACCTCGGAGGTCGCCACCCGAAGTCGGATCGCCCCTATGTGAACGGGGGCTAAGTGGTATTTTATCACCTCTGGTTTTTTACTTTTTACTAAATAAACAAAAAAAAGGCCAAAGTTTTTGAAACAACAAAACAAAAAAAAAAAAAAAACGTTTTCATAGTTTGTTATAAAATTTTGCAAACAGGTTATTTTTCTCCTTTACTGATGTGCACTGAGGAGGCTGCACCTATGGGCACTGATAAGCTGCACTGATGGTCACTGATGAGGTAGCACTAATGGACATTGATGGGGACTGATAGGCTGCACTGATGAGACAGCACTGAGGAGGCAGCACTAATAGGTGGCACTGATGAGCACTGATGAGGCAGCACTGATGGACATTGAGGGACACTGATAGGCTGCACTCATGGGCACTGATCAGACAGCACTGGTGGGTACTGATGAGACGGCACTGATGAGCACTGATACACTGATAGGTCACACTGATGGGCACTGATACACTGATAGGTCACACTGATGGGCACTGATAGGTCGCACTGATGGGCACTGATGAGGCAGCACTGATTGGAATTGAGGAGCACTGATGAGACGGCACTGGTGGGCATTAATGAGGCAGCACTGATAGGTGGCACTGATGAGGCAGCAATGATGGGCACTGATAGGTGGCACTGTTGGGCACTGATAGGTGGAACTGATGTGGCAAAACTAATGGGCATTGAGGGGCACTGATAGGCTGCACTGATGGGCACTGATGAGATGGCACCGGTGGGCACCGATGAGGCGGGACTGATGGGCACTGATAGGTAGCACTGATGGGCACTGATAAGTGGCACTTGTAGGTGACACTGATGATGCACTGATTGGCAGCACTGGTGGGCACTGATTGGCAGAACTGGTGGGTACTGATTGGCAGCACTGGTGGGTACTAATTGGCGGCACTGATTGTCAGCACTTGTGGGCACCGATTGGCACCACTTGTGGGCACTGATTGTCAGCACTGGTGGGTACTGATGTCAGCACTGGTGGGCACTGATTGGCACCACTTGTTGGCACTGATTGGCAGAGCGCCCCACCCGCGCCCCACAACGGCCCGATCATGGTGCGCCGCCATTTTATGACGTCCCAGAACAAGCCGGGCCACAATGTAGCCATCACAGTGATCAGGTGACTGGAAATTGAGAGTCCCGGGGTCCCGATGGTTGGTGAGAGCCCAGTCTCTGTGCTGGGAGTGTGCTGTGCGGCGTGCACATATGCAGCCCCATGGATTTCCCCTCCATCACCTTTCTGGGGAAAACCAAAAATGTAGGATTTTCTTTTACTTTCTCTTTCAAATTTAATGGTAAACAGGACATTTTGGAGTTGATTTAGTACAGGCAAATAGACTGTGCACTTTGCAAAGTGCACAGTCTATTTTCCTTTAGTAAATCAACCCCATAGAGCTGGAGAATCTCCCTACTGGGGGCACAGACAGCAATAAAAACCTGATAGGCATAGCTCTTAGCTGATGATGTCAGTCTGACGAAACGCGTAGGGGCGGGAACAGTGCGTTATATCGTCAATTCCTGTAGTGTGGTTTTCGACCCGTGGAACGCACCCCGGACCCGGAAATCCGGCACGAACGCCGCTACTCATTTTCTTGCTACATACAGCTGTACTGTGAGTGGATATATCTTTATTTAATAAATAGTATATTCAGTGTTACACTATGGAATGTCCATTATTTTTTCTATATGGGATAACGCCCGACTGTCATCTATGGGAATCAAGCTGCCAGGCTCCAGCTTAGGTATACCAGTACTCCAAAGTGATCAGGAGGTGTAAAGCACCTACCCTAAAGTATCCAGAGGAATATACAGGATTATCCGGGGACCCACTTGCTGCTTAAGGCTCGTTACCCCTTTATGGGGAAAGAATTGCGGTGAGTGCAATACCACAAGGAGAACAGAGCACCGTATTGAGCACAGCAAGATTAGGGAAAGCACCCAGCACCTTAGTATATCTTCTGGCACAAGTTCTCAGCACCGAATATCACCACCATAATATTGGACTGTAATCATTGATGGGAATTTTTCTTTGCACACAGTACTTTGTATAACATATTGTTATATCTACTGTAGGTGTTCCTCGTTCCTATCGCAAAAAGTTGGGAGATATGGTGGTAGGTGTTGCAGAGGCATAACTAGAACCTTCAGGGCCCCGGTGCAAGAAACCATGAAGGGCCCCCGGACCCCTGGCCGGGGCCCTTCCCTTCAAGCCTGGGGCTCTTCCCACTAATCCTGGGGCCCTCTACTCTCGTTGCAGGACCCTTTCACAAGTTCTGCAGTGCGCCCCCTTCCTGCCATCTTGGGGCCTCCCCACGGTGGTGGAATGCCAGGGCCCGGTCGCAAGTGTGACCTTTGCGATCCTGGAAGATCCCCCACTGGTGTCAGTATTTTTTATTTTTTTTGGTATTTTAATTGTATTATTTTTTATCATTTTATTAAATTTTTTTACAATGCCACTGACTATGACTCTGTCCATTCAGAAAAGGAAGGAGCTGGTAAATTACATATTTACCGACCCCTTCCTGGTTCTCTATTGTGACACATCCCCTGCAGCAGCCGGCAGGAGAGGGAAGGCAGCACAGTTGGGGGGGGGGGGGACCAGGGGAGCACACAGGGAGCATGGGGCCCGGTTGCAATTGCAACCCCTGTAGTTATGCCCCTGATGTGTTGTAATCCTTCTCCCCTTCATTCAGTGCTTTAAGTGGCCCAAAAGAGGTGCCAGTACTCTATTATAGCCTATAATTTTTTTTATATCAGGGCCCCCACAGAGCGCCCCCCCCCCCACATCAGGGTCCCCACAGAGCGCCCCCCCACCCCACATCAGCGTCCCCACAGAGCACCCCCCCTCCTCACATTAGGGTCCCCACAGAGCCCCCCCCCATCTCATCCCATCCCACATCAGGGTCCCCACAGAGCACCCCCCCTTCTCCCATTAGGGTCCCCACAGATCCCCCCATCCCATCCCATCCCACATCAGGGTCCCCACAGATCACCCCCCCCTCACATTAGGGTCCCCACAGAGCCCCCCCCATGGATGCCTAGCTTGCTGCTACCATTGGCTATCTTAGACTCACTCACCTATAATGTGCTGCTCTGCTGCTACTCACCTAATGTGCTGTGCTGTGCTGGTGGCAGGGGCCAGGGCGCTGTGGTGGAAGGAAGGATGGCAGGGCACAGTGGTGGCAGGAAGGATGGCAGGGCACTGTGGTGGCAGGAAGGATGGCAGGGCACTGTGGTGGCAGGAAGGATGGCAGGGCACTGTGGTGGCACTGGCAGGCCAGGCAGGTGCTGTGGTGGCAGGCAGCCAGGGCACTATGGGGTGACAAGTAGCAGCAGCCAGGCTTTACTTTCTCTCGGAGTCGGCAGGACACCTGTTCTTCCAAACCGTGCAGGGCACTGCTGGAGGGGGTGGGGGATGGAGCACTGTTTAGGCGCGGAGGAATAAGTTCCTCCTCCGCTGTGAATGCTGGGGCGGCGGGCCGGGCGTATGACGTCTCTGGTTGCTAGACGCCAAGCGGTAGGCGATCTAGCAGCCAGTGATACAGAAGGAAGGAAGCACAGCAGAGGCAGTGCGGTCAGCAGTGCGGCCGGCATCGATTTGGGATTTACTTCTGTCTGCAGAACGACACCCCCCCCCCTTTTCAACAGTGGATCGGCCCTGCGTACCGGTATGCTAAAATCACGTTCTGGGCGCAGGGAGAGGAGGCGGTATGCTCAAGAGCTTTTTGCGGAAGTGGCGGTACTGAGTACTGGTGCGTACCGGCCCACTTAAAGCACTGATGACACCCAAAACTAAGAAAAAAAAAAAAAAAGAAAAAGTTCTTCCTTTAGTTATAATTTAATGTTACCGCAACAGTGTGAATAAAGTGTTAGAGTCCATTCACGCCTTTCCATTTAGGTGTTCATTCCCTGTTGGCTTCTCTATTCAAAATAAAATGAAACACATTAAAATGCATTGTCGCCTTACATCGCAATCCATGGCATGTCCGGGCACATCGGGGCAATGCGATGCGTGTGTATTACCCCCCACCCAAGTATAAAATGTATCTACTTTGGTTAAAACTCAGCCGTTCCTTTTGGATTTCCATGGAAAACACATCATAGAAAACATAAAGGTGCGTTTCCATCCTTACATCCTTAACAAAACTTTTCTTCTATCCATATTTTTAATTTCCGTTTTTTCCCGTGGGGAGCCTTCTTTTTTTTTTTTTTTTATGACCGCATTATTTCATGAGATAATTACATTTCTACTCCCCCCTGTGACTTTGTGTCGTACACCGGCGCAGCAAATGCTTCTACAGATCACACACGCCGTTAGAAGAGAATCCATCGCGGGATTGTTCGCAAATGACCAAAACTGACCTGCTGCAACCTGCTTCAGTTCATATTAGGCGCCCCTCCCCCCCCTCTTTATGTATTTTAGCGGAGTATACCAACCCCCGATTCCAACACCGCCGCTTTGTAGCAATGAATTAAAAAGTCATTATATCTCCTTCCATTCTTTTAATGAGTTTGACAAATCACAAGGACGCGGTGTGGCGTTACGGCGAGATGAGAGGTCGCTGAAAATCTTGTTACAATGATGGCTGCACACTAAAGTGTTTCACTAAAGCGTGATGCATTGAAAGTAGAGGAGAGGAATAATTGTGTTGCAATCGGGCGTTCCCGAAAATAAGGCAGCATAGTTTTTTTATCTATTAAACAAAAAAACACTGCAAATTAAAACACAAATAAAATAAAATTAATAAAAATGAAAATACAGTTCCACTCAGGATCGATCCTAGGGTCACAGACGCCTGGGTGCATAAATTTTTCTGGCGCCCCCACATGGGCGTGGTCATCTTACTAACTCCTCCCCTTTACAAATGTTTCTATGTCAACGGCTCAAACACAGAGATGCTCCCCTAAGAAGTCTTCCTTACCCCGGGACCCTCCCGAGATCTCTTAACAATAAACAAATTACAGTAAGAGAAGCAGAGTACTCTAATGGGAACTGGTGGGGGATCTCTCTAATGGACACAGAGAGGGCATCTGTTAGAGAGTCTGTTAGACAGAGCCCCCAGACAGGAGATAGTAAGAGACTGCAGACTTGATACAAGAGATGGTCAGAGATTGCGGATATGATACAAGAGATCAATGCATTGATGCAGCCTCATCAGTGCCCACCAAATGCAGCCTCATCAGTGCCCACCAAATGCAGCTTACCAGTGCCCACCAAATGCAGCCTACCAGTGCCCACCAAATGCAGCCTTATCAGTGACCATCAAATGCAGCCTTATCAGTGACCATCAAATGCAGCCTTATCAGTGCCCACCAAATGCAGCCTTATCAGTGCCCACCAAATGCAGCCTACCAGAGCCCACCAAATGCAGCCTACCAGAGCCCACCAAATGCAGCCTACCAGTGCCCACCAAATGCAGCTTACCAGAGCCCACCAAATGCAGCCTACCAGTGCCCACCAAATGCAGCCTACCAATGCCCACCAAGTGCAGCCTACCAGTGCCCACCAAATGCCAGTGCCCACCAAATGCAATTTACCAGTGTCCACCAAATGCAGCTTACCAGTGCCCACCAAATGCAGCCTACCAGTGCCCACCTAATCCAGCCTACCGGTGCCCACCAAATGCAGCTTACCAGTGACCACCAAATGCAGCCTACCAGTGACCACCAAGTGCAGCCTACCAGTGCCCACCAAATGCAGCCTACCAGTGCCCACCAAAATGCAGCTTACCAGTGCCCACCAAAATGCAGCTTACCAGTGCCCACCAAATGCAGCCTACCAGTGCCCTCTAAATGCAATTTACCAGTGCCCACCAAATGTAGCTTACTGGTGCCTAGATTACAGAGCTGTGATCTCCCACGTTGTCACAGAGCTTTTGAATTTCCTGGACAGCCACTGTAACAAGGTCCCACCTCCTAGATCGGCTCCTATGCTACATGTCATACTGATTTAATTTCCCTGCACTGGATCAGTGTGCCGCCTATCACAGGAGCCAGTCAAGGGGGCGGGACTTTGTTACAGTGGCCGCCCGGCTTTTCAAACTCAAGCTTCGTGTCACAGAGGGAGATGCCCGCTATGCAGTGGCGAACCTAGAGCATTTGGCACCCGGGGCAGATCCTATATCTGGCACCCCCCCAACTTTAACATGTAAAAACACCCACAAAAATTTGTAATGTTTTCAAGAATATTTATTGCATACATTTCACAGCCCCCCTATCACAGTGCCCCTTGCAGTCTGCCCCCTGTCTCTCTAATCACAGTGCCCCCTTTTACACTCTCTGCCTCCACTGCACAGTACTACCTGTCGCATAAACAGATAGCTAATATTGTTAGAAATGTGTTTAAGTTTGAGTAAGAGATTGGAGACTTACTAAAGGAGATGGTCAGAGACTACGGACATGATACAAGAGATGGTCAGAGACTGAGGACATGATACAAGAGATACTAGGGGGGGAGGGGTACTGCGCTTCAGGGAAGTAACGCACCTAGTCTAATAACTGATCAGTGAACACCAACCAAACATGTGTTCAATTGTGATAGTGCTCAACCACATCCGTTTGTCAGCTACCAATATATACAAAAGTGTTTCTAAATAAATAAATATATAATTATCAAATACCAAAATCTCTTCAATATATAACATATAAAGAGCATCAGTGTCTTCAGAATTTATATATATATAAATAAATAATCACACTCTTAAAGCAAAATACATTAGTAAAAAGCTTAAAAACACAGATTTGTGAAGGTGACAATAAAGTGCTCAGTGCTTAAAATAACGGGTGGGTAAGTTCATTATTAATCCTAATATTCAGTCCTTATAAAGTGCTTAAAAGTGTCCAAAAAAATCACAAATCAATTGTGTTGCAGAATAACTGTGATCTTCTTCTTCTATAAAGTGTTGCCTCCACCTAACACCGTGTAATATGTGGGGTGCTTCTTCTCACTTGTTACCCCTAAGGGTGAACTAAATTCTCACCTCAATATATAAGGTAATGCGCCTTATGATACAAATCAGCTACTTCTCTCCTCTTCTTCCTTCTCCTCCAATACATGATACAAGAGATGGTCAGAGACTGAGGACATGATACAGGAGATGGTCAGAGACTGCAGGCATGATACAAGAGATAGTCAGAGACTACGGACCTGATATAGGAGATGGTCAGAGACTGAGGACATGATACAAGAGATGGTCAAAGACTGAGGACATGATACAAGAGATGGTGAGAGACTGCGGACATGATAGAAGAGATGGTCAGAGACTGCGGACATGATACAGGAGATGGTCAGAGACTGCGGACATGATGGTCAGAGACTGCGGATATGATACAAGAGATGGTCAGAGACTGAGGACATGATACAAGAGATGGTCAGAGACTGAGGACATGATACAAGAGATGGTCAGAGACTGCGGACATGATGGTCAGAGACTGCGGACGTGATACGAGATGGTCAGAGACTGCAGACACGATAGAAGATAGAAGAGCACTAGGGGGGCCAGAGAGCACAGGGGAAGCAGAGAGCACTGGAGGAGCTGAAGTGCAGGGGGGTATGGGGGGACTGGAGAGAATTAAGGGGGGGGTTTGGAAAGCATTGCAGGGGGGTTGGAAGGTGCAGGGGGTGGAGAGCACTGGGGGGGGCAGGGAGCACTGGGAGCGGGGGGGAACTGGAAATCACTGAGGGGGGAGCCTGGAGCACAGGGGGGTGGAGAGCACTGGGGGAGCCAGAGAGCATGGGGGGGGATGAAAAGCACTGTGGAGAGCTGAAGAGCATTGGGGGGGGGGCTAAGAGCACTAGGGGGCCAGCAAAAGAAGTTGTATAGGAGGGGGATGGGGCAGCTGCATATAGAGGAATTGTTTTTTCCTATTCATGAATGCCTGCAGGAGGGAGAGGAGGAGAATCAGGCATTCAGCGGCTGCAGGAGGAATAGGGAAAGATCAATTCCTCTGGACATAGGGGGCAGGATCAATGTTATGGGCATGAAGGAGGAAAGGGAAGGGCATAGGGAGGGTGTGGAGAGTCTGTATGGTAGTAAGTTTCACTTTTCTCAGGAGGCATTTATTTTCCGTCATACAGTATCTCACAAAAGTAAGTACACCCCTCACATTTTTGTAAATATTTTATATCTTTTCATGTGACAACACTGAAGAAATGACACTTTGCTACAATGTAAAGTCGTGAGTGTACAGCTTGTATAACAGTGTAAATTTGCAGTCCCCTCAAAATAACTCAACACACAGCCATTAATGTCTAAACCGCTGGCAACAAAAGTGAGTACACTAGGCTAATAGAAAATTGCCAAGACCCTGAAACTGAGCTGCAGCACGGTGGCCAAGACCATACAGCGATTTAACAGGACAGGTTCCACTCAGAACAGGCCTCACCAAAGATGTTGAGTGCACGTGCTCAGCATCATATCCAGAGGTTGTCTTTGGGAAATAGACGTATGAGTGCTGCCTGCATTGCTGCAGAGGTTGAAGGGGTGAGGGGTCATCCTGTCAGTGCTCAGACCATACGATGCACACTGCATCAAATTGGTCTGCATGGCTGTCATCCCAGAAGGAAGCCTCTTCTAAAGATGATGCACAAGAAAGCCCACAAACAGTTTGCTGAAGACAAGCAGACTAAGGACATGGATTACTGGAACCGTGCCCTGTGGTCTGATGAGACCAAGATAAACCTATTTGGTTCAGATGGTGTCAAGCGTGTGTGGCGGCAACCAGGTGAGGAGTACAAAGACAAGTGTGTCTTGCCTACAGTCAAGCATGGTGGTGGGAGTGTCATGGTCTGGAGCTGCATGAGTGCTGCCAGCACTGGGGAGCTACAGTTCATTGAGGGAACCATGAATGCCAACATGTACTGTGACATACTGAAGCAGGGCATGATCCCCGATCCCCTTCCTTCGGAGACTGGGCCGCAGGGCAGTATTCCAACATGATAACAACCCCACAAAAACCTCCAAGACGACCACTGCCTAAAGAAGCTGAGGGTAAAGGTGATGGACTGGCCAAGCATGTCTCCTGACCTAAACCCTATTGAGCATCTGTGGGGCTTCCTCAAACGGAAGGTGGAGGAGCGCAAGGTCTCTAACATCCACCAGCTCTGTGACGTCATCATGGAGGAGTGGAAGAGGACTCCAGTGGCAATCTGTGAAGCTCTGGTGAACTCCATGCCCAGGGGGGTTAAGGCAGTGCTGGAAAATAATGGTGGACACACAAAATATTGACACTTTGGGCCCAATTTGGACATTGTCCCTTAGGTGTGTACTCTTTTTTGTTGCCAGCGGTTTAGACATTAATGGCTGTGTGTTGAGTTTTTTTGAGGGGACAGCAAATGTACACTGTTATACAAGCTGTACACTCACTACTTTACATTGTAGCAAAGTGTCATTTCTTCAGTGTTGTCACATGAAAAGATAGAATAAAATATTTACAAAAATGTGAGGGGTGTACTTACTTTTGTGAGATACTGTATTTGTTAAGTCTTATCCAATGAAACAAAGTGTCAGTGCCTATAAGGGAACTAGTAATGCCCTCCATATGTTTAATGCCATTTATTGAATTGAACCATTGTTGCATGGTAGATGGAGGTGACTTTTTCCAGAGGGCAGGTATGAGTCACCAAATGAATAGTAATTGATCTCTTCTAACATTGGAAGGGAATGGAGTTATGATGTAATTAAAAGAAAGCAGGGTCTGTTGGAGTTGTAAAGTCAGTAAATTTCTGCATTATAGTTCAGAGTTTATTCTAAAAACGTGACAGCCTGAGGCAAGACCAGAAGATGTGTTCCATGTCTGCAGATGGAGAGCCACGCTGCCAGCATAGATCAGGGGAATCTGAGGAAAGTGATTGAAGAACGTGCACAGTCCTGTACCATCGAGTTAAAACGTCATATCCAGACTCCTGATATGTATTAATAATGGGAGATTTGAGAAATCAGATCAGGATTTGGGATTTTTCCTGTGACATGGGGCGTAAATCCAGATTATACAGAAAGAAGGGGGGAGGGATGTTGGCGCTGCCTGGGAGTCAGGTGTATTGAAAATGACAAAAATCTTAAATGGATAATGAATAAACCAAATAAATCCAATAATAATAATAGGATGAATATAAGGTGTATAAGATATACATGAATGTGACTATAAATAGCAAAATGTGCAAAAAAAGTGGCAAATATTACGATAATGTACACCATATAAATAAGTGAAATATATAATGAATAAATATATAGAGGTCCACTCAGGAAGGGACAATGATAAAGTGACTCTGTGCAAAGTGATGGACAAATAAATAAATAAAAAAATAAATAAATAAATAAATAAATAAAAAATAAATAAAAAAATGGCAGTAATATATCATACACCGTGAAAAAGTGCTGAATTAAGTGACAATATATGCATAAAAACTAAAACCTTTTTATTCATATGTTGCCACTTCAGCACTTTTTCGCGGTATATGATATATTACTGCCAATTTTTTATTTATTTTTTATTTATTCCCAGACCTAAATCCCATTGAGCAGGGTTGGGACTTTAAATGAGCGACATGACATGATGCGGCTTGCAGGAAAAAATATTTATTAAAGATACATATAAGTGACAATGATGACATGTTGAATATGTTGTAACACAGACAAAGTTTACTGATGTTGCTACTATATTACTGTATTCTCCCTGGTTAATTGCTAGGTGGTTATTCTATGTATACTGGAATTGGGCTACACATCAGCCATTTACTTTGTCTGTGTTACAACGTATTCAACATGTCATCATTGTCACTTATATGTATCTTTAATAAATATTTTTTCCTGCAAGCTGCATCATGTCGCTCATTTAGTCCACGTTCACACTAAGGCGACCTGTGAGGCGACCTGGTCGCCTCACAGGTCGCCGTAGGTCGCCTTCCATAGGGAAGCTGCGGACCCGTTCTAATAGGAGCGACACAAGTCGCTCCGACTTAGAAAAAGGGTCCGGAGCTTCTTTGGGGCGACCTGGAGGCGACCGCCATAGACTTCAATGTTATGAAGTCCGTGGCGGCCGCCCCGAGGTCGCGGCACGCTGCTCGCAGCGCGACCTCGGAGGTCGCGGTGCGAAGTAGCGTCGCTCGTATGTGAACGGGGCCTTAAAGTCCCAACCCTGCTTTTGTTTTCATTACATGAATTAGGGATGGAGACGCACGACAATCCCATCGTGCACCTCATTTAAAGTCTCAAACTTTCCCCCCTTCTTTAATTCCCATTGAGAATCTGTGCCAAGACTTGAAAATTGCTGTTCACAGACGCTCTCCATCCAATCTGACAGAGCTTGAGATATTCTGCAAAGAAGAATGGGCAGAAATGTCCTCTCTAGATGTGCAAAGCTGGTAGAGACATCCCCAAAAAGACTTGCAGCTGTAATTGCAGGGAAAGGCGGTTCTACAAAGTATTGACTCCGGGGGGTGAATACAAATGCAGCCACACTTTTCACAGATTTATTTGTATCATTTATCATTTTCCTTCCACTTCACAATTATGGCCACTTTGTGTCGGTCTATCACATAAAATCCCCCAAAAAATACATTTACGTTTTTGGTTGTAACATGACAAAAAGTGGAAAATTTCAAGGGGTGTGAATACTTTTTCAAGGCGCTGTATATTGTACATTCACATTCTTGTTGTATCTCTTGGACAGGAAATGAAGGGAACTTTCCCATATGAAACACACATGGCAAAAAAAAAAAAAAAAAAAAGACAAGGGAGGTTTTAGCCTTTTTATCCAAAAATAACTAGCTACATTTTAAATTAATCACTTTTTTAAACATTTCTTTTTATTTATTTTTTTCTTGCACCTGTTAAAATCTACATTTTTTTTTTCTAGAAAATTGCTTCAAACCCCAAAACAATTATGTATTTTCTTAAAGCAGAGGCTCGTGAGAATACAATTTTGGCAGCTGCAATTTTTTTATGTTGCACAATTGTTTCCTAAACTTATACAGTATTTTAAGGAAAACTCACTAAAATTAATTTTAATGCACACAAACACAATACAATACTAAGATGGGGTTGCATCAAGCAATTAGATACCAAACATGTCAACCCCTGGCTGCGAAATAGCAGAAAGCTACAATGCACAAACAAAAAAACAAACCATAGAATATATATATATATATATATATATATATATATATATATATATATATATATATATACACACACATATATATATATATATCTATACACAGTATCTCACAAAAGTGAGTACACCCTTCACATTTTTGTAAATATTTTATTCTATCTTTTCATGTGACAACACTGAAGAAATGACACTTTGCTACAATGTAAAGTAGTGAGTGTACAGCTTGTATAACAGTGTAAATTTACTGTCCCCTCAAAATAACTCAACACACAGCTATTAATGTCTAAACTGCTGGCAATAAAAGTGAGTACACCCCTAAGTCAAAATGTCCAAATTGGGCCCAATTATCCATTTTCCCTCCCCGGTGTCATGTGACTCGTTAGTGTTATAAGGTCTCAGGTGTGAATGGGGAGCAGGTGTGTTACATTTGGTGTTATCGCTCTCACTCTCTCATACTGGTCACTGGAAGTTCAACACGGTACCTCATAGCAAAGAACTCTCTGAGGATCTGAAAAAAAAAGAATTGTTGCTCTACATAAAGATGGCCTAGGCTATAAGAAAATTGGCAAGACCCTGAAACTGAGCTGCAGCAGGGTGGCCAAGACCATACAGAGGTTTAACAAGTCAGGTTCCACTCAGAACAGGCCTCGCCATGGTTGACCAAAGAAGTTGAGTGCACGTGCTCAGCGTCATATCCAGAGGTTGTCTTTAAGAAATAGACGTGAGTGCTGCCAGCATTGCTGCAGAGGTTGAAGGGGTGTGGGGTCAGCCTGTCAGTGCTCAGACCATACGCCGCACACTGCATCAAATTGGTCTGCATGGCTGTCGTCCCAGAAGGAAGCCTCTTCTAAAGATGATGCACAAGAAAGTTCACAAACAGTTTGCTGAAGACAAGCAGACTAAGGACATGGATTACTGGAACCATCTCCTGTGGTCTGATGAGACCAAGATTAACTTATTTGGTTCAGATGATGTCAAGCGTGTGTGGCGGCAACCAGGTGAGGAGTACAAAGACAAGTGTCTGGGAGAGACTGGGCCGCAGGGCAGTATTCCAACATGATGACAACCCCAAACACACCTCCAAGATGACCACTGCCTTGCTAAAGAAGCTGAGGATAAAGGTGATGTACTGGCCAAGCATGTCTCCAGACCTAAATCCTATTGAGCATCTGTGGGGCATCCTCAAATGGAAGGTGGAGGAGCGCAAGGTCTCTAACATCCACCAGATCTGTGATGTCAGTGGAAGAGGACTCCAGTGGTAACCTGTGAAGCTCTGGTGAACTCCATGCCCAAGAGGGTTAAGGCGGTGCTGCAAAATAATGGTGGCCACACAAAATATTGACACTTTGGGCCCAATTTGGACATTTTCACTTATAGGTGTACTCACTTTTGTTGCCAGCGGTTTAGACATTAATGGCTGTGTGTTGAGTTATTTTGAGGGGACAGTAAATTTACACTGTTATACAAGCTGTACACTCACTACTTTACATTGTAGCAAAGTGTCATTTCTTCAGTGTTGTCACATGAAAAGATAGAATAAAATATTTACAAAAATGTGAGGGGTGTACTTACTTTTGTGAGATACTGTGTGTATATATATATGTATATATATTTACACACACACCTCCCCTTATATACAGTATGTTTGCATTTGGATGTGTGCACAGGTCAACTGGGTTGCTGGTAATTATTTTTTAATTTTTATTATATATAGATATTTTTTTTTTAAACATTGTATTTTCCTCGTGACCTCGGGGCTAGAATATAAATGGCACTGGGGAAGCCAATCAGTCACCAGGGAGAAAGGTTCAGGCTGCCAAAGGTGCTCATCAAAAGCAATACATATAAAAAAATCAAAGAAGTGGCGCACTCCTGTCCAGCCAACTTTGTTTAGACTTGAAAACGGCCACGCCCCCTGAAGCCTAATCATAGGGTAGTCAGACTACCCGTAGATTTTATACTATATTTTCTTCATTTACCTTTCTTGCTATCACAAGAGAGCTAGCATGGGCAGGTCCTCTTTGTGGAGACATCAGGGGTCTGTTAGATCCCCTTTTATCTCCTCTGACCTTTCTTTGCAGCTAATCAAGTACAGATCATGCTTGATTAGCTGCTTCCCCAGTCGTAGTAGCCAAGCAATGAAAGCCCCGAATCTGGAAAGGGATGAAATCTTTGGTGCTTCTGAGTACATTAGTTGCAGAAGAGATTAGGGAACATCCTCTCACTTGGCATCATGGTGAGCATTCACTATGATCCTGTACTCCATTGATCAGCAGGAGAGCTTAGAAATGATGGTGGGCAGCAGCATGCGGGGGGAAGATGATACATCTGTCCAGATCCCTTTTATTTGAAAGTCCAGAGCCGATTGAAAAATAAATACTGCTAAGCTCATGACTGCAGCAGCCAGAAGCTTATTTTAACCCAGGGGTCTCCAAACTGCACCCCTTGGGCATGATGTTGCCCTTTGCTTGCCTTTATCCAGCCCTTGGGTCACTATTCCTCTCACTGATACCAATGATGGGACACTATTCCTCTCACTGATACCAATGATGGCGCACTATTCCTCCCACTGACGCCAATGATGGGGCACTATTCCTCCCACTGACGCCAATGATGGGGCACTATTCCTTCCACTGACACCAATGATGGGGCACTGTTCCTCCCACTGACACCAATGATGGGGCACTATTCCTTCCACTGACACCAATGATGGGGCACTATTCCTTCCACTGACACCAATGATGGGGCACTATTCCTCCCACTGACACCAATGATGGGGCACTATTCCTTCCACTGACACCAATGATGGGGCACTATTCCTTCCACTGACACCAATGATGGGGCACTATTCCTCCCCACTGACTCCAGTGATGGGGCACTATTCCTCCCATTGACACCAATGATGGGGCACTATTCCTCCCACTGACACCAATGATGGGGCACTATTCCTCCTACTGACACCAATGATGGGGCACTATTCCTTCCACTGACACCAATGATGGGGCACTATTCCTTCCACTGACACCAATGATGGGGCACTATTCCTTCCACTGACGCCAATGATGGGGCACTATTCCTCCCACTGATACCAATGATAGGGCACTATTCTTCCCAGTGATACCAATGATGGGGCACTATTTCTCCCACTGACACCAATGATAGGGCACTTTCCTCCCAGTGATAGCAATGATGGGGCACTATTCCCCCCACTGACACCAATGATAGGGCACTATTCCTCCCACTGACACCAATGATAGGGCATGATTTGTCCCACTGACACCAATGATGGGGCACTATTCCTCCCACTGACACCAATGATAGGGCACTATTCCTCCCACTGACACCAATGATAGGGCATGATTTGTCCCACTGACACCAATGATGGGGCACTATTCCCCCCACTGACACCAATGATAGGGCATGATTTGTCCCACTGACACCAATGATGGGGCACTATTCCTCCCACTGACACCAATGATGGGGCACTATTCCTTCCACCTATACCAATGATTGAGCACTCCCCCTGACCACCAAGTCGATGCCAGGGTATTTTCTATTCCCAATGGCCACAGTCCGGCCCCCTTAAATTCTGAAGGGCAATCAACTGGCACTTTGTTTCAGAGGTTTAGAAACCCCTGTTTTAACCCCTTCAACACCAGACATTGGTATACAAGGTGGGTTTTTTCCCTGAACACCACCCACATGTACATTTACCAAGTGACCAGTTTTGGCTGGAGCGGAGGACACTGGAATTATTTATAACCATCCAGGAGATCCCCTTATTATCTCTCTGCAGAGCTCCGGGAAGTTGCGTTGGAAGTCTTGGTGACTGATTGAAGCCATCCATCACGGATGCTGTTTGACGCGTCTTAATATTCCGGATTCTTGGCTCCGGCTCTCCGGGTCTGATAATGAATGACGAACCTCAGACTCTGCGACATGGAGAGTGATTTATATCCGACGGCAGGTTATTTATAACCCCGGCATTCGGCAGGTAGAATGACTGGAGGCCTCCGATTGGCTCCGGCAGACGCGTAGATCATTAATAGCCGAGGAGAATAAAAAAATACTGAAACCTTGAAATCCTGAGATGTCAGTGACCTTTCACATAAAACGCAGAGTTTACTCTGCTTAAGACTCGCCGCCATCGATGAGCTGCCCAGTTTAATACTCATTTATATTGTGCTGAGAGAGCAGAGTCTGCCGGATCCACCAATACAGTGCGGGTCACGTGGTTCCATTCCCAGCGATTGTTCAGATCTTAGAAGATCGGTCTACGCACATCGCAGAGGAAAATGAAAGAATTTCCATGGGCCCGGTTACAGTATATAGGAGCGGTGTTGCTGTACCACGGCTGTACCGCTACTTTAACCCTTTCAGCTCTCCCCCTATGGAGCAGAGCAATTTGTACATTTCTGCTATTGGCCTGTTTAACCAGCAATAACGTCGTCGTTTGTTTTTTCAGGACAATAAAAGGCTTTTTTAAGGTGATATTTTCTTGCAAATTATTTTTTTTTCATGCAATATATAGAGAAAAAAGCGACAAAAACTTTTTTTTTCCTTTTTATTTTCATCAGAAATAGCATAAAAATTTATGTCTAATAAAGAGGAAAAAGTTCTGCGCTAAGGAAAAATAATAAAGGCTGCAGCCTCCCTCAAATATAACCCAAAGGTTATATGAATATAGAAAAGAAGAGGAGAGGGATATGGCGCTGCCTAGGAGAGAAGGTGTAATATCCAATCAGGTGCACAGAAAGTGGGAACCAAAATTGGTAAATTGATGGTAAATGATGACTATACCTCAAGAAGGTAAATGAGTGACTGTGACTAAGCACAAGGAAGGACAACAAATAAATAAATAAACAAATGGATAAATAGCACCTTAAACACTTTAAGGGCTCTTTCACACGGGCGATCCGATCAGATCCGCCTGTCAGTTTTTTAGGCGGATCTGATCGGATCCTCCATGCAGCTCTATGGGGCAGCGGGTGTCAGTGGAGACACCTCCGCTGACACCCGCTGCCATCCATATCCGATCCTGTCCGTGAAATCTGGACGGATGGAAACCCTATTTTTCCATCCGTTCAGTGATCGGATCGGAGCGGATCGGTTGAGAGCGGACAGGCGGTCTGCTCTCATCCGATTCCCCATAGAGGGCAGCGCGGGCTGAGACACCTCCCTCTCCACTCTGCAAGCGGAGACGGCGCTGTCATCCGTTGGCTCAGCGGGGATCGCGGATCGATCCCCGCTGAGCAACACGGATCCGCCTACGGAGGCGGACCGTGTGAAAGAGCCCTAAGGCTCGGTTCACACTTGTGCGATGCGGCAAGGCTGCGAATTCGCAGCCTGTTCCCGCATCGCATCCGCACATCTGGCAGTTCACACTGCCATATGCGATACGCAGGGGGTGTCAATTAGATGTTAACGACACCCCCAGTTTGATCGCATATTACAGTGCGATCTGACAGTTCCCACAGGATCGGATCGCACAAGTGTGAACCACTGTGCGATCCGATCCTGATGCGGCTGAAAAAAAGGGTCCTGTGCGTCTTTGGTGCGGATACAGTGCGAATTCAGCCATACAAAGTGTATGGCTGAATTTGCATCCGCACCTCCGATCGCATGTAATGAAGGAGCAGTGCGCTCCGAATTACATGCGATCTCTGCAGCCGCACAAATGTGAACCGGCACTAAGACCGGAAAGGATTTGCCCCCTTCTTGACCAGGCCATTTTTTGCGATTCGGCACTGCGTTATTTTAACGTACAATTGCGCGGTCGTGCGACGCTGTACCCAAATAAAATTAATGTCCTTTTTTTCCCCCACAAATAGAGCTTTCTTTTGGTGGTATTTGATCACCTCTGCAATTTTTATTTTTTGCGCGATAAACAAAAAAATGCGACAATTCTAAAAAAAAAAAACAATATTTTTCACATTCTGTTCTATAACATTCCCCCCAAAAAAATTTTAAAATCAAAATTTTTTAACATTTTAGGCCAATTTGTTTTCTGCAATAAGCGTATTTTGATTGGTTTGCACAAAAGTTATCGCGTCTACAAACTACGGATAAGATTTATGTCATTTTTATTTATTTATTTTTTTTACTATTATTGGCAGCGATCTGCGATTTTTAGCGGGACTGCGACATTGCGGCGGACAGATTGGACCCCTAACTGACATTTTTGACACTTTTGGGGGGACCAGTGACATTACTACAGTAATCAGTGCTAAAAAATATGCACTGTTACTGTAATAATGACACTGGCAGGGAAGGGGTTAACACTGTGGGTGATCAAAGGGTTAAATGTGAGCGCTCTGTGATCATTCCAGAGAGAAGAAGGGTCAGCTGTGTTTACAACAGCCGACCGTCCTTCTCTCTCAGTGGGGAGCGATCGCGGGTGTCAGGCGGCAATCGGAGCCGCCTCACCCGTGCATCGGAGTCCCTGCTCCTAGCTGCAGGCGTGGGACCAACGTATACCTACGGTGGTTCGCACAGGAACAGCTGCCTGCCGCAGTATAACTACGGCGGGCGGTAGTTAGCTGGTTAAATAAAAAGTATACATTTTAGATTATTGTTTGTCCCATATAAATTTACATGTCAGCCGGGGAGCCAGTGCGTGTGGCAGGCGGCTCAGATTGCCGCCTGACACTGGCGATCTCCCCCCCGCTGACAGAGAAGGACGGACGGCCGATGTAAACACAGCCGCCCGTCCTTCTCCCTGATATGATCACAGAGACTATATGATCCTGCTATATAGGATCGCATGTCTCTATGGTGATCTCACAAGCCCCCCCCCAATTAGAATCACTCCCCTAGGGTCACATTTAACCCCCTTGAGCACCAACACCAACCAACCCCCTTGTTAACCCCTTCCCTGCCAATGGCATTATTACAGTAACAGTGCATATTTTTAGCACTGATTACTGTAGTAATGTCACTGGTACCCCCAAAAGTGTCAAAAATGTCAGTTAGGGGTGCGATCTGTCCGCCGCAATGTTGCAGTCCCGCTAAAAATCGCAGATCGCCGCCATTACTAATAAAAAAAAAAACAATAAAAATGACGTAAATCTTTCCCGTAGTTAGTAGACGCAATAACTTTTGTGCAAACCAATCAAAATACACTTATTGCGATTTTTTTTTTACCAAAAATATGTAGCAGAAAGCAAATTAGCCTAAAATGTTAAAGAATTTTGATTTTTACATTTTTTCCCCTGGTAATGTTATATAGCAGAATGTGCAAAATGTTGATTTTTTTTCCAGAATTGTCGCTATTTTTTTGTTGATAGCGCAAAAAATGAAAATCGCAGAAGTGATCAAATACCACCAAAAGAAAGCTCTATTTGTGGGAAAAAAAGGACGTCAAATTTATTTGGGTACAGCGTTGCATGACCGCGCAATTGTCCGTTAAAGTAACGCGGTGCCGAATCGCAAACTAGGCCCTGGTCATTACGCAGGAAAATCTTCCGGTCTTAAAGTGTTTAAGACCCCTCAAAAGAGGTAGAAAAAAATTTTCCCCTTTTTTCCCATCTTTCTTTTACTTTCCCTCTCCCTCTTTCTGCCTCCCCTTTTTCTCTTTCCTCCTTTCCCCGTCAAAAAAAAAAAAAAGGGGAAAGAAACCCCCACTTCCCTAAAAAACCTTAGATTGTGTACTATATATCTATTGGCGATTAAATTTAGGGGTGTATCTCAGGATAACTACCCAAGTTATCTACCTGATTCCACCCTATTTATAACTGATTAGAAACCTTAAAGTGATGAATTATATACTTAATTATTAATTACGAGGCATACTTTCACTCAGGGGGCGTAACTACAGGGGTTGCAATTGCAACTGGGCCCCATGCTCCAGGAGGCCTGTGTGGCTCCCCTGTACACCTGAATAGGAAGGGGGGGGGGGGGGGGGCGGGGGCAACATGTAGAGAAATCACTGTCCTCCTTTTTCCTCCTGTAGCTGCAGGAGGAAAATGGAGGAGATTAATTCCTCTGTATGCTGCCCCCGCCACTCCTCCTATCCAGTTCACTTGTGTTCTGCTGTCTCTGGGCCCCTGTGTGCTCCCCTGGTCCCCCCCCACTGTGCTCCCCCCCTCTCCTGCCGGAGATGTGTCACAATAGAGAATCAGGAAGGGGTCGGTAAATATGTAATTTTCCAGCTCCTTCCTTTTCTGAATGGACAGAGTCATAGTCAGTCACATTGTAAAAAAATAAGATAAAATGATAAATAATACAATTAAAATATCAAAAAATAAAAACTACTGATACCAGTGGGTGAACTTCCAGGATCGCAAAGGTCACACTTGCAACCGAGCCCTGGCATTCCACCACTGTAGGGAGGCCCCAAGATGGCAGGACGGGGGCCCACTGCAGAACTTGTGAAAGGGTCCCGCTGCGGAACCGTAATAAAGGGCCCCAGCAACGAGAGTAAAGTGCCCCAGGATCAGTGGGAAGAGCCCCAGGCTTAAAGGGAAGGGCCCCGGCCAGGGGTTCGGGGGGCCCTTCATGGTTTCTTGCACCAGTGCAACGAAGATTCTAGTTACGCCTCTGCTTTCAGTTTCAATGATAATGGTAAACAGGACAAATAGAGAGGATGCAACTCCATAACAGGACACTCTATCCGAGACTGAAAAAAGTTTTGCCTTTAGTTATACTTTAAATAGTTACATAGTTAATCAGGTTAAAAAAGACACAAGTCCATCTAGTTCAACCAATAATAAATAAAAAAATCATACAATCCCCTATACACAATCCTATACCCGGAGTTGATCCAGAGGAAGGCGAAAACCCCCAGCAAAGCATGATCCAATTTACTATAGCAGGGGAAAAATTCCTTCCTGATCCCCCATGGCGCAATCAGATTTTTCCAGGCCTATTTCTGACATTTGTTGTTTACAAGATAAAATCAGTATTTTTTGCTAGAAAATTACTTAGAACCCCCAAACATTATATATATTTTTGCACACATCAGTTTTAGTAAATCCCTCCCAATATTTATATATCTCCTGTCTGATCAATGTATATAAACAATGTTACTTTGTATCTCTATCTTCTGTCTGATCAATGTTTATAAACAATGTTACTTTGTATCTCCTATCTCCTGTCTGATCAAAGTTTATAAACAATGTTACTTTGTATCTCTCCATCTCCTGTCTGATCAATGTTTATAAACAATGTTACTTTGTATCTCTCTATCTCCGGTCTGATCAAAGTTTATAAACAATGTTACTTTGTATCTCTCCATCTCCTGTCTGATCAATGTTTATAAACAATGTTACTTTGTATCTCTCCATCTCCTGTCTGATCAATGTTTATAAACAATGTTACTTTGTATCTCTCTATCTCCCGTCTGATCAATGTTTATAAACAATGTTACTTTGTATCTCTCTATCTCCTGTCTGATCGATGTTTATAAACAATGTTACTTTGTATCTCTCTATCTCCTGTCTGATCAATGTTTATAAACAATGTTACTTTGTATCTCTCTATCTCCTGTCTGATCAATGTTTATAAACAATGTTACTTTGTATCTCTCTATCTCCCGTCTGATCAATGTTTATAAACAATGTTACTTTGTATCTCTCTATCTCCTGTCTGATCAATGTTTATAAACAATGTTACTTTGTATCTCTCTATCTCCCGTCTGATCGATGTTTATAAACAATGTTTATATCTCTCTATCTCTGAACACTGAAAATTACTTAGAACCCCCAAACATTATATATATATATATTTTTCCACACTTCAGTTTTAGTAAATCTCCCCCAATATTTATAAACAATGTTACTTTGTTTCTCTCTATCTCCTGTCTGATCAATGTTTATAAACAATGTTACTTTGTATCTTTCTATCTCCTGCTTGATCAATGTTTATAAACAATGTTACTTTGTATCTTTCTATCTCCTGTCTGATCAATGTTTATAAACAATGTTTATCTCTCTCTATCTCTGAACACTATTTATAAGCACGGTGTCAGATGTGTGGGGCTGCAGTAAGCTCATAGAGGGCGTGGCTGGAACCCCAGAACACACTGGCTGCAATTTTGAAGGCTTACTCTTTTTAGAATATTGAGTAGATAGCAAGAATATTGAGTAGATAGCAAACAGGGTAGCATGGTGTACCCCCCGCCCCCCCCCCCCTCCCAATACCATTGATCTTTCAATTTCTTTTTAATTCTGTGTCTATGGGAGTTCCAGTCAGAGGTTGTTGGGGACTTTTTTTCCGGATGGGGTAAGGGGGGTGGGGGCTGGTACTTCCCTACCCAGCTCACCACACAGAGGGTTAACGTTGCTTGCAGGTCCGGTCTTGCCCCGGCCATCACTTTGCCGATGCCACCAGTTTACGAGCTGCCATTCTATTACCTCGGACTCGCAGGCGCTGACTCGGCAGAAGCGCCTGGCATTTGCTCAGCACATTTACAGAAGCTTAAATGGAATTACAACCATTACAATACATTTTACATACAAATTGGGAACAAACTTTCCTTTTAGCTCTCTCTCTCCCCTCGCTGACTTTCCTCTTCTGCCGCCGTGACTTTCCTCCGAGCGCCGTTTAATGTCTCTTCGCAAAAGGTCAGCCTGATCCAGAAAATTCAATCAACACAAAATGGATTGATGGGGGGGGGGCTCGATTAATTTGCCATCGTTGCTGAAAGGAGGAATCCGTACAATAAAATCCATCACCGTATGGAACGCGGCTGTTACGTCCACGCTGTTTTTATTTTCCTGATGGCTGCAATTTAGTTACCGGCTTTTTTTATTAAAACAAAATATTTAGCAAGTGACAGATTTTATTGAACATAACCGGAGCGCCATCGCCACGGAATGTCATTGCATCGGTGAGAGGTTTAATATTTATCCTTCACTGTCTTAACCGCTTCCGGACCGCCCACCGGGGTTAACGACCGCCCTCCGCAGTTATACTGCGTCAGGCAGCGGCTCCTGCGCGAACCGCCGTAGGTATACGTCGGTCGCATGCCTGCAGCTAGGGGGTGAGCACGCCCACCAACACTCAGCAGCGGTGACTCCAATGCTTGGCGCCGGCGGCTCCAATTGCCGCCTGCCACCCGCGATCATTCCCCCGCTGAGAGAGAAGGACGGTCGGATGTTGTAAACACAGCCAACCGTTCTCTCTGGAATGATAACAGAGCGCCTGTGATCCTTCTATATAGGATCACAGGTCTCTATGGTAATTTCACAAGCCCCGCCCCATAGTTAGAATCACTCCCCTAGGCTCACATTTAACCCCTTGATCACCCATGTTACCCCTTCCCTGCCAGTGTCATTATTACAGCAGTGCATATTTTTAGCACTGATTACTGTAGTAATGTCACTGGTCCCCCCAAAAGTTTCAAAAATGTCAGTTAGTGGTCCGATCTGTCCACCGCAATGTCGCAGTCCCCCAAAAAAAATCGCAGATCGCTGCCATTACTAGTAAACAAAAAAACAATAAAAATTACATAAATCATTCTCGTAGTTAGTAGACGCAATAACTTTTGCGCAAACCAATCAAAATACCAAAAATATGTAGCAGAGAAATAAAATGGTCTAAAATGTTAAAAATTTTTGATTTTTACATTTTTTTTTTTGGGAAAGTGAAAAATATAGTTTTTTTTTTCTCAGAATTGTCGCTCTTTTTTTGTTTATAGCGCAAAAATTAAAAATCGCACAGGTGATCAAAAAGAAAGTTCTATTTGTGGGGAAAAAAGGACATCAATTTTATTTGGGTACAGCGTCGCACGACCGCGCAATTGTCCGTTAAAGTAACGCAGTGCCGAATCGCAAAAAATGGTCTAGTTATTAGGAGGGCAAATCCTTCCGGTCCAGAAGTGGTTAATATCCCCACAACTTCCAAGACAGAATTCCAAGTGACAATGAGCTTTTTTGACAGATAGAAGATGGCAAAATTATAGCAGACCTCCGGCCTTCCCTTTCAGTCTTGCACAGTTGTATCGGCTCCTCTCCTGGACTGAGACGGCTTCCTCTGATCTCACCGCACACTGTGAGCTTCTCACAATGTGCATTAGAAGATGCAACATGTCAGATAGAGCCCCGCCCCATTTCCTGGCTGGAGGACATCCAGCATCATCTAGCCTTTTCCTTCTCAAGCCTAAATGTCCATGGCCCCGTCCCTTTCATTCATTGAATTTCAGTTCTTTCAACCATGGAGGCTCAGCATCACATGTGGGCCTTACCTTGGGTGGCTTGCATGCAAATAAAGTCTAGGAACGCCCACTCATCCAGACTGACACCTATCCATCAAGGCATTTTAGTATTTGCATAACTCCTCCCACTGCTTGCATCAGGGTGGAGAGCTCTGAGGAAGAGGCGTATGCCTTGAAACGCGTCAGCCATCATCCAAATAGGACTATGGACAATCGTATGGACTACTTCTGATACTCAAGTTCTTGAGTTCGATATGATTGATTTTCACCTATGTTTGTGAGTAGCCATTTTTATGTTTTAACAATAAAGCCATTATTGAGGATAATGCGCTAGGTCGGTGCGCCCTTTTTTGTGTTTTATATTTGCAGTACTGAGGCAGGGGGCTGTGATGTTATCAGGAAGCTCTGCACAGCCCCCTGCCGGCACCTCCCACTAGCCATGATCTACCTGCATTGCATAGAGAAGCACAGAGACACGGTAATGATGTAAAATCAGGTTTGTAAAAATCAGGTATGCAAAATACGGTCTTTTGGCTAAGTTCAAGTGTCGTGCATCAGACAAAACCCAGAGATCAGAAGGATCACCACATAGAGACCAGACAGCAGGGAAGTCAAGTGCTCACTCTACATGGATGAGGTGACGGTGTTCTGTGCTGACCAGCGCTCCATCGACTCGCTCGTCCAGACTTGTAGGAAGTCAGAGGTCATGCTCTTCTGAAAGTAGTTCCCGCCTTCTTCTGCCTCAATCCCCTTCAGTGTCAAGGTGGACTTCATCGAAAGTTCTGGAGTCTGGTTTGGAGCAGAGACTGTCCAAGATGAGGTGAAAGTTTGGACTATGGAGCCTCAGAGAACTCACCATCGAAGGGAAAGCACTGGTACTCCGCAGCGAGATTCTCCCTGTGTTGCAGTACCTCGCCCAGGCCTGGCCCCCCCCCCCCCCCCCCGGGTCAACACCTGCAAGGCCATCACCAGACCAGAGTTTCACTTCATCTGGGGCTCCAAAATGGGCAGAGTGAAGCGGGCAGCCATGTTCAAGGAACCCCTTTGAGGGCGGTAAGGGAATGCCTGAAATCGCTACATTGCTGAGGGTGTTCTTTGCTTGCAAATGCAACCGCAGGACTTTGGTGGACAGAACTTTGGACTCTGGTGGTAACTCCATGTCCCGTTTTTTCCTCCTGCCTCTTTGGAGGTCCCTTGGATGGGACAAATGGGACAGCTCCATCCCCTACAACTGGGACACTCCTTGGTATTACGTGGACACTTTTAAGTTTATCAAGGAGCAGGGGCTGCATGGAGTTAAGCCTGACTTGTGGAAGCCAAAAACTATCTACAAGTTGATCCGAGCCATGGACACCGTGGAGACGAGACTGTTTCAGGCCTACCTTCAGCCACTTGCAAAGTGGTTTGGAGGAACATCTCTTCAAAGGGACTCACCAACAGGCACAAAGATCTGGCATGTATGGCAATTCAGGGGGGGGTTTCCGCTCAGGACATTTATGCATTCCAGAAACCTGTGCAGATACAGGCACTGCCCATTTTGCATCACTGTGCCGTTACACCAATGTGTAAAATATATATTATAATGCATAGTTGTGGTAATGTCATGATAATTGGTTTATTTTGCCATCTTTTGGTTATTTTAGTTGTTGCACTTGCCTTTCTGTCTCTCTTCTGTGTTCCCTCCAGTCCCCTCCCATTTATGATGTATTTCCTGTTCCTGCTTTTTTATGCTTGTGGGAATAGAGAAGGCCACATCTGTCCCAGGGGTGTCCAAACTATGGCCCTCCATCTGTTCAGGAACTACAATTCCCATGAAGCATTGTAAATCTCTGACATTCACAGACATAACTAGGCATGATGGGAATTGTAGTTCGTGAACAGCTGGAGGGCCATAGTGTGGACATGGCTGGTAGGCCTTTCATACAATCTGCTTGCATCCAGGAACACATTACCATGTTTTGATCTGCAGATACCACCCTTCAATCATCTGCTACATTTTTGTTGTCTGCTACACCTACTGCTTGCAATAAAACCTACGTGGATGGAAAGAAACTGTGTCTGGTGAGTTCAGCTATCTAATAACGATTGTTTGCGGTGATTGCATCTGCTTATACAGGCCAGGAATAGGTCTCAGAAAGGGATAAGTCACTATTACCAAAATTGGAGTCAGAATAATCATAGAGGAGGAAACTACTTCACACATTTTCTGGGAGTGCCCCTTTGCACAGGGCCTGTTGAGGGCCTTGGAACCTAAACTCAAAGACTTTGTACCACAGACTGCCATCACACACTTTGGGGTGCTGAATGGACTTTTTAGTGTAACTTTTTTCCCAGGAGGACATTGACAACGCCTGGCGGGTGTTGTACTGCTTTAAGGATGCTTTATGGTGCGCCAGAAAGCACCTTATCCACCAGAGGGAGAGGATGTCCATTGAGGACTGTCGCAGACCGGTCCACAGTCTGTTCAGAGACTTTAACTTGATGGATCTCATGGAGGAAGAGCACCCTTGCACCCCAGGGATCAGGGTAGAGGTCCTACCCCTTCAGGGGGTGGAATAAAAGCACACCTTTAAGTACACTTTTTAGTGTGTGTTCACATGCATGTTTTTTGTAAACTCTTGGAGAGACATGCTAATTACATTTTTTTTTTTTTTTTTATAAAATCTTTTTGTTTTTATTACATTATTTATTTATTTATTTTTTCCGTGGTGGTGCAAAACCTAGAATGAAATAACCCGTAAGGCTTCTTTCACACGGTCCGCCTCCGCAGGCGGATCCGTGTTGCTCAGCGGGGATCGATCCGCGATCCCCGCTGAGCCGGGCGGATGACAGCTCCGTCTCCGCTTGCAGAGCGGAGAGAGAGGTGTCTCAGCACCCGCTGCCCTCTATGGGGGATCGGAGGAGAGCGGACCGCTTGTCCGCTCTCATCAGATCCCCTCCGATCCGATTACTGAACGGATGGAAAAATAGGGTTTCCATCCGTCCAGATTTCAGCACAGGATCGGATGCGGATGGCAGCGGGTGTCAGCGGAGGTGACCTCCGCTGACACCCGCTGCCCCATAGAGCTGCATGGAGGATCCGATCAGATCCGCCTAAAAAACTGACAGGCGGATCTGATCGGACCGCCCGTGTGAAAGAGCCCTAAGTGAACAAAAAGAAAATGTCCATGTGAGACACACACACTAAAAAGTGCACTTAAGAGTGTGCTTTTATTCCACCCCCTGAAGGGGTAGGACCTCTACTCTGACCCCTGGGTTGCAAGGCTCCTGACAGGGGCAAAGGGTTTACAATGGTCCGCCTAGCCAGAAGGCCTAGCAGACCCCATTTTTTAAGGCCAGCCAAAGCCAACCCCGAATACTAGGTCAGGGGAGCTCTCCCGTAGAAAGACCCCCCCAATAGCGGGGGAGGAAGGAACCTAAGGGGCACACATCCTCCCCCTAGACGTCAGAAAACCCCGAGGACTTGCACCCTTCGTCCAGTGAGAACACACACACAAAAGTGAAAGAGTGACAAACATGGGAGAAAAATAAATAGAAAATAATAAAGTGGTCATGCAATGGTAAACTGGCCCGGGCCCTGAGGCCTGGTAGACAAAAATTGCCCGGGGGGCCCTACCTGCCCAGCTACCCAGCCCCAGCCAAGCATTAGTCCCAATTCCCGTGTGCATCCCGCCGCCAAACTTAGCAAATGGCAAGCACCTGTCGGCCCTGCGCTACTGTCAGGCCACTTGGGCCGTGAAGGGGGAGCCCAATACTGCAGGAATGCCTGTCCACCTCCATGGGAACAGGCACACACAGGACAGTTGAGTCTGACTCCCGTCCGTGTGTGTGTTCACCGGACCCAGCCGCCCAACTTGGAAGCTGTCATTACCCTGGCACTGCTGTACCAATAAATATCGCCTTATCGATAATTTGCAATTTTATTCTCGTGGGTGATGGGTAGGCAGGGCCCCAGTGCACTGCATTGCCTGGGGGCCTTTAACGCTCTTAAGATGGCACTGGTCCCACACCCAAGAGTTACTACTAAGAGCACCCCTAGGGCGACCACTCCCAGGGAGCACAGACACCACGGACCTTCTGCCCTCCCAACCCATTGTCAGTTAAGGTAGAACATTCAAACCAGGAGGTAATGGGCTCTTCCAGCTTTCCCGTGCCTCAACAGCCTGTGGGCGCCCCGGTTTCTGATCAAGCCGGTACTAACCTTCCAAGCTCCCATCACTCCAGTAGGTTTACAAGGCCACCACCCCAACCTTGGTCAGGTCAGGTTGATAGCACAGCGCCCCCCACTGGATCACTAAAGAGAATAGTTTTTTTTTTTGTCCGCGGTGGTGCAAAAACCTAAAACGAAAAAACACAACCAACCCCCACAGCAGGCAGGAGGAGAGGAGGGGAGCCAGCAGCACTGCGGGGTGTGGGGGAGCCATGGGCACCAGGGGTAATCTGCACTGCACATAGTGATTTGGGTGTGGCCAGGTACACCTGGCACACCCCCTGTGCACGCCTACGTTCCCTATCTACAAAAATGACTGGTCCCTTGATCCCCTCTGTCCTGCCATTCGCTGGACAGGCTGGACACTACAAGCGTGCGCCCCCTAGTGGCTGTTCTGACCTGTTCAAACTGTGCAGGAAGAGTCCCTCCTTACATTAAGTTCCCCATCAGAGTCCCCACTTATATCAGGTTCCCCATCAGAGTCCCCCCTTACATTCAGTTCCCCATCAGAGTCCCCCCCTGATATAAGGGGGGACTCCGATGGGGAACCTGATGTAAGGGGGCACTCTGATGGAGAACTGAATGTAAGGAGGGACTCTGACTGGGAACCTGATGTAAGGCGAGCACTCTGATAGGGAACCTAATGGGGAGCACTCTGATGGGGTTCTGTTCCCCATCAGAGTCCCCACTTACATCAGGTTCCCCACCAGAGTCCCCCATTACATCAGGTTCCCCATCAGAGTCCCCCCTTACATTCAGTTCCTCATCAGAGTCCCCACTTACATCAGGTTCCCCATCAGAGTCCCCCCTTACATTCAGCTCCCCATCAGAATCGCTTCTTACGTTCAGTTCCCCATCAGAGTGCCTCCTTACATCAGGTTCCCCACCAGAGTCCCCCTTACATAAGGGTCTGCATCAGCATGTCCCCTAAAATCAGAGTTCTCCCTTACATCAGGTTCCCTATCAGAATCCCACCTTACAACAAGTTCTCTATCAGAATCCCCCCTTATATTGGGTTTCCCATCAGTCTTCCTTCTTACCTTCAGTTCCCAATCAGAGTCTCCCCTTACATCAGGTTCCCCATCAGAGTCCCCTCTTACACTTAGCTCCCCATTAGAGTCCCCCCTTGTACCAGTTTACAGTGAAGATACAGCACTGACCCGGGGGGGGGGGGGGGCAGATAAAATCTTGTAGTGGCCAGATGTGGCCCGCGGGCCGTAGTCTAGAGACCGCAGCATGGAGCGCGGTGATGTCCCTGCCCCGGAATTAGCATTTCTTCTGGCAGTCGGTCAGTGGTGGTCCATAGGGATGGATGGGAGCCCAGACTGCTACATTGTCTGATTGGGATTGTGCGCTCTCTGTCTGCGCTCCCCCTCCCCCCATCCCGGCACAGGCTGCCAAATAACAGCAAAGACTCCAGACTCAGCGGTAACCCCATTTCACAATTGGCCCCCCGCTGGTCCCAGCAGACGATTTCTCATCCCTCCTCAGAGACTCTTTTTTTTAAAAAAGGCTGTTAAATAATTCTGTGGAACCTTTCGGCTGATTCACAGAACTTAAGGCGAAAGTGGAGGAACATCAAACTTCAGAGAGATAAATACGCTTTGCTTTCAGCCAGTCTCCTTTGATAAATCAGACTGCGGCAGGAGGAGACGGTATGTGGATGGGTGACAGGTGCAATGATGGAGGGAACTGTGAAGTGCAGAACATCACCTGCAGAATGTAAAAACTCCAGCTGAGCAATGCTGACAGCTGTCACCACAACCCACCACTAGGTGGCAGCAAAAGCTAACAATTTACCCAGCTCGCCCTCCTTGTCTCACCCCTGCTAATCTTCTCTAATCAGGAAATTTATTTAGTTACAAAAAGAAAAAATGATTCTGAGTTCAGAGATTATATAGTGCACAGAATGTTCTGCGTGTATCGATGTGTGAGATAAACCTGCAGGGGGCGCCGCAAGAAACACAACATACTGCACCATCCTTTGTGGTGTGTACAGCTTAAAGGGTTATTCTACTTAAAATGTATATTTATATAGTTTGGTGTATTCTGGAGGATTAAACCATCTGATTTCCTTCTGTAATTCCGGGATGTGCCCATTATGAGGGGTTCCCACCATCCCTGTGCTGAGTTCCCAGGTCTGTACACCTGCTGTGCCCATTATTAGGGGCTCCCACCATCCTTGTGCTGAGTTCCCGGGTCTGTACACCTGCTGTGCCGATTATGAGGGGTTCCCACCATCCCTGTGCTGAGTTCCCGGGTCTGTACACCTGCTGTGCCCATTATGAGGGGTTCCCACCATCCCTGTGCTGAGTTCCCGGGTCTGTACACCTGCTGTGCCCATTATGAGGGGTTCCCACCATCCCTGTGCTGAGTTCCTGGGGTCTTTACACCTGCTGTGCCCATTATGAGGGGTTCCCACCATCCCTGTGCTGAGTTCCTGGGGTCTTTACACCTGCTGTGCCCATTATGAGGGCTTCCCACCATCCCTGTTCTGAGTTCCCGGGTCTGTACACCTGCTGTGCCCATTATGAGGGGTTCCCACCATCCCTGTGCTGAGTTCCTGGGATCTTTACACCTGCTGTGCCCATTATGAGGGGTTAATTTTGTTTATTGAAAAATCTTACAAACAACAACTTATATACAATAAAACCATAATAAATAAATTAATAAATAACATATTTACAAAATAATTAAATATAACTATACAAAACCAAAAACCAAACAAGAACATAATAAATAAACCAAATTGCGCACAGCATAAACCCTACGAGAGAGCCAGACTAAGGAACATCACCGTCACCATGCATGTAGCCTTTTATCAAAAATATATTTTATCTGAAAATCTAGGGGAGTGAAGCAAGGACAGAAAGAAAAGCCGCACACCCCGAGATCAACAGGCAGCAGCTACAGAGTCCTGATATTCCTCCACGCCTTTATCCAGGCCTCCTGCCGCCACCTGTCTTTCTCAAGACCCCGAATCTTCCCAACCTCACCCAGAATGTTCTGCACCACCACCTCAACAGGGAGGATTTTACTCCGTAAGGATACCTGGCACCGTGCACTCCACGTGAAATAACGGACTACTACACTAACTAAAAAAAGTGTTTCCAAATCATAATCCCGGCGAGTCTGGAATGCCCCATACACCCACTCTGCATAACTCATATGGGGGAGGAAGGGTACACTCAGAGCCCTCCCTACCCTCTTGTACACCTCTATATTAAAAGGGCACTGAAGCAAAAAATGATCCATGGACTCCACCGCACCTCCACACTCTACTCTCGGGCAGCCACGATCACTCACAGAGAGAAACTTCAGGTTGCCCTTCACATATAGTTTTCCATGGAAAGCGAGCCAAGCCTGATCCCTAAACTTCATTGGGATTCTCTCCAAATTAATCAAACGCAAACCCTCCCCCAAAACTAGGCTTGGGCAATCCCTTAAGGCCAGTGGTTCGCAAAAAACAGAGCTCATGATCCGCTTCTCAAGAAGTTTCCTTGGAAGAGATCTGATCTCCCCTGCCGTTACTTGCCACTGCCGAAGTATTTTCAAACACGGGGCAACATAAGTCGGGAGCTTATCATGCTTGACCCTCAGGCTTTTCACTGGCCCACCATTTTCCCAGTTTCGCAGAAAGGGCCTAAACCAGGACTGGAAAATACCAACCCACCCAGGCGGTCTCTCTGCCAACATGTTACCAAGGTTGTACTTTACAAACATCAGAGAGAAAAAGACTACAGGGTTGATCATTCCTAGACCACCCTCCCGCCTAGGAAGATAAGTCACACTCCTTTTGACAAGGTTTATTCTGTTTCCCCATAACAGCTGGAAGAAACAACTATAGATCCTGGTATAGAGAGACACTGGCAAAATGCAGACAAAACTGACATACAGAAAAATTGGAATCAGGTAACCTTTGATCAGATCAACCTTTTCCCTTAAGGAAAACCGCCAACTTTTCCAGCTCGCCACCTTGGCATTGGCATTCTCCAGCCTGCTCACCCAATTTGCATGACCATAGTCACCTGGGCCAAATTCAATGCCTAGAACTCTAATTTTTTGTTGGGGCTCCGGGAAGTCATCCGGGAGAACAAAGCTCTCACCTTCCACGCCCATCCAGAAAGCTTCACACTTGTCCTGGTTGACCTTTGAACCTGATGCTTCCGCATACTGCCTTGTCACTGAGACCACCTCCTGCGCTTCCCCAGTCCCAGAGACAAAAACAGAAACGTCATCAGCATAAGCCACAACCTTCAAAGGAGGCTCACCAGCGATGCCCAAAGGTACCCCACACAATGGTCCACTCTCTAGCCTTCTAATGAAGGGGTCGATTGCAAACGCATATAGCAGAGGACTCAAAGGACACCCCTGACGCACACCTGAGCCAACCACAAAGGGCTGCCCAACCCAACCATTAACCAGAGGAAAGCTTTCAGCCCCTTTGTACAAAATCTTGAGCCAATCAATGAAACCCCCCTCCAGGCCATACTTGCCAAGAAGGAGCCATAGGTACTCATGATTAACCCTATCAAAGGCCTTAGCCTGATCCAATGTCAGCAGATATTTACCCCAACCAGCAGCCCTACAACGCTCCAAGGCCTCCCGGACAGCTAACACAGCTGAGAAAGTGCTTCTACCCTGGATTGCGCAGTGCTGGTGATGGGATAACAAATCGCCTGCCACTGATGATAATCGCCAGAAAAAAATCTTTGCCAGTATCTTTCTATCGACATTAAGAAGGCTAATGGGGCGCCAATTCTCAATCATCGAAGGATCTTTGCCCTTTGACAGAAGAACCACTGCAGATTGCCTCATGGAAGGAGGGAGAGAACCCTCATGCAAACAGCCATTAAAAACCTCCGCAAGGTGTGAAGCCAGGATCTTCTTAAAACATTTATAAAATTCGGCTGTCAAACCATCTGGCCCTGGCGTTTTCCTGATGGCTAGTTTATCAATAGCCTGGATCACCTCATCTGCAGTGATTTCATCTGTCAAATTCATCAAAGGAACAATATTTTCCAGACCTGGCGTAGAGTCCAAAAAACTCAACATCCCTGTCCGATCAAGGTTCTTTCCTCCCAGGAGATCAGCATAGTATGACCTGACGACCTCCAGGATCCCTGACCTAGACTTCGTCAGAGAGCCCGTACTGTCCTTCAGGCCATTGACCGTCTTAACTGCTACGCTCTGTTTACAATTCTGGTAAGGGTCAGGCGAATGGTATTTCCCATAGTCCCTTTCCTGAACCAAAGAGGCGTGCCGGTCATATTGATGGGTCCTCAGGAGGAGCTTCACCTCAGAGATCGCCCCAGAATCTCCTCCATTCGATACAAGGCGGTCAAGTTTCCTCCGCAAACGCTGGTAGGTGATATACTTATCTTGCTGTCTCTTTCTCCCTATGGCCTTGAAAAGCCTAACAGTCCGCTGTTTTATAAGCTCCCACCATTCTGACTTACTGTTGCAAAAGTCTAGGATAGTTACCTGTGCCTGAAAAAATTCCTCAAAGGATTGTCTTACTTCCTCGTCATCCAGGAGGGCCGAATTCAATCTCCAGATACCCCTCCCCCTAGGTGGCACGCCTGAGGCATTCAGAGTCAAATATAGAATACAGTGATCAGAAAACTCCACTGCCCGACAAACAGGTGCCGAAAAAGCAGAGTCCTCCTTTAAAAAAAACCTATCTATCCTACTCTGACTATTACCTCGCTGAAAAGTGAACCCCGTGCTGTCTGGGCAGCGCTTAATGTGCACATCTACCAGACCTGCTTCCCTAACCATTGCATTCAGGAAAAGGCTGTCATAGCCCAGCTTATCTCTGAAACCTCTCCTGTCTTTAGGCCTAGTAATGGTGTTGAAGTCACCTCCAAAGATAACCTGCTGAGCCGTAAAAAGAAAAGGCTTAATCTTTGTAAAGAGGCATTTCCTGTCCCATTTTGTCTGGGGACCATAGATGTTAATCAGGCGCAGGTCCTGCCCCCTCACAGAGACATCCAAAATCATGCATCTCCCAATCTCTACCTCAATTACCCGTCGGCACGTTACCATACCAGAAAAAAGGACCGCAACCCCGCTGTAAGGCTCGGCCGCAAGAGACCAAAAGGAGGGACCACGCTTCCACTCCTTCTTTGCCAGATGTATATCAGCCAGACTACTCAGATGGGTCTCTTGCAAAAACAAAATGTCAGCATCAAACTCGCTGAGCAAAAATAAGGCCATATGACGAGCACTCACTGATTTTAAGCTGGCAACATTAATGGTTGCCACTTTTAACGGAGTGGGAACTGCCATTAGGATAATTGAGGCAGCCGTTTCTTAGCCTGACTACTCTCTCTCCCAGGAGAACCAGTGCGCTTCAATGCACCCTGGGACTCATCATCCATAGAAGACGCCGTACTCAACGAGTCCCATTCATCGTCATCATCTGACAGGACCCCAAACTTATTTTTCAAGGGCAAAACCTTAGGACTTTGGGCAACTGAACACCTTTTTTTTTTTCTTTTGCCCTTCTTCCTTTTCTCCTCCAACCATTCCACATCATCCTTGGACAAACTGCAAATTACAGTCTCCCCACTCTTAGCCTCCCCTTCACCCCCACTCTCCCTTACCTTATCTGCCACCAGGCCAGCCTCTTCACCATTTTCCCCACTCCTCTGCATCCCCTGGTCCCCAATAGAAGCCCTGAAATGTCGAGGGGGTGGGACTGGCACTGCACTTGATGCCCCTGCATCAGCACCTCTTGCGGCCTCTGCAATTTTGGAGGACATAGACACAGAAGGATTGGACAAATTCTCGGTAACTGATACATGCAAACGCACAGACTGGGGCACCACAGATTTGGAAGACACTGACACACTGGGAATTGGCACAGACTGGGAAATCACAGACTGGGAAGACACAGGCACACTAGGCAAACGCACAGACTGGGAAGACACAGGCACACTAGGCAAACGCACAGACTGGGAAGACACAGGCACACTGGGCATTGGCACAGACTCAGAGGGAATCGCAGGCACCCTAGCTGCTGAGCTCTGAGCATCCTCCATGTCCAGGCGGAAGAACTCTCTCATGAGCTCAGGCTGGTTATGCATTGCCTCGGGACACTGGCTATAAGGATGCCCAACCGAATTGCACAAGTTGCACCTTATAATGTTGCAATCCTTTGCCAAATGCCCTAAATCCTGACACAGAGAGCATTTCATCACTGGACAGGAGGATGCAAAGTGCCCTTTATCCCCACATTTATTACACAGTTTTGGCTGGCCTGGATAAAAGATGGTCAGCCTGTCCCTTCCCAGGAAAGCTGAGGATGGCAGATGCTGGATGACATTATCCATGACTTTTAGTTTTAGCTGCACAGACCATCCCCCCGTCCATATTCCTCGGTCATCCATAATTTTGTGTAAGGGGCTCAGGATGTCTCCATATCTCCTCAGCCATACAGATAAATCCCCTTGTGGTATGGACTCATTGCGCACAAGAATCGTCACCATTTTAATAAGTGGCTGACGTGACACAACTTTGGGGATGAGCCCTCTCCAGTCCGGCAGGCTCCTACACACATGCTCATATTTCTCCCAAAATATGTCCAAAGACTCCGGACGGATAAAGGACAAATCATACTCATAGGAGCCGGTCGGACTGATCAGGGCGAAGATATCTTCGGGTCTAAACCCCATCTGCAGAATCTTATCAACCACAGCTCTCCTATATGGGGGAATACCTTCGCCTTCCCATCTGAGCTGAACCACATTCCTCCTTTTAAATAGTGAGGAAGATAAACCATTTCCATGCTCCCCCCTACCAGATCCTGTAGCAGCACCAGCATAGGTTTTCCTCCCAGACATACCAGTAATTACAGCATTGTCCTTAGACACAGCCACACCTGCTGACAAGGAGCCTGAAACATCCCTTGCAGTCTTTGGAGCAGCAGAGACAAGACCCACCCCCTCCCCCTTCTCAAAGCACTCAGCTGCTTTCCTGGGTTCAATCACAGTTTTTTTTACTGCAGAATCCCCAACAGTTGTAGCACTACTGCTCCCAGCATCTCCTGCACCATTTTCAGGAACAACAGCTTTATCTGGGTCAGGAAAAGCCTTTGCAATGTCCGTGGTGCTCCTCTCTGCAGACACTTCAACCAAAAGCTCAAAGTTATTTTCAGTTTTCCCACCAATCGCATTTAAAGTTTTTTTAGCAGGTGCATCAGGTTGCACTGCATGCTGCACATTGTCTATGGGTGTGGGCTGACAGCCCATAGCACTACAACCCTCAGCAAGCACATTGTCATTAAAGTTCACATCACCACCTTGCACACACACTGTACCTGCTTGCTGTGTTACCTCTGCAGTGTCATGGCTGATGGTGGGATCAAACTTCCTCCTGGTTGTTGCAGGCTTCATGGTGAATGTTCCTCTCTCCACAGGTCTCTCTCTCATAGGGCGAGGAACGGTATCCATCTCCTCATCTGAGGAATCCGCAGAAAAATGTAACTTTCTTCCATCCAGAGGGGTTTCCAGCTCAGCGATGAACTCCAACATGCCAGTACCCCCCTCAACCTCCTGCTCAGATGTTCCACATTGCTGCTGCAGAGGGAGGGAGACAGAGGCCTCCGCCATTGGGGGCTCAGCAGATGTCTGAGGTGTTGAAGAGCTGGGCTCATCCTCCGGGCCCACTTTCTCACTCTCTGCTGACTCTGTCGGCACCTGCATCTCTTCACTGGCTGGGTCACTCTCCATGCTGGAAACGGTTCCTCTCCTCATACGGCTGAAACGTTCCTCATTCCTGTATTTTTCCTTAAAAGCTCCGCTACTTTCCTTCAGAGAGCTCACCAACTCTTTCTGCTTCCTCAAAGCTTGCTCCAAGTCCTTTAATTCAGGCCTCAGAGCCGGTCTCTTCTTACTGTACAGTTTGGCACAATACAACTTTTTCTTTTTAAATTCAGTTTTTAAAGCTGCCAATTTCTCCTCCTCTTTCTCAATCCTTGTCAGCTTGTCCACAATCCTCCGTCTAAAGGTAGATAGGGATTCACCCCTCCTTGGGCCGAGCTCCATGTCTTCCATAGGCTGAGGCCTAGTCTCAGGCCTATCCAGGGGGCCCCCGCCGGGGTCCTCCCCAGGATCCAGCATCCCTCCTGGGGCAGAGAAACAACTCTAGCCCCTGGCTTCTGGAAGCACACGAGCTAAGGAATCAGCAACCTCACACCTCGCTGTCAGGGAGTGGAATGGCAGTTTCCCACCATCCCTGTTCTGAGTTCCCGGGTCTGTACACCTGCTGTGCCCATTATGAGGGGTTCCCACCATCCCTGTGCTGAGTTCCTGGGATCTTTACACCTGCTGTGCCCATTATGAGGGGTTCCCACCATCCCTGTGCTGAGTTCCTGGGGTCTTTACACCTGCTGTGCCCATTATAAGGGGGTCCCACCATCCCTGTGCTGAGTTCCCGGGTCTGTACACCCACTGTGCCCATTATGAGGGGGTCCCACCATCCCTGTGCTGAGTTCCCGGGTCTGTACACCCGCTGTGCCCATTATGAGGGGTTCCCACCATCCCTGTGCTGAGTTCCCGGGTCTGTACACCAGTCGGCAGCGGGGAAGCCGATGTACAGGTCAGGCGGCTCTGATTGCCATCTGACACCTGCGATCGCTCCCCGCTGAGAGAGAAGGACGGTCGGATGTTGTAAACACAGCTGACCATTCTTCTCTCTGGAAGGATCACAGAGCTCCTGTGATCCTTCTATATAGGAACACAGGTCTCTATGATCATTTCACAAGCCACGCCCCCCACAGTTAGAAACACTCCCCTAGGCTCACATTTAACCCTTTGATCACCCACAATGTTAACCCCTTACCTGCCGGTGTCATTAGTACAGTGACAGTGCATATTATTTAGCACTGATTACTGTAGTAATGTCACTGGTCCCCCAAAAGTGTCAGAAATGTCAGTCAGGGGTCCGATCTGTCCGCCGCAATGTCGCAGTCCGGCTAAAAATCGCAGATCCCTGCCAATACTAGTAAAAAAAAAAACAATAACAATGACAGAAATCTTTCCCGTAGTTTGTAAACGCGCTAACTTTTGCACAAACCAATCAAAATACGCTTATTGCAATTTTTTTTTATCAAAAATATGTAGCAGAAAACAAATTGGCTTACAATGTTAAAAAATTTTGATTTTTAATTTTTTTTTGGGGGGGGGGGGGGGGGGATATTACATAGCAGAATGTAAAAAATATTGTTGTTTTTTTTCAGAATTGTCGGTCTTTTTTTGTTTATAGCGCAAAAAATAAAAATCGCACAGGTGATCAAATACCACCAAAAGAAAGCTCTGTTTGTGGGTAAAAAAAAAAATATATCAATTTTATTTAGGTACAGCGTCACGCGACTGCGCAATTGTCTGTTAAAATAACGCAGTGTCGAATGGCAAAATATAGCCTGGTCATTAAGGGGGAAAATCTTCCGGTCCAGAAGTGGTTAAATACCTGATAATGGTATTTTTTTTATTTTCTTCCGGCTATTTTTTCATGTGACTTTACAAATTTGCCGATGTCAACAAAATCTTTTATTATTCATTATGAGGGCAAATTGTGTCATTTACTGACAATTAAAAATACATGCGCTGCTGCCCAGATAATGACCCCCTGACCTCTTGCTGCTTGTTTTCCTGATATGGATGAAATATTTATAAAGCCGTTATCTGCAGATCGTGCCGCATTCCGCGCAGCGCTCACCTGTGTGCAAGTACCAATAAAGTTACATTATACAGAGAGTCACTCCGCCCAAAACATATATTTCTGTGTTTAGTGGATGCTGGAGAGTGAAATCCTCAGACAATTTCTTATGTCTCTTGGGGACCCTATTGGTGAGATTCCTGTGCTGAGTTCCTGGGTCTGTACACCTGCTGTGCCCATTATGAGGGGTTCCCACCATCCCTGTGCTGAGTTCCTGGGTCTGTACACCTGCTGTGCCCATTATGAGGGGTTCCCACCATCCCTGTGCCGAGTTCCTGGGTCTGTACACATGCTGTGCCCATTATGAGGGGTTCCCACCATCCCTGTGCCGAGTTCCTGGGTCTGTACACCTGCTGTGCCCATTATGAGGGGTTCCCACCATCCCTGTGCTGAGTTCCTGGGTCTGTACACCTGCTGTGCCCATTATGAGGGGTTCCCACCATCCCTGTGCTGAGTTCCTGGGTCTGTACACCTGCTGTGCCCATTATGAGGGGTTCCCACCATCCCTGTGCTGAGTTCCCGGGTCTGTACACCTGCTGTGCCCATTATGAGGGGTTCCCACCATCCCTGTGCTGAGTTCCCGGGTCTGTACACCCGCTGTGCCCATTATGAGGGGTTCCCATAATCCTTGTGCTGAGTTCCCGGGTCTGTACACCTGCTGTGCCCATTATGAGGGGTTCCCATAATCCTTGTGCTGAGTTCCCGGGTCTGTACACCTGCTGTGCCCATTATGAGGGGTTCCCATAATCCTTGTGCTGAGTTCCCGGGTCTGTACACCTGCTGTGCCCATTATGAGGGGTTCCCATAATCCTTGTGCTGAGTTCCCGGGTCTGTACACCTGCTGTGCCCATTATATACATTGATAGGTGTTTTGTTTTTGCTATCTATAGAGATTCATAGCCGCTAGCTTCTCCTGCTCTCCTGCTGAGAGAGCACAATTGCTTGGCAGGAGTTGCAGGAAAGAATATATTTTGACAAGTTTTCCTGACACCAAGTGAAAAAAATTGACAGGGGAGTAACTTTCAGCACACTGCCTGTAATTGACAGCCTCAGCTATATTCCTGTGTGCTGTGTGAAAGGGGGTGTGTCCTTTCCCTTCAATCAGCTCTCAAAGCTCTCCTAACTAAGTGGAACTTCAGCTCCCCGCCCCCATGCTTTCTGGAAACTCAGATAAGCTATATAAATTCTGCACTTTGAATGGCTGTAGAGGAGAGAAGACAGCAGATGAACAAGTACAACTTATGTAGGAGGATTGGTTTAATCTCTGTAAATCACCTGTGGCCAGTCACTTCACTGAGTGTATGGAACGGTTAACAACCACTTTAACTGTCCTCTCCCTATTCTTCTCTCCTTCCCATTCTTGCAGCCCCCCCCCCCCCCCCCATTACGTCTGCCTCTCTTCTATATCCTACCTACTCCTTTTTCTTCTCTCATTACCCCCCCCCCACCTTATCTCCCCCATTCTCTACTCCCTCCCCCTTCTTCCCACTTCCTCCTCTTCCATTGCTCCTCCCTCTCCATCACCCCCCCCCCCCCAACCTCTCACTCTCCCTTATTCCTCTTCTTCCCCCCTTACTCTCTCACCCCTCCTCATTCTTTTATCCCCCTCTCCTTTTCCTCCTTTCTCTCTTCCTCTGCTCCTTCCTTATTCCTCTCTCTCTCCCTTACTGCCCCCATAATCTCTCCCCTCTTTTTCCTCTACCCCCCATCTCTCTCTCTCCCTCTCCCCCCTTTCTCTATATGTCCCCCCTTCCTATCTTCCTCTCTCCCTCCCCCTACCCCCCTCTCTCTCTATCCCCCTTCCCCTATGACCCCCACCCCCCCCCTTCCTCTCTCCCTCCCTTATTCCTTTTCTCCCCCCCCTTACTCTCTCTCCCCTCCTCCTTCTTTTATCTCTCTCTCCTTTCTCTCCTCCTTCCCTTCCTGTCCCCATAATCTCTTCCCTCTTTTTCCTCTTCCTCCCCCCATCTCTCTCTCTCCCCCCTTTCTCTATATCTCCCCCCCCCCCTTCCTATCTTCCTCTCTCCCACACCCCTCTCTCCCTCCCCCTTCCCCCCCTCTCTCCTTCCCCCTTCCTCTCTATCCCCCTTCCCCTATGCCCCCCACCCCCCATCCTCTCTTCCTCCCTTATTCCTCTTCTTCCCCCCTTACTCTCTCACTCTTCCTCCTTCTTTTATCTCCCTCTCCGTTTCCTCCCTACTCTCCTCCTCTGCCCCTTCCTTATCCCTCTCTCTTTCCCTTCCTGTCCCCATAATCTCTCCCCTCTTTTTCCTCCCCCCTTTCCCCCCCTTTCTATATATCTCCCCCCATCGTATTTTCCTCTCTCTCTCACACCCCTCTTTCCCTCCCCCTTCCCCCTCTTTCCTCCCCCCTTCCTCTTTACCCCGCTTCCCCTATGCCCCCCACCCCCTTTCTATCCATTTTTCTTCTCTCTCATCCCTTCCCCTCTTCCTCAACCCCCATCCCCTCCCCCACCTCCCCTTGCCCTACCTCCCCCCCCTGCCCCCTTCTTCTCTCTCCTCCCTCTCCCTTCCTCTATATCTCCCCCCTTTGTATCTCCCCCTTCTCTTTCCTATATCAATAACACCCCCCTCCCTCCCCCTTTCCTCTGTCCCCCCACACCACATACCTTCCCTCCCCCCTCTCTCTTTCGCCCCCCCTTCCTCTCCCCTTTTATCTCACCTTTGACCCCCCTTTCTATACCCCCCTCATCCTCCCTTCTGTACCCCCCCTTGCCCCCCTTCTTCTCTCTCCCTGTAAGTCAGGTAGGCACAGCATCCTCCATGTTGCTCAGGAGAGAAATCAGCGTTAAACTGTCATATTTTTCAGGCTCCTTTGATGTGAGTGGAATGCAGACACTTCCAGATGAAGGTAATTATCGCTGGTACCGGTGCCTGCGCTGCACCAAGCTCCAATAAAGGAGCGGGAGCCTCTCATCCCGCACAGCCAGAGAGCAAATGAACAGGTGTCTCCTCTCCGGAGCTCTTCCTCAATGTCCCTGGGCGCCCGGCAATCGTTCAGCAGTCGAATGGCAAAAATGGAACAATTTCCAGATAATATTCAGCAGGTGAGCGGCTGGCGGAGCGGAATGCTAATAATGTCTGAGCGCCACGTTTCCAGCGGTACAGAACTTCTTAAAGGTACAGAGCCCGGGGACCTCATACTAAACATAAGACACCAATCGCCAGGCGCTCGTACATATGTTTTTGCATGAACAGTTCTGTTTTCCTGTGCAAAACTGTTTAAAGAGACCCTGTCACCGATCTATAAAATGAAAAAAATGCTTGACGCACCTAAACGCTTGTAAATACATTTAAATTCCCCCTTCCTGTGATGCTGCCCACCTCCTGTCATTCTGCCCCCCTCTTGTCATTCTGCCCCCCTCCTGTCATTCTGCCCCCCTCTTGTCATTCTGCCCCCCTCCTGTCATTCTGCCCCCCTCCTGTCATGTTGCCCCCCTCCTTTCATGTTGCCCCCCTCCTGTAATTCTGTCCACCTCCTGTCATTCTGCCCCCCTCTTGTCATTCTGCCCCCTCTTGTCATTCTGCCCCACTCCTGTCATTCTGCCCCCCTCTTGTCATGTTGCCCCTCTCCTGTCATTCTGCCCCCCTCCGGTCATGTTGCCCCCCTCCTGTCATTCTGCCCCCCTCTTGTCATTCTGCCCCCTCTTGTCATTCTGCCCCCCTCCTGTCATTCTGCCCCCCTCCTGTCATTCTGCCCCCCTCCTGTCATTCTGCTCCCCTCCTGTCATGTTGCCCCCCTCCTGTCATGTTGCCCCCCTCTTGTCACTCTGCCCCCTCCTGTTATACTAAAAAACGGTGGTGCACTGTTTAAATAAAAATGTACTTTCAATGAACTTAATAAACTCTAATAGACCCCTGATGTCTCAATAAAGAGTGCCTGTCACTGCTCATCAGAATAGGGCTTGTGATAGCAATGAAGCGAAATAAAAAAAAAAAAAAATGTAAAAAAATTAAGTGAAATAAATAAAAATAATAAAATACAATTCTAAAGGACCACCATCCCCACTGATGCCTCTATCTGTAGGCATCACTCCGGCACAAGCACTTTCTGAAATATCGGCAATATCAGTCACCTTGGTGGCCAATTCCGATATATATCTACCCTCGATATATTGGCTTTGCCGATAATCGGTCGATCACTAGTCTGACCCTTTTTCTACTTCATACTAAAGAAAAGAAGTCTGAGCGGGGGATACACTGAAGATGTTTCCAGTCACTGTCTGTCCTCCTTGCACAGCAATAATAAATTACAGATATAGTTTACTTTCTCGAACAATCCTCAGTGGCCTTGTTGCATATATCAGAAATGTATAAAAGCACGGCGATAAGCTCTATCACAGCGGCGGTTTCCTGCCGCAAGCACGAGGTCAATTGTGTTGTACAACAAATTGTGAACTCTCAAAGGTCTGATTGATAACATTTATTGGGGTTCTCACTAAATGTCACTAATGACAGGGAACTCTACAACGCTGAAGGTTCAACGATTCCATGATCTAATAAGTCATATACAGAATAATCTTTACAGCACTGCCTTATTGACCGGCGGAAGTTTTTAAATGCCATTTATAACGTGTGCAATCATTATTCACATTATCAATAATAACACGGGTGCATCCATAAAACATACAGGTTTATTTAGTGTGACCTTTCCCAACCTTTTTCCCTGGGAGGAACCCTTGAAAATAGTTTGAGGTCTCGAGGAACCCCTGAAAGAAACGTTCGATCTACAGCTCATGGAATGTTCATGTGGCCAATAAATATCTTTATTGTACTATGTTTGGGGGATCTTTCCCAACCTTCTTGCCTGGGAGAAACCCTTGAAAAACATCAAAGGACCTGAGAAACCCCTGAAATAAATGTTCTGATCTGCAGCTCATAAAAATGTTGTGTAGCCAGTGAAGATATTTATTGTACTATGGTTGGGGGATCTTTCTCAACCTTCTTGGCTGGGAGGAACCCTTGAAAAACATCAAAGGTCCAGAGGAACCCCTGAAATAAATATTCTGATTTACAGCTCATGGAATGTTCATGTGGCCAATAAATATCTTTATTGTACTATGTTTGGGGGATCTTTCCCAACCTTCTTGCCTGGGAGGAAACCCTTGAAAAGTTTGAGGTTTCGAGGAACCCCTGAAATAAATGTTCTGATCTGCAGCTCATAAAAAGTTTGTGTGGCCAGTGAATATATTTATTGTACTATGGTTGGGGGATCTTTCTCAACCTTCTTTGCCGGGAGTAACCTTTGAAAAAAATCGAAGGCCTCAAGGAACCCCTGAAATAAAAGTTCTGATCTACAGCTCATGGAATGTTCATGTGGCAAATAAATATCTTTATTGTACTATGTTTGGGGGATCTTTCCCAACCTTCTTGCCTGGGAGAAACCTTTGAAAAGTTTTGAGGTTTCGAGGAATCCCTGAAATGTTCTGATCTGGTCTGGAGCTCATAAAAAGTTTGTGTGGCCAGTGAATATATTTATTTTATTAGGGTTGGGGGATCTTTCTCAACTTTCCTGGCCAGGAGGAACCCTTAAAAAAAATGTAAGGTCCCAAGGAACCCCTGAAAAAAAATATTCTGATCTACAGCTCATAGAATGTTCATGTGGCCAATAAATATCTTTTTTGTACTACTTTCCGGGGATCTTTCCCAACCTTCTTGCCTGGGAGAAACCCTTGAAAAGTTTGAGGTTTCGAGGAACCCTTGAAATAAATGTTCTGATCTGCAGCTCATAAAAAGTTTGTATGGCCAGTGAATATATTTATTGTACTATGTTTGGGGGATTTTTCTCAACCTTCTTGACCAGGAGGAACCTTTGAAAAAAATCGAAGGTCTCAAGGAACCCCTGAAATAAATGTTCTGACCCACAGGTCATAGAATGTTCGTGTGGCCTATAAATCTTTATTGTACTATGTTTGGTGGATCTTTCCCAACCTTTTTGCCTGGGAGAAACCCTTGAAAAGTTTTGAGGTTTCGAGGAACCCCTGAAATAAATGATCTGATCTGCAGCTCATAAAAAGTCTGTGTGGCCAGGGAATATATTTATTGTACTATGGTTGGGGGATCTTTCTCAACCTTCTTGGCCGGGAGAAACCCTTGACAAAAATCGAAGGTCTCGAGAAACCCCTGAAATAAATATTCTGATCAACAGCTCATGGAATGTTTGTGTGGCCTGTGAATATCTTTAATGTACTGTGGTTGGGGGATCTCCCGGTCTCCTTCCATTGCTGTGTTGATCACCTCCAAAAATATAAAGACAAGTATAATCGAAAAGGATTGGGGTAGCCAGGGCATTTCAACACCTACACAGGTTGAACTGGATGGACTATTGTCTTTATTCAACCTCAACTACTATGTAACAATGTAACTATGTATGTAACATCAGCAAGTAAGAAAAAATAGAACACAAAACCCAGAACTTAAACAAAAAAAAACAAACCTGTTTTAATCCAAAAGAAATTCCTGAGAGTAAGTCCCCGTTCACACTGAGGCGACCTGTGAGGCGACCTGGTCGCCTCACAGGTCGCCGTAGGTCGCCTTCCATAGAGAAGCTGCGGACCCGTTCTAATAGGAGCGACACAAGTCCGGAGCTTCTTTGGGGCGACCCGGAGCGACCTGCATAGACTTCAATGTTATGAAGTCCATGCCGGCCGCTCCGAGGTCGGCCCGGGAAGTCGGATCACCCCAGTGTGAACGGGGCCTAATAGTTCATCCCAGTAGGTGAGGGTAGCAAATGTTTACAGCTTTAGTCAAGGGTCTACAGAATATCCACATACTTGTACATTGGATGCCTCATACATCAATAACACCATATAAGATACAAATTAAAGTGGAGTTCCGGGCACAGAATCGTTTTTTTTTTTAATGTCCCCCAAACAGTGGCCCTTAGACATCTATACACCCGCTAATCCCGGTTCATACAATGAAATAATCGGTTTGCACGTATAAAATCTTACTTTATAAAATTTATGATGAGTGCCGCCATCTTTGTTCTGGATCGCCGAGTCCGTTGTGGGGAAATGTCTTCCCTTCTTCCTTGTTCTAGTGAGGGCGGCCTGTGAGTCCAGCGCGAAATCTCGCGCATGCCCAGTACAATGCGATCGGCATAGTACTGGTTTCCATAGGGACGGCAGCGTTGAGGAAGGGCTCCGCCTAACATCACGTCATTTCCTGTTTGGAAATAACGCGATGTGAAGAGAGGCCGGCCGCCTACGTCACTGCCAATTGCATCCTGGAAGAGACGAGTAAGAGCTCCCAGGACGCATTGCGTGACAGGAAGTCACGGCGCGGGCCGAGGCCGAGGAGGGAGGAAGTCGATGGAAAGGTGAGTATATAATCCTCTCTTAAAAGGTAAGGAAAAAAAAAAGGCCGGGAATATCCAATTCGGGGACAGGAAAGCATAAGGAAGCGCATGCAGTAAAATCTACAGACACGATTCTGTGCCCGGAACTCCGCTTTAAATAGCAAACATAGCTATACAAAATGGTAAGCTGGTATTTCTCTGGTTTTACCCACTTCTTCAGTACAAGGGAAACCCAAAGGTTACGTTTTCAGTTTCGCAGGAGTCATCACAATTTTTATATGTGTACAAAAATACTAGCAGTATCTACAACATTTATGACTGTTGATAGTTGCATGTGAGATTCATATGCAGTACACGTGCATTTCTCTCCACCCCTCCCAGTGTTTAAGGCACCTGAATCACTAAGAAGAGAAGGCTCCAGGAAAAGGGTCACACAAGGGTCTACCATCCTCGGCCCAGTAAACTAAGTGTCCATTCACACTGGTACGACTTGTCAGGCGACTTGGTCAGCCTGACAAGTCACACACCGTCGCGTCCCATAGTGTAGTACAGGACCGGTTCTAATAGGAGAGACACAAGTCGCTCCAACTTAGAAAAAGGGTCCTGTACTACTTTGGGGCGACCTGGAGCGACTTGCATAGACATTCATTTTATGAAGTCCGTGCAAGTCGCGCCGAAGTCGCGCTGCACGCGACTTCACAGGTCGGCCCCTAAGTCGGAACGATGTAGTGTGAACCGAGCCTAATGAGAGTTTGTAGATACTGCAAGTGTTTTTGTACACATCTATACTGTGATCATTTTTGAAAAACAATCTTTGGGGTTTCCTTGTCATGAAGAAGTGGGTAGACATGTGCACGCTGGAAAGTTTTCATTTCATTACGTTTTGGATGCATTTGTTTGTTAGGTTGATATTTAATTTCCTCGTATTCATTGTGTCGGTTTGGTTCATTTTCAGGATTTTCAGGAAAGCAGCCTCCCAATGGTGCAGCGGCTGTGTCTCAGCCAATCAGGAGGGAGCATCTCGGAGAATCTCGGATGGCCGAGGGACTCGTGGACAGAGATGGGGCTCAGGTAAGTACCTAGTACATGATCCACATGCGCGTCCGCCAACCTGGCTGTTCTGTGATTTGTCACAGCACAGCACAAGCTTATCTGCGGGTCTCGGCCAATGATTGGCCCCTGGCACTTGCTGATCAGCTTAGTGATTCACAGAACAGAGCTGTGTTCACTGACAGGGGATCTTGCTGTTTTTTTCCCCCTGCTGTTCATTGGGGGGATGAGGGGGCGGGTGTGAGGGAGAGAGAAGGGAGTGAATGAGAGAGAGAGTGAGAAAGAGGGTGCCTTTGGGTAGTTTTAGTAGGGTAGTAATGTGGCACGCATAGCATGGCACAGTGAACTGTGGGTGGAGCCACATTGCGGTAAGTGTGGGAGGGGCTGCCCTACACGTGATTCATGGGAATGTGAACGCTCTGTCACATCTGCATGATATGAATGAAACCTTACACTTACCAACCATGTAAAAGGTGAATTTACTATGGCAAACCCTTCCCTGCCTCCCTGATAATCTCTGCATCCTTATCTACCTCCTCTCTGTACACCTGTGCATTCTAAATCCCTCTGCTAACCTCTGCATTCCAAACTGTCCCCTGCACCCCAAACCCCTCAGCTCTACTTAACGCCACTGCTCATCTTTGCACCCCAGCCCCCCCCCCCCCTGCACACCCCCTCTTTGGTCATGTTTGCCCTCCAAACTGTAATCCTTTCTCTGTTTATCTCTGGACATATGCCCCCTTCCCACCACCACCACCACCCATTGGCTCCCCCTTTGCGGTACAGGCTGATGGCAGGCTCAGTGACTGTGGCAGGCAGGGCTGGTTGTACATACCCAATGCAAGCAGCATTCAGCAAAGGTGATGGTGGACCAGGGCTCAGGGGGTTAGACATACCTATGAAAGCTTTAACAATATACATATCAATGCAGCAGCGATTTACATATCAATGCTGCCGAGGCTGGGCAGCATTAGTGACTCACTCACACCATTGGGCTGGGCCTATCTTAAGTAAGAGGCCTGGAGCTGCAGCTCCAATAGCACTTATGTTAATCCAGCCCTGGCAGGTGTGCTTGGGTGGCACCAGGCGTACTTGGCAGTAGAGCAGACCGGGAACAGAATGAGGAGCCAGGCCAGGGGTCATACACTGGGAGATCAGTCAGTAATGAATTTAGATAGCAGAACTGGAACATTCCGGGGTCATACATGGGTAGATGGGTAGTAGCAGAGTAGCAGAGTCGGTGAGCCAGGAGGTCAAGATAAGCAGGTCAAGGCAAGCCTGGTCGGTAAGGCGAGGTCCAAGAGTCAGGATACACAGGAGTACAGGAAACATGGGGGAGCTGATAATAACCCAACAATGTAGTGCTCACAGCAGCAGGTTTAAATAGGCCAGCATCTGTCACCCCGATAGAACATCTTTGGGAGCGGAAACTGCCAGCCAGGCCTTCTCTTCATGGTCCAATGGTCAAACATTCCCATAGACACTCCTAAACCTTGTGGACAGCCTTCCCAGAAGCCCTTGTAACCAGCCGTAGGAGATCCTGGATATTTTCCAGCGGGAAGATAGGAAACACTAGGAGTAAGAGATTCCATTTACCTACGTTTGACCCCAAGGGGTCGTCTGGTAAGTGAGCTGAGCATCAGGTGAAGGATTCCCCATTTGCATGAAGAAATGCAATTTTGCTGCACATGAAGCACTTTAACCACTTTACCACCGGAGGATTTTGCTGTCTTACGTCTGGGCCACTTTTTGCGATTCGGCGCTGTGCGAATTTAACTGACAATTGCACGGTCATGCGACACCATACCCAAACTAAATGTATGTCCTTTTTTTCCCCACAAATAGAGCTTTCTTTTGGTGGTATTTGATCACCTGTGCGATTTTTACTTTTTGCGCTATAAACAAAAAAGAGAGCGTTTATTTTGAAAAAATAACAATATTTTTAACATTTTTTATATGAAATCCCCCCCCCCCCCCCAAAAAAAAATGTAAAAATCTAATTTTTTTTAAATTTTAGGCCAATTTGTTTTCTGCTACCTATGTTTGGTAAAAAAAAAAAATCACAATAAGCGTATTTTGATTGGTTTGCGCAAAAGTTATTGCGTTTACTAACTAAGGGAAAGATTTTGTCATTTTTGGTGTTTTTTTTTTAACGAGTAATGGCGGCGATCTGCGATTTTTTTGCGGGACTGCGACATTGCTGCGGACAGATTGGACCCTTGACTGACATTTTTGACACTTTTGGGGGGTACCAGTGACATTACTACGGTAATCAGTGCTATATATATGCACTGTTACTGTAAAAATGACACTGGCAGGGAAGGGGTTAATTTTATTGGAGAGGGAGGGGTTAATGTATGCCTGGTGCTTACTGATGTGTGTGGGGGGAGGTGACTGAGTGAGTCAGGGACAGATCGCATGTTCAGCTGCAATCTGACCCTGCCTGTCACTTAGGAGATCCGGCTGCTCTGTTTACACAAGCGGACGGATCTCCACACTCGATTCCCCGACGATCGGAGAAGTGTTTTTTGTGATTTCTGTATTTAATTTATTCACTAATTTATTTACATATTCAAATTTGATTCACAATATTGAGCGCTGTCTTATATTTACCACATAGAAAAAGAAATGCTAAGCTCATATTGTATAAAACTCAATATAACAGTATCCGGTCTCTGTCATCTGATTTACAAACAATAAAAGTCTCCAATAAATCAATTGAGTGGACATTAGTTTGCACATTTGATGATGATAATAATAGGAAGTTTGAAATATAGGTACAGCGCTGCACCATATTTATGTTGATTTATGTACTTCTGAGAAGGGGGAAGGGTGGTAGTGGCTGTATAGAAGTTATTGATTCATTTTCACCTAGCAGCTCACAAGTCACATGATCACATATTTTACGCTCATATTGTGTCGGTGCTCGGTCCAAAATCGGACAAAGCTTTTCAGAATCCAGCACAGAGAGTGTTCCTGAATAATCGGTTTGATACTAGACGTAAAAACCAAATTTAGGGCCATTTTCGAGATTATGATTTGAGTTAATACAAAATTAGAGAAAAAAAAAAGTTCTGGCTCATTTCTCATCTTCTAGGAAATTGTATCCAGAGAGTGGAGACTGGTGGGGAGAACACACATGGGTAGTAGTGGGATAATCAGGGGCATAACTACAGGGGTTGCAGGGGTTGCAATTGCAACCGGGCCCCATGCTCCAGGGGGCCTGTGTGACTCCCCTGTACACCTGGATAGGAGGGGCGGCGGGGGGGCAGCATGTAGAGAAATCCCTGTCCTAATTTTTCCTCCTGTAGCTGCAGGAGGAAAATGGAGGAGATTGGTTCCTCTGTATGCTGCCCCCGCCACTGCTGTCTCTGGGCCCCTGTGTGCTCCCCTGATCCCCCCCCCCCCACTGTGCTGCCCCCCCCCCCACTGTGCTCCCTCCCCTCACCTGCCGGCTACTGCAGGGGATGTGTCACAATAGTGAACCAGGAAGGGGTCAGTAAATATGTAATTTACCAGCTCCTTCCTTTTCTGAATGGACAGAGTCATAGTCAGTCACATTGTAAAAAAATAAAATAAAATGATAAAAAAATTATACAATTAAAATACCAAAAAATAAAAACTACTGCCACCAGTGGGTGAACTTCCAGGATCGCAAAGGTCACACTTGAGACCGGGCCCTGGCATCATTCCACCACCGTGGGGAGGCCCCAAGATGGCAGGAAGGGGACCCACTGCAGAATTTATGAAAGGGTCCCGCTGCGGGACCGTAATAAAAGGCCCCACAACGAGAGGAAAGCCCCCCAGGATCAGTGGGAAGAGCCCCAGGCTTGAAGAGAAGGGCCCCAGCCAGGGGTCCGGGGGGCCGCTGAGGCAGTCCCTCCGCTTATGGGACGTCATGCGTGCAGAAGGAAGGAGCCATGATGTCACCCGCTGTCTCACGGAGCCGCTCGTGGAATTCATCTGTTTGCTGCATGCAGAGTGAGGATGCGATGAGCGTTACGATTGCCGTTTTTATGTAAGAGGCATTCTTTCTTTTTAATCAATAAATGTGCTAAAACATGCTTCACTATGTACAACCCCTTGCCTTTTTTGAGTCACACCTATAAGAGAGCAAGCATCTGGTTTGGATTGTCTGAAGTGGTTTGGATTAGCCAGGATTGTTCTATCCATCCATCCTGCCAAAGGCTTTCATCTGTTGCAGTTACAAGTGGAAAGTATCCAGGTGTTGTTTGACCCATTGTGGTCAGTTATTGAGGTGAGAGGCCAGCCTATATGGTGGTGGATTAGTTGTCCTGTAAAGCTCAAGATCACAGAATCATCTTTAAAGCCCCGTACACACAATAAGAAAATCTGAAGGGAATTTTCGTCCGACGACCGATCTGCCAATTTTCGGCTTGTTAGTATGGTGCTTCCGACAACCGACTCCGACTTTTCGGCTGACAAAATCCTGATGTGCAGGCTATAAAATTTTTGTCCTCCGTCAACACACGTCCGATTTTCGTCTCATTAGTACAGATTTCGACTGGGAAAAATCTTATGAGCAAGACTAGGCATGCTCAGAGATGAAAGAACACATAGAAAGCAATCCAACACATGACATCACTTCTGAAGTAGAATTTTGTCGTACGGGAAAATTCGTATGAAAATAACCTCTTCACTTTCCACCTCAGACTAGCATGCCACGAAACGGACGACAGATCGTTCGATAATCTGATTGTGTGTACGGGGCTTAAGTGCACTTCCATCTACACGGGCCCCTCCCCCCTGCATGGACTTTTTTCCCACTATATATTAATGTCTTGTTTTATCTAGCGCTGCACTAATTTTATTGTATATTTTAGTCTGTCTGGTTATGTAGATAAACTTGTGAGTGTCAGCAGCTTTAATTCAGTGTTGCTGGTGTGTGCGCCAATATTATTATCCAGTGTATTTCATATAAAGATCTATATGGAGGAATCAGGACCTCCTTCCTCCTGCTGGTGACCCCTCTAGTGATATAAAGATCTATATAGAGGAATCAGGACCTCCTTCCTCCTGCTGGTGACCCCTCTAGTGGTATAAAGATCTATATAGAGAAATCAGGACCTCCTTCCTCCTGCTGGTGATCCCTCTAGTGATATAATGATCTATATAGAGGAATCAGGACCTCCTTCCTCCTGCTGGTGATCCCTATAGTCATAGGCGTGCGCACGGGGTGTGCCGGGTGTGCCTGGGCACACCCTAATCACCCTGTGTCTGTTAGTGTTGGGCCGGCTTCTCCATCTCTGCCACTGAGGGTAGTGAGATACTTGGTGGAGAGGCGGCTGTGCTGTTGGCTCCAGCAGATAGTGAGGCTTGTCAGAGCCGCTCAGTGTGTGTGTGACACTGTTAGGTAATGTTAATGCTTGCAGGGAGAAAGACGAGCTGTCAAAACTCAGGGGTGATGTCGGGGGTGGGCGGGACCAAACAGCTATCAAACACCAGCCAATAGGATGGGGTCTGGGCGGTCGCTTCGTTTATGTGGCTCCGCCCCTTTCTTAAGCAGCCCAATCATTGGCTGGTGTTTGACAGCTGCTTGATCCCGCCCACCCCCGACATCACCGCTTTTTTTTACAGCTGGGCTTTCTCCCTGAAAGCAGCTACATTACATGACAGTGTCATACACACAGTGGGGTACCAATGTGGGGTGTCAGCCGGCGTTCTCTGAGATCCCACATCGCAGGGTGAAGGCAGCTGCAGTGGCAGCTCCTTCAGTCCGTGCTGCTAGCGGGGGGCGGAGCCGGGATGGGAAGAAGGGGGCGGAGCCTCGCGGGGAGGGGCGGAGCCTCGGCGGGAAGAAGGGGGCGGAGCCTCGGCGGGAAGAAGGTGAGTGCGTTCCCATTGCTCAAGTGTGTGTGCTGGATAGGAGGGGGGTGGGGAAGCTGCATATAGAGGGATTCATCTTTCCCTATTCTTTCTGCAGCTGCTGAATAACTGATTCTCCTCCTCTCCCTCCTGCAGGAAGAATAGGGAAAGATCAATTCATCTATATGCAGCTGCCCCATCCCCCTCCTATACAACTTCTTTTGCTAGCCCCCCGGTGCTCGTAATCCCCCCCTCTGCTCTTAGCCCCCCCAGTGCACTAGACCCCCCTGTTCTTTAGCACCCCCCATGCTCTTCAGCCCCCCACAGTGCTTTTCATCTCCCTCCCCCCAAGTGCTCCCTGTCCCCCCCAGTGCTCTCCACCCCCTGGTTTTCCCTGCCCGCCCCCCCCCCCAGTGCTCCCCCCCCGCGCCTTCCAACCCCCCTACAATGCTTTCCAAATCCCCTCTTTATTCTCTCCAGCCCCCCCCCCCCCACCGTGCCCTTCAGCTCCTCCAGTGCTCTCTGCTTGCCCTGTGCTCTCCGGCCCCCCTAGTGCTCTTCTATCTTCTATCATGTCCTCAGTCTCTGACCATCTCCTGTACCATGTCTGCAGTCTCTGACCATCTCCTGTACCATGTCTACAGTCTCTGACCATCTCCTGTATCACGTCTGCAGTCTCTGACCATCTCCTGTATCATGTCTACAGTCTCTGACCATCTCATGTATCACGTCTGCAGTCTCTGACCATCTCCTGTACCATGTCTACAGTCTCTGACCATCTCATGTATCACGTCTGCAGTCTCTGACCATCTCCTGTACCATGTCTGCAGTCTCTGACCATCTCCTGTACCATGTCTACAGTCTCTGACCATCTCCTGTATCACGTCTGCAGTCTCTGACCATCTCCTGTATCACATCTGCAGTCTCTGACCATCTCCTGTACCATGTCTACAGTCTCTGACCATCTCCTGTATCACGTCTACAGTCTCTGACCATCTCCTGTATCACGTCTGCAGTCTCTGACCATCTCCTGTATCACATCTGCAGTCTCTGACCATCTCCTGTACCATGTCTACAGTCTCTGACCATCTCCTGTATCACGTCTGCAGTCTCTGACCATCTCCTGTATCATGTCTACAGTCTCTGACCATCTCATGTATCACGTCTGCAGTCTCTGACCATCTCCTGTACCATGTCTACAGTCTCTGACCATCTCATGTATCACGTCTGCAGTCTCTGACCATCTCCTGTACCATGTCTGCAGTCTCTGACCATCTCCTGTACCATGTCTACAGTCTCTGACCATCTCCTGTATCACGTCTGCAGTCTCTGACCATCTCCTGTATCACATCTGCAGTCTCTGACCATCTCCTGTACCATGTCTACAGTCTCTGACCATCTCCTGTATCACGTCTACAGTCTCTGACCATCTCCTGTATCACGTCTGCAGTCTCTGACCATCTCCTGTATCACATCTGCAGTCTCTGACCATCTCCTGTACCATGTCTACAGTCTCTGACCATCTCCTGTATCACGTCTGCAGTCTCTGACCATCTCCTGTATCATGTCTACAGTCTCTGACCATCTCCTGTATCACGTCTGCAGTCTCTGACCATCTCCTGTATCATGTCTACAGTCTCTGACCATCTCATGTATCACGTCTGCAGTCTCTGACCATCTCCTGTACCATGTCTACAGTCTCTGACCATCTCATGTATCATGTTTGCAGTCTCTGACCATCTCCTGTATCACGTCTGCAGTCTCTGACCATCTCCTTTATCATGTCTGTAGTCTCTGACCATCTCCTGTATCACGTCTGCAGTCTCTGACCATCTACTGTATCATGTCTGCAGTCTCTGACCATCTACTGTATCCTGTCTGCAGTCTCTGACCATCTCCTTTATCATGTCTGTAGTCTCTGACCATCTCCTGTATCACGTTTGCAGTCTCTGACCATCTCCTTTATCATGTCTGTAGTCTCTGACCATCTCCTGTAAACACATTGCTAATAATATTAGCTATCTATTTATGCTGAAGGTAGGACTGTGCAGGGGAGGCAGAGAGTGCAAAAGGGGGAACTGTGATTAGAGAGACAGGGGGCAGACTGCAAGGGGCACTGTGATTGGGGGGGGGGGCTGTGAATTTTGTGCAATAAATATTCCTGAAAACATTACAAATTTTTGTGGGTGCTTACATTTTAAAGTTGGGGGGGGGGGGGGGGTGCCAGATATAGGATCCGCCCCGGGTGCCAAATTCTCTAGGTACGCCACTGCACACACACTGAGCAGCTCTTGCAAGTCTCACTGTCTGCTGAATGTGAAACTCCCCCTCTCCCCTGTTAGTGTCCATAAGTGGTGCCCAGTAGTGCCACCTATCAGTGCCCAGTAGTGCCACCTATCAGTGCCCACCAGTGCCACCTATCAGTGCCCACCAGTGCCACTTCATCAGTGCCCATCAGTGTCACCTAATAGTGCCTATCAGTGCCCAGCAGTGCCGCCTCATCAGTGCCACCTATCAGTGCCCACCAGTGCCGCCTCATCAGTGCCCATCAGACACATCTAACAGTGCCTATCAGTGCTTCCTATCAGTGCCACCAATCAGTGCCCACCAATGCCGCCTATCAGTGATGCCTATTAGTGCCCATCAGTGCTGCCAATAAGTGCTGCCTATCAGTGCCACCTATCAGTACCCATCAGTGCAGCCTCATCAGTGCCAGTCAGTGCTGAGAACAAGCGCCTATTAGTGCTGCCTATCAGTCCATATCAGTGCCTCACATGTAATTTCACCTGTAATACACATCAAAAGGAAAATAAGGCATACATCTTTTTCAAAACTTAGCAGTGATGGTGGAACCCCTCTACAGATATTTGCCATACAATTTAACTTAAGTGCAAAAACCTTTTAGTGTCCCAATACTTTTGACAAGTGTTTATGTGTGTGTGTGTGTATATATATATATATATATATATATATATATATATATATATATATATAGTGTGTGTATGTGTGTGTATATATATATATATATATATATATATATATATACACACGCATGTGTGTTTGAGCTTTGGTGTGCACACCCTAATGCAATAGGCTGCGCACGCCTATGCCTATAGTGATATAAAGATCTATATAGAGAAATCAGGACCTCCTTCCTCCTGCTGGTGACCCCTCTAGTGATATAAAGATCTATATAGAGAAATCAGGACCTCCTTCCTCCTGCTGGTGACCCCTCTAGTGATATAAAGATCTATATAGAGAAATCAGGACCTCCTTCCTCCTGCTGGTGATCCCTATAGTGATATAAAGATCTATATAGAGGAATCAGGACATCCCTCCTCCTCCTGGTGACCCCTCTAGTCTAGTGATACATCCTAAAATTCTTTTCGCTTTTCCCACTGCATGATCACAGTATTTGCTCATTTTGCAATCAACTGAAATCAGCACAAGCACTTTTTTTCTCTGTGGTGCTGGCCAACACTGTACCCCCAATATTGGGCTCAATTTACTAAAGAATATCTTGTGCGATGCTTAAAAAGTTAATTTACTATCACCTTGTGTTTTAAACTTAGTGAACTTCCATCTTAAGGTTTTACCTATAGGTAGTGTATAAATCTCCTAAACATGCACCGTTTAGGAGATATTTACTGAGCTAGCAGCCAGTTATGTCACTGGCGCATGCGCTCTGAAAAACCCGTACCGTTTCTCCAGAGCAGTGTGCCGTGACTGGCGGCTCCCGCGCGCATGTGCGTAAGTGACGACATTGCGGCTCCAGCCAGTCACAGAGCCGGAGCCACGAAACCCGGACGGAAGTCCGGGTAGAGATAGACGCTGCTTCCAGCAATGGCATTGCTGGAACGCTTTGTTTTCAGGTAAAGTTAACATAATGTGCTAGTATGCGATGCATACTAGCACATTATGTCTTTGCCTTGAAGGTAAGAAAAAAAAAAAGTGCAGCTGTTTACATCCTCTTAAAGGACCAGGCCTATTTCTGACAGTTAAAATCAATATTTTTTGCTAGAAAATTACTTAGAACCCCCAAACATTATATATATTTTATGTCACGCGGTATTTGTGCAGCAGTCTTTCAAACGCAATTTTTTCAGGAAATATACACTTCACCGAATTAAAAAAAAAAAACTAAACAGTAAAGTTAGCCTAATTTTTTTGTGTATTGTGAAAGATGATGTCACGCCGAGTACAGTGCTGTATCTTGGCCTAGGCCAACAAGGCCCAGGCCTAGGGCAGCACTTTGCAGGGGGGCAGCAAAAAAGCTGCACCCTGCACAAAAAAAAAAAAAAAACAGCTTCCTCCCGGGTCCCGCACGAAAAGGGTCTCTGCCGGCTTGCACTACACTTTTAATATAGTGCCAGTCTTATGGGGTGAATTGGGCCAGAGGGCAGAGTCCAGGAGGCAAATCGGTCTGGCACCCCCATAAAGTGGTCAGTGATGAGGCTGCACTGATGGGAAGTAATGAGGCGGCACTGACAAGGCTGCACAGATGGGCACTAAGGTTCACAGATGACAGGGCGGGTCGTAAACAGTTAAGGGTGTGGCCTTTACAGGAAGGGGTGGGTCATGTGTAAATTAGGGGGTGCACAAGTTTAGTCAGGCCTAGGGCAGCACAAAACCTAAATACACCACTGGCCGAGTAAAATAGATACCCAACATGTTACGGTTTAAAATTGCGCACACCTGTAGAATGGTGACAAGCTACGGTACTTCAAAATCTCCATAGGCGACGCTATAAAACTTTTTAATGGATACCAGTTTAGAGTTACAGAAGTCTTTTGCTAGAATTATTGCTCCCGCTCTGACAATCACGGCGATACCTCACATGTGTGATTTGAACACCATTTACATTTGGGGGTGTGACTTGCGTATGCATTTTCTTTGGTGCCTGAGCAAGCGGGGACGGGGCGCTTTAACGACTTCTGGACCGGAAGATTTTCCCCCTTAATGACCAGGCCATTTTTTGATATTCGGCACTGCGCAGTTGCGCGGTCGTGCGACGCTGTACCTAAATAAAATTGATGTCTTTTTTTTTCCCCCACAAATAGAGATTTATTTTAGTGGTGTTTGATCACCTGTGCGATTTTTATTTTTTGCGCTTTAAACAAAAAAAGGGCAAAAATGTTGAAAAAAAAAAATATTTTTCAATTTATGCTATGAAACTTTAAAAAAAAAAAAAGTAAGGAAAGAACAAATGTTTTTTCATCATTTTAGGCCAATTTGTTTTCTGCTACATATTTTTGGTAAAAAAAAATCCCAATAAGCGTATTTTGATTGGTTTGCGCAAAAGTTATCACATCTGCAAACTAGGGCAGTGGTTCCCAACTCCGGTCCTCGGGACCCACCAACAGGCCAGGTTTGCAAGATAACTAAATTACATCACAGGTGATCTCATTTGCTGCTCAGTGATTGCAGTATTCTAGTCTGCATCCCCCAAGGTAATACTTAAAATCTGGCCTGTTAGTGGGTCCCGAGGACCGGAATTGAGAACCACTGAACTAGGGGAAAGATTTATGTCATTTTTATTTTTTACTAGTAATGGCGGTGATCTGCGATTTTTAGCAGGACTGTGACATTGCGGTGGACAGATCGGACCCCTAACTGACACTTTTGACACTTTTGGGGGGACCGGTGACATTACTACAGTAATCAGTGCTAAAAATATGCACTGTCACTGTACTAATGACACTGGCAGGGAAGGGGTTATCTCAGAGGCGATCAAAGGGTTAAATGTGTCCCTAGTAGGTGATGCTTTCTAACTGTGAGGGGGATGGGCTTTTGGAATCAACACAGAGACATGTGATCCTAAATAGGAGGAACACAGGAGCTGTACATTGATTCCTGAGAGAAAGGTCTCTTTCCATGGGGAGCGATCACGGGTGCCCGGCGGCAATCAGCTTCCCTGCTGGGGAATGGGGGCGCACGTGCCTACAGGATCGCTCCCACTGTTTACCGTACAGGTACAGCGATTCACGCGGCTGAGCCAGCCTGCCACAGTATATATGCGGTGGGCGCTCAGCAAGCGGTTACAAAATATATATATGTATTTTTCTTATTTTAATAATTTTTTTTTTTTACACTGTCCCTTTTTGAAAAAAAAAAACAAAAAAACATCCCTTGTGACAGGTACTCTTTATGGAAGGATCTGGGGTCTAAAAGACCCCAAACCTCCTCCTCCTGTTCTTCAAAGTATTAAAAATTCCAAGATTGGCATTTTTGAATACTTTGTATTTTTCAAAATCAGGGCCGTTAGCAGCTGAGTAAAGCAGAAGTGACGTCACTTCCGGTTTACTACATCGGAGATCCGATTGAAGCTGATTCCGGCTTTGTTCAGGTCTCTGGCCAACCGGCGGAGATGCCAGCTGGTCGCTTGGGTCTCTGGGACGGGAGACCCGGGCAGAGCGGCGGAAGGCTGGGGAACGTCCCCTCCTGCTCCTTGTGATAACGGCTGAGCGGCTGCTTAGCCGCATCGGTTGTCATCACCTAAACGCCGACCGCCGGCTCTAAAAAACGGAACCGGGGTGATGCCTGCAGCTACATATCATCCGCTACAACCACTTCTCTAAGCCGACGTACAGGTACGTCATTTTGTGGGAAGTGGTTAATAAACTGCCTATTTCTGCACTACATGGCGCTTTGCTTTCTTTACTGGGTTCACAGCGATGGGGGAATCGCACTGCATTCCTGGTCAAATTGCATGCGATTCTTTGCAGTGCAATTTGCGCTCATTCATTTTGTATGGATGCAAATCACACCGCAAAGTTTCAGTATCGGGAGTACCCGTGAACATTCTCAGTATCAGTGCATCCCTAGGGCAAACCAATCAATATACACTTATTGGGATTTTCTAACCAAAAATATGCAACATTTGTTTTACATTTTTTTTTTTTTTTTATTGGATGTGTTTTTATAGCAGAAAGTGCAATTGGTGGCCATTCATTTTGTATGGATGCAAATTGCACCACAAAATATCAGTTTCTGGATCAGAACCATTTTCACGAGTACGAGAACTCATGAAAATACTCGGTATCGGTGCATCCCTAGGGCAAGCCAGTCAATATACACCTATTGGAATTTTTTGCCCATAAATATGGAGCAGAATACATATTGGCCTAAATTGATGAAGAAATTTGTTATTTTACATTTTTTTTAATTGGATGTTGTTTAACCACTTGCCGACCGCCGCACGACTATCTACGTCGGCGGTCAGCCCCTCACAGGCAAAGTGACGTAGGGCTACGTCACTAGCTTGTGAGGGTCTAGGGAGCGAGCGCGCGCCCCCGGAGGCGCGCTCCCGCTCCCGAGTGGTCACGGACCCCCCCGCGCGTGTGACCGGCGGACCCGATGTCCGCCGGCCACTCGGCAATCGGCGGGGGAGAGGGAGAATGTCAGGCAGCTTGTGTAAACAAGCCACCTGTCATTCTCCTTGCTGTATGAGAGCTGATCATCTGGAGCTACTATGTAGATCCGTTGATCACTCTGCATACAGCTGAAGCCCCAGCCAATCACAGTTAGAATCACGCCCCTAGGGACACACACAGCCCCTCCCTCTCAAATAAAGTTAACCCCTTCACTACCAGTGTATTTTTACAGTAACAGTGCATATGTATAGCACTGATTACTGTAGAAATGTCACTGGTAACCCCAAAAGTGTCAAAAATGTCAGTCAAGGGTCCGATCTGTCCGCCGCAATGTCGCAGTACCGCAAAAAAAATCGCAGATCGCCGCCATTACGCGTTAAAAAAAAAACAACAAAAATGACAAAAATCTTTCCCTTAGTTAGTAAACGCAATAACTTTTGCGCAAACCAATCAAAATACGCTTTTTGCGATTTTTTTTACCAAACATATGTAGCATAAAACAAATTGGCCGAAAATTTTAAAAAATTTTGATTTTTACATTTTTTTTGGGGGAATTTCATATAAAAAAAGGGAAAAATATTGCTATTTTTGCAAAATGGACGCTCTTTTTTTGTTTATAGCGCGTGATCAAAAAATCGCACAGGTGATCAAATACCGCCAAAAGAAAGCTCTGTTTGTGGGGAAAAAAGGACGCCAAATTCGTTTAGGTACAGCGTCGCACGACCGCGCAATTCTCCGTTAAAGTCACGCAGTGCCGAATCGCAAAATACCCCCTGGTCGGAATGGGGGTAAAATCTTCCGGGGCTTAAGTGGTTAATAGCAGAAAGTAAAAAATAATATTATTTTTTTTCAAAACTTTTTTAGTTTATAGCAAAAAAAAAAAAAAAATACTCGGTATCGGTGCATCCCTAGCCAAACCAATCAATATACACCTATTGGGATTTTTTGACCAAAAATATGTAGCAGAATACATATTGGCCTAAATTGATGAAGAAATTTGATGTTTTATATCTTTTTTATTGGATGTGTTCTATAGCAGAAAGTGCAACTGGCGGCCATTCATTTTGTATGGACGCAAATCGCACTGCAAAGTATAGGTTTCGGTGTCAGGACGTTCAGGTCATTTTCACGAGTAAAAATATGTATATTTTCAAAACTTTTTTAGTTTATAGCACAAAAAATAAATAAAAATAACACATGAAAATCCTCGGTATCGGTGCATCCCTATCGCAAACCAATAAATATACACCTATTGGGATTTTCTGCGCAAAAACATGTAGCAAAATACAGATTGGCCTAAATTGATGAAGAAATTTGATGTTTTACATTTTTTTATTGGACGTTTTATAGCAGAAAGTAAACAAATTATTATTTTTTCTTTGTTTTTTTTTTTTAAAAGATTTTTAGTTTTATAGCGCAAAAAATAAAAAAACGCAGTGGTGATCAAATACTACCAAACAAAGCTTTATTTGTGGGAAAAAATTACATACATTTTATTTATGTACAGAACTGCATGACCGCGAAATTGTCAGTTTAAGTAACGCAGTGCGATATCGCAAAAAATGGCGTGATCATGAAGGGGGGTAAAATCTTCGGGAGGTCTATTGGTTAAGAAGCAGATGATTATTGATCACATGACTCATCCTGGGGCTTCTCTACACTCTCCAGCTGCTGCAGATTATCAGTAGAAGGGTTACAGGAATTTGCAGGGACTGTAATTTGATTGCAGTTGGGGCTGTTTACCGCGTTCTTTATGATTCCTGAGATTCCTTACCTGTATATAATTTTCTCTGGTCTGTTTGGGGATTGTGGGTGAAGTGGGCCATGATAATGCGGAGGGGGGTTTTTGCGCTTCTCTGATGTTTTGAAGGGCCATTTCCTTCCGCTGGAATCAAGCGCGGCCCGACTTCAATTACCGGCTCTGTTTGGTTAACTTTCATTTGTATAATTACAGAAGAGCGGCGACAGTATTTGCCAAATTACGGTGATGAAATGAATGTGTGTAGAGTTCAGGCACCTGTGTCAGGAGGTAATTAGAGGGAGCGCCGTGTTATCGCCGTGGAGCGGCAGAGGTTCTTCTTCACATTTCTATAACTGTCCAGAAAATGCGGCTCTGTTTGTTCCGGGCTGGGAGGTTCAAATTGCAAACTTGGAAGAAAACTGACTTGTGAACTATTGAGGCTTAAAGGGAAAGTCCAAGCAAAAGCAATATTAACCAGTTACAGACCGCCCGCCGCAGTTATACTGCGGCAGGCAGCTCCTCCTGCGCGAACAGGTGTACGTCGGTTGCGCACCCGGTGCTGGGGGGCGAGCGCGCGCCACCGCTGCCGGCGCGCTCCCGTCCCCACTAGACAGCAGAGATGCCGATCAACGGGGCTGGCGGCCGTGATTGCCTCCGGCCACCCGCTCAGCTAGTCAGCTATTGTAAACACAGCCGAGCGTTGTTCTCTCTGAAATTATCACAGAGCGCCTGTGATCCTTCTACATAGGATCACAGGTCTCTATGGTCATTTCAAAAGCCCCGCCCCCTCACAGTTAGTAACCACTCCCCTAAGCCCCCCAAAATCATCACTGACTGTGGAAAATTTTACATTTCATTTGGAAATCAAGGTCCCAGAGTCTGGAAGAAGAGTGGAGAGGCACAGAATTAAAGTTGCGTCAATGATGGTTTACAGTGATGCAAGTCCATCGTCAATCATGGCATCCAGTGATGTAAGTCCATCATCAATCATGGCATCCAGTGATGCAAGTCCATCGTCAATCATGGCATCCAGTGATGTAAGTCCATCCTCAATCATGGCATCCAGTGATGTAAGTCCATCGTCGATCATGTCATCCAGTGATGCCAGTCCATCGTCAATCATGGCATCCAGTGCTGCCCATCCATCTTCAATTATGGCATCCAGTGATGCAAGTCCATCGTCAATCATGGCATCCAGTGATGTAAGTCCATCCGCAATCATGGCATCCAGTGATGTAAGTCCATCGTCAATCATGGCATCCAGTGATGTAAGTCCATCGTCAATCATGGCATCCGGTGATGTAAGCCCATCCTCAATCATGGCATCCGGTGATGTAAGTCCATCGTAAATCATGGCATCCGGTGATGTAAGCCCATCCTCAATCATGGCATCCGGTGATGTAAGTCCATGGTCGTTCATGTCATCCAGTGCTGCCAGTCCATTGTCAATCATGGCATCCAGTGCTGCCAGTCCATCGTAATCATGGCATCCAGTGATGCAAGTCCATCGTCAGTCATGGCATCCAGTACTGCCAGTCCATCGTAATCATGGCATCCAGTGATGCAAGTCCATCGTCAGTCATGGCATCCAGTGCTGCCAGTCCATTGTCAATCATGGCATCCAGTGATGTACTATAAGTTCAACATCAATCATGGCTTTTACTTTAAAGCCTAGCTTCATGCAAAACTTTTTTTTTTAATATTGTATGGGACAAAAATGCTTAGAAATTTTAAATCCTGTTTTTGTCTCTCACTGGGGAGCCTAACGGGAAGAGAAGGTCTCCCCCCTCTCCCTCTGGCAGCAGATTTGGAGGCCCAAGAAACTGTACAGAGGTGTCTTCTTGTGACGTCGCTGGTGCTAACACAATATTTGGTGTAATACTTAAAAATATTCAGCACCATGGAGAGCTCCACACTAAGGCTCCGTTCACATGTAGGCGTTTTGGGGCGTTTTTGGGGCGTTTTTCTGCTCTAGGATCAGCTCTCAAAACGCCCAACAAGACAAATCCTATTCATTTCAATGGCCCCTGTTCACATCTGAGCGTTTTGAAGCTGTATACAAAACGCCCAACGCTCAAAAAAGTACATGAGCTTCTTTTTGGGCAGATAAAAGGCGTTTTCCATTGATCTCTATTGAATCTAAAAACACCTGCACAAAAATCGCGGTAAAAATCGCGGTAAAATCGCGGTAAAAAACGCCGCAAAAATCGCGGTAAAAAACGCGCGAAAAACGCTACGCTCAGGTGTGAATGTAGCCTAAGTGGACTCCGCAAGCTACAAATGAGCACCCTCACAGCCAGTTTAGGCAGGAATCCGAATAATCTTTATAACTTTGCTGGAGTGTAGTGAAGCTTTTAAATCCCCCTCATATATTGAGCTTCACTTTGTCTGAGTCTGACATTTATAAAAATTGAGCGCTGATCTGCATGCCTCGCTCAAATCCTCTCATTCCAGCACAATTTGCCCCCCCCCCCCAAAAAGGGAAAATTCCCCCTTCTTAAAACAAATACACTAATTTCCCCTTCAAACACAAATTTTCTCCAGATCCCCCACCCTGCCAGTAAATTTTCTCTTCCCATAATCCCCCATCCTAGCACAGATCCGCCCCCCCCCCCAAATTTCCCCTTTTAGCACAAATGCCCCCCCAATCATCCCTACTAGCACAAATCTTCCTCCCCAAGAAAAAAATTCCCCTCCTAGCAAAAATCCCCCCCCCCCATTACCTTTTTCTAGCACCAATCCTCTTCCCCCATCTCCCCTCTCAACACAATCCCCCCTCCCTCCCCAAACCACCACTAGCACACCTCAAATTTCCCTACCTGGAAAATGTTATACCTCCTGCTGCTCCCCCTAATTCCCTCTCCAAAACAAATCCCCCCCCCCAATATCCGGCCCACCCCTGGTCCCAGATTTAGAGCTGGGAACCTCATTTTTACAATCAAGCAAAATGAAACTTTCAAATAAGTTACTCTCTGGTGAGAGTCCAATATTCTTTATATTTTTCATATTTCAATCATATAAAACAGCCAACGCATTTTGGGCACCCAACACCCTCATCAGGGTTACCAAATAAATATAAAACATGATAATAAAAGCTTATATCCAAAAGTACATAAATAAAAAAACAAATTTCATTGTATGTAAATATTGTATGGTGACATTATTATACGATACAAAGCAAAGAAATAAAAATAAATTAATGTGGTTGTAAACCCCGCCCTCTAATGTTTGTACTAATGTTTCTATAATAAGACTTACCTATAGGTACTGTAAATATCTCCTAAACTTGCACCATTTAGGAGATATTTACTGTATATGCAGCCAATGATGTCATCGGCGCATGCGCTCTGAAGGAACGGCCGCCCTCTGTGCCATGACCGGCGGCTCCTGTGTGCATGCGCAGGAGTGACGTCACGCGGCTTTGGCCAGTAGCACAGCCAGAGTCCGCGGACCCGGAAAGGAAGACGGGCGAAGATGGATGCCGCCTCCAGCGGGGACGACAAGGGCTTTGTTTGGAGGTGTCACATAATGTGCTAGCATGCGTGCATACTAGCACTTTATGCCTTTACTTTCCAGGGAGGAAAAAAAAAAACAGACTTTACTTCCTCTTTAAATAATAATTTTGAATTTAGGCCTTTCAATTGCCTGACTTCACTTATTGAACATTGATCGAGAGGTAGTGGGGTCAATTCACGATTATTGCATGCAATATTAGTATCACATGACCCATTCGCATAAATGATTGCCTGTGATAATTTTCAGCCAATTCATAAATAAACAAAATACACCAAATGTGAGATAAATAACAAAGCATCTTTAAAATCATAGTAAAGGCGTATTTTTTTATTTAAAATAATAAACATGTTCTACTTGCTTTCTCTGCACAATGGTTTTGCACAGAGCGGCCCTGAACCTCGGATCCCCCACGGCGACTTTGGCTCCTCTTCTTCATGTGCCCCTTGCACATAGCCGCTTGCTATGGGGGCACACGTGTGTGCTTGCTTCCATGCAGTGTGTGTCTATGGAGCCTTGCTTCATACACACACACAATGCGGCTTGATCCCCTCTTCCTGATTGGCTTCCTCAGTATCAGCCATGGCAGTTCCCATTTCTTCCCATCAGCCATGGCAGTTCCCATTTCTTCCCATCAGCAATTGCAGTTTCCATTTCTTCCCATCAGCCATGCTAGTTCCCATTTCTTCCCATCAGCCATGGCAGTTCCCATTTCTTCCCATTAGCAATGGCAGTTCACATTTCTTCCCATCAGCCATGGCAGTTCCCATTTCTTCCCATCAGCCATGGCAGTTCTCATTTCTTCCCATCAGCCATGGCAGTTCCCATTTCTTCCCATCAGCCATGCTAGTTCCCATTTCTTCCCATCAGCCATGGCAGTTCCCATTTCTTCCCATTAGCAATGGCAGTTCACATTTCTTCCCATCAGCCATGGCAGTTCCCATTTATTCCCATTAGCAATGGCAGTTCCCATTTCTTCCCATTAGCAATGGCAGTTCCCATTTCTTCCCATCAGCCATGGCAGTTCCCATTTCTTCCCATCAGCCATGGCAGTTTCCATTTCTTCCCATCAGCAATGGCAGTTCCCATTTCTTCCCATCAGCCATGGCAGTTCCCATTTCTTCCCATCAGTCATGGCAGTTCCCATTAGCAATGGCAGTTCCCATTTCTTCCCATTAGCAATGGCAGTTCCCATTTCTTCCCATCAGCCATGGCAGTTCCTATTTCTTCACATCAGCCATGGCAGTTCCCATTTCTTCCCATCAGCCATGGCAGTTCCCATTTCTTCCCATCAGCAATGGCAGTTCCCATTTCTTCCCATCAGCAATGGCAGTTTCCATTTCTTCCCATCAGCCATGCTAGTTCCCATTTCTTCCCATCAGCCATGGCAGTTCCCATTTCTTCCCATTAGCAATGGCAGTTCCCATTTCTTCCCATCAGCCATGGCAGTTCCCATTTCTTCCTATTAGCAATGTCAGTTCCCATTTCTTCCCATCAGCCATGGCAGTTCCCATTTCTTCCCATCAGCCATGCTAGTTCCCATTTCTTCCCATCAGCCATGGCAGTTCCCATTTCTTCCCATTAGCAATGGCAGTTCACATTTCTTCCCATCAGCCATGGCAGTTCCCATTTCTTCCCATTAGCAATGGCAGTTGCCATTTCTTCCCATCAGCCATGGCAGTTCCCATTTCTTCCCATCAGCCATGGCAGTTCCCATTTCTTCCCATCAGCAATGGCAGTTCCCATTTCTTCCCATCAGCCATGGCAGTTCCCATTTCTTCCCATCAGCCATGGCAGTTCCCATTAGCAATGGCAGTTCCAATTTATTCCCATCAGCCATGGCAGTTCTCATTTCTTCCCATCAGCCATGACAGTTCTCATTTCTTCCCATCAGCCATGACAGTTCCCATTTCTTCCCATCAGCCATGGCAGTTCTCATTTCTTCCCATCAGCCATGGCAATTTTCATTTCTTCCCATCAGCCATGGCAGTTCCTATTTCTTCACATCAGCCATGGCAGTTCCCATTTCATCCCATTAGCCATGGCAGTTCCCATTTTCTTGTGATGAAATAAGCAATGGCAGTTCCCTTTCTGGGACAGTGAGTGTTCCTCCTTTCAGCAGCTGTCATCAAGTCTTACAATATATGGCTCCCCCGCATGCTTGGGAGCTTTTTTTTCCTGCTTTTTCACCTGGTCACCTGCTTTCTAGTAAGGTTGGCTCTTTGGCTCCAGGGTCCTATTGGGCCTGCCATAGCTACCCATTAGTGTGTGTTCCCATGAGAGACTACAGGCTGACATAAGGATGTTGTCTGTACTTTCACAGGCAGCATGAGAGGTCTAGACACAATAAGGGCTAATTTTACAAGCAAATCCTTGAACAAATGATAACAAGCATTCACCCATCCTTCATGAATTTTGACTTTGATTTTCCTAATACAGTAATTCTCTATAATCGTCAGCTCCATCTAGTGGCCACAATGCTTTATACTGTAGATTTGCTTTAATTATGTGTTTTTGTATTAGTTTCTTCTTTTACCCCTTTTTTCATTTAGAATTATTGTTCAAGTGCTTTGTCGTGAAACATGTCAGGCCTCTACAAGCTAACACGCCAATCCTGGGTTTTGGGACACCTCTAATTTACGACTGATATATGAACACTAGAGAAGAGGTTCGATTTCAAGTCGAACATCAGGTGTTCGTGAGTTCGCTGAACACACAAACAAATGGGGCCATTCACGGGAAATTCGCCCTGCCGCACCCAAAAAAAAAGAAAAAAACAAAAAACACTCCCGCCTCTTCAGACGCCTTCGGCGAAATAAGCAGCTGGAGCTGTGACAGCTCTTTTTATAGGAAAGGGGCGGGGACACCACCCAGTGGCACCAACCCTTCTGACGTGATGTCAGTAATTTTATTCACTGCACCTGAGCAGTGCATTATGGGGCGCTCGTGACGTCAGATTCCTATAAAAGAGCTGTCAAACTCAAACAGCTCATTAGACAGGAAGCATCTGAAGAGGCAAGAGCTTCTTTTTTTTTTCTTCTATTTTTCGGGTGCAGCGGTGGGCAACCTGATTGACGATGGATTTACATCGGGGGAACACTATTTTTTTTTTTTTTTTAATAAAGGACTTGTCCAAAACTGGCTTTTGTCTTTATTTTTTTTGGAAAACTTTTTTGGTGAATGGGCAGGGGTACGATGTACGCGATATCCATTTACATAGGAGGGGGGGGGGTGGCTGGGATCTGGGGGCCCCTTAAAAGGGGGCTTCCAGATTCTGATAAGCCCCCCACCCACAGAGGATCGGTGTGGGTTTTGTGACCCTAAACATCTAAAGTAGTTTGTTTTGAGTATTTCTGATCTATCTATTTTAGCTTTAACTACTTCCCGACCGCCCGCCACAGTTTTACTGAGGCAAGCAGCCCCTCCTGCGTGAACCAACGTAGACCTATGGCATTCGTGTGCCTGCAGCTAGGGGGCGAACGTGCACCGCCACCCCCACCCCCACACGTCAGCGGGGATTCGGATGCACGGGGCTGGTGGCTCCGATTGCCGCCGGCCACCCGCGATTGCTCCCCGCTGAGAGAGAAGAGCGGTCAGATGTTGTGAACACAGCTGACCGTTCTTCTCTCTGGAATGATCACAGAGCGCCTGTGATCCTTCTATAAAGGATCACATGTCTCTGTGATCATTTCAAAAGCCCCACCCCCATACAGTTAGAATCACTCCCCTAGGCTCACATTTAACCCCTTGATCAACCACTGTGTTAACCCCTTTCCTGCCAGTATCATTATTACAGTAACAGTGCATATTATTTAGCAATGATTACTGTAGTAATGTCACTGGTCCCCCCAAAAGTGTAAAAAAATCAGTTAGGGGTCCGATCGGTCCGCCGCAATGTCGCAGTCCCGCTAAAAATCGCAGATCGCCGCCATTACTAGTAAAAAAATAAAACAATAAAAATGACATAAATCTTTCCCCTAGTTTGTAGACGCAATAACTTTTGCGCAAACCAATCAAAATACGCTTATTGCGATTTTGTTTACCAAAAATATGCAGCAGAAAACAAATTGACCTAAATTGATGAAAAAATTTGATTTTTAAATTTTTTTTTTTGGGAATGTTATATAGCAGAAAGTGAAAAATATTGTTTTTTCAGAGTTGTCGCTATTTTTTTGTTTATAGCGCAAAAAATAAAAATCGCAGAGGTGATCAAATACCACCAAAAGAAAGCTCTATTTGTGGGATAAAAGGACATTTTTATTTGGGTACAGCTTTACATGACCGCACAATTTTCCGTTAAAGTAACGCAGTGCCGAATCGCAAAAAATGGCGTGGTCATTAATGGGGCAAATCCTTCCGGTCCAGAAGAAAAGGTTTTTAACATATATGAAATAAAAGATGTTGATTTTTATATAAATCTTTGTGTTCTTGGTGCAACAAAAAGTCTGTGGTCGTTCTACTATACAAAGTAATAATTTATTATGTTTTTTTCTGAACTCATCCAACTGATATATTTATGAAAAATGCAGCCTTTAGTATTACTGTAAAGTGCCCCAAGTATAAAATGAATTTTTGTGCTCTATTATAATTTGTATCGGTAACACAAGTGGCGATATCTTGCTTTGAATTTTTAAGGCCAGTTGCATAATTTATAAAATGTAATGAGCTCTTAGATACAATCAAAGCTACAATGTTATTTTTATTAAACATTTGGAGGGAAAATGCATTCTTATAAAATGTGTTCAAGTCCTGGAGTGCATCTTATAATTCTGATTCTGTATTTCAAAGAAGTTTTCTTATATTAGGTGTTTAACCACTTCCTGACCAGCCAGGGTAGTTATGGCGCTTTTCCACTGCATGGAACCGTACCGGTTCGGCACGCTTTTGTGCTTTTCCACTGCGGTACCGCATGGTATAGGGTCGGAACGGTTCGGTACGGTACGGTATAGGTTTGCTTTTCCACTGCATGGAACCGAACGGTACGGTACGGTACGGCTCTGAAAAAACAGTACCTACTCGATTGTGGTTCCAACAGGTACCAAACTGGTACCATATACCACAATCCTTTGCATGCAGTCACTACTAGCCACTGATTGGTCAGAGAATCACACCCACCCCGTTGTTATCCCACCCACTTAACTTTAGTACTACTTTAGTGGAAAAGCAAACCTATACCGTACCGTACCGAGCCGTTCCGACACTATACCATGCGGTACCGCAGTGGAAAAGCAAACCGGGCCAAGCAGGGCCAAGTAGAGCCGAGCCGGTACTAGCCGGTACTCAGTGGCGTAGCGTGGGGGGTGCAGGGGGGGCCACTGGCACCGGGCGCAACATTTAGGGGGGCGCATCCCACGCCCGCAATCGGCGGGATCAAAGTGTCCCTTTATTCTGAAGTTGCCCGCCCGCACTCCACCTCTTGGCTCAGTGACCGCCTCTTTGTGCAAGACGAGCGGCGGACCGCTGAAGGTGAAGGTGAAGGCTGAAGGTGTCATGCGGCCAGGGAGCGGGCTGGTCGTGGATGAAGATGCCAGTCTGTGGCTCGGTGCATGTGCAGCACCGCTTCCGGAGTCTCCCCCTGCTGTCTGGGCCGGCCACCGACATGCTGTCTCTCCCCTCCTCGAGTCGCCAGTGTATTGGAACAGAACAAGGTAAGTGATGTCTTGCCTGCCCCCAGGGTCCAGGGAAGTGGGGTGGGGGGGGGGGGGGTGTCAGTGTAGGGGGGTCAGCATAGGTGTCAGTGTAGGGGAAGTGGACATGGGAGGGGGGGGGGCAGTGTAGAGGAGGGTGTGTCAGTGTAGGGGGGTCAGTGTAGGTGTCAGTGTATGGGGGGGGGGGGATCAGTGTAGGGGGGGTCAGTGTATGTGGAAATGTAGGGGGGTCAGTATAGGTGTCAGTGTATGTGGGGGTCAGTGTAGGGGGGTCAGTGTAGGTGTCAGTGTATGGGGGGGTCAGTATAGCTATTAGTGTAGGGGTCAGTGTAGTGGGGGTCAGTGTATGTGGAAATGTAGGGGTCAGTGTACGGGGGGGGGTCAGTGTACGGGGGGGGGGGTCAGTGTAGGTGTCAGTGTATGGGGGGGGTCAGTGTAGAGGAGGATGTGTCAGTGTAGGGGGGTCAGCATAGGTGTTAGTGTAGGGGTCAGTGTAGGGGGGGTCAGTGTATGTGGAAATGTAGGGGGGTCAGTATAGGTGTCAGTGTATGTGGCGGTCAGTGTAGGGGGGTCAGTATAGGTGTCAGTGTATGGGGGAGGTCAGTGTAGGGGGGTCAGTATAGGTGGGTCAGTATAGGTGTCAGTGTATGGGGGGTCAGTATAGCTATTAGTGTAGGGGTCAGTGTAGTGGGGGTCAGTGTATGTGGAAATGTAGGGTGGAGTCAGTGTAGGGGTCAGTGTATGGGGGGTCAGTGTATGTGGGAATGTAAGGGGGTCAGTGTACGGGGGGGGGGGGGTCAGTGTATGTGGGAAAGTAAGGGGGTCAGTATAGGTGTCAGTGTAGCTGTCAGTGTACGGGGGGTCAGTGTATGGGGGGGTCAGTGTAGAGGAGGGTGTGTCAGTGTAGGGGGGTCAGCATAGGTGTCAGTGTAGGTGTCAGTGTATGGGGGGGGGGGATCAGTGTAGGGGGGGGTCAGTGTATGTGGAAATGCAGGGGGGTCAGTGTATGTGGCGGTCAGTGTAGGGGGGTCAGTATAGGTGTCAGTGTATGGGGGAGGTCAGTGTAGGGGGGTCAGTATAGCTATTAGTGTAGGGGTCAGTGTATGTGGAAATGTAGGGGGGAGTCAGTGTAGGGGTCAGTGTATAGGGGGTCAGTGTATGTGGAAATGTAGGGGGGTCAGTATAGGTGTCAGTGCAGCTGTCAGTGTATGGGGGGGGTCAGTGTAGGGGGTGTCAGTATAGGGGTCAGTGTATGGGGGAGTCAGTATAGGTGTCAGTGTAGGGGGTGTTAGTGTATGGGGGGGTCAGTGTATAGAAATGTAAGGGGGAATCAGTGTAGGGGTCAGTGTATGGGGGGTCAGTGTATGTGTCAGTGTAGTGGGGGAAAGTGAAGGGGGGTCAGTGTAGGTGTCAGTGTATGGGGGGGTAGGTCCGTGTAGTGGTCTAGTAGGTTTGTGTAGGGGGCGCAAATTACTTGCCTTGCCCCGGGTGCTGACAACCCACGCTACGCCACTGCCGGTACTTGCAGTGGAAAAGTGCCATAATTGCGGCAGGTCAGCTCTGTTACACGAAATGACGTACCTGTATGTTTCGTGTAGCAGTTAGTGGCACATGCGCCAATTGGCTAGAGGGGGAACCAATCAGCGGGTCCGACTGACACGATTTCCGTCGGGCACCCGTGATCGCTCCCGCAGGTCCCAATGCAGTAATGTCACTGGTCCCCCCAAAAGTGTCAAAAATGTCAGTTAGGGGTCCGATCTGTCCGCCGCAATGTTGCAGTCCAGCTAAAAATCGCAATAGTAAAAAAAAACAATAACGTGATAACTTTTGCGCAAACCAATCAAAATACGCTTATTACGATTTTCTTACGATTTTTCTTACCAAAAATATGTAGCAGAAAACAAATTGGCCTAAAAACGTTAAAAAATTTAGATTTTTAAAATTTTTTTGAGAATGTTATATAGCAGAAAGTGAAAAATATTGTTTTTTTTTTTTTTTTTTTTCAGAATTGTCGCTCCTTTTTTGTTTATAGCGCAAAAAAAAACAGGTGATCGAATACCACCAAAAGAAAGCTCTGTTTGTGGGGGAAAAAAAAGGACATTTTATTTGGGTACATCGTCGCACGAATTGTCCGTTAAAGTAACGCAGTTCCGAATTGCAAAATATGGCCTGCTCATTAAGGGGGAAAATCTTCTGGTCCAGAAGTGGTTAAAATAAAAAAAAAAAGATTTGTTTAAATGGAGACAGAATGGCGGTCTGACGAAGTAAACACGGCACACCACTGCTCTGTCAGTGATTAACACAGGGATCCTATGTTCCTTCTATTTAGTAACACATGTCCTCTGTGTTCATCCACTAAGCCCATTCCCCACAGAGATAGAAAACACCCACTAGGCACACATTTAACCCTTTGACCGCCCCTGGTGTTAACCCCTTCCCTGCCAGCGCCATTAGTACAGTGACATATTTTTAGCACAGATTACTGTAGTAATGTCAGTGGTCCCCCCAAAAGTGGCAGTTAAGTGTCCGATCTTTCTGCCGCAATGTTGCAGCCCTGCCAAAAAAGAAACAAAAAACGCTTATCGCCGCCATTGCTCGTAAAATAAATAAAAATGACAAAAAACTTTCCCCTAGTTTGTAGATGTGACTAACTTTTGCGCAAACCAATAAAATCAGTATACACTTATTGGAATTTTTTTTACCAAAAATATGTAACAGAATACAGAATACAAATTGGCCTAAAATGATGAAAAAATGTAGATTTTTTAATTTTCTTTATTGGGAATGTGTTATAGCAGAATATATATATATATATATATATATATATATATATATATATATATAATTTTTTTTTTCAGAATGGTCACTCTTTAGATTTTTAAATTGTTTTTTTTTTTTTGGGGGGGGAATGTTTTATAGCAGAAAGTTTTTTCTGAGTCCCTCTTTTTTTGTTGATAGCGCAAAATATAAAAACCGCAGAGGTGATCAAATACCGCCATAATGCTATCAGTTGGTTGCTGGGAGTATCTGTCCTAACAAGCCAGGATGTGCTTGCCCCAGCAGGGCAAAAAATCCTGAATCCATATCTGCTTCACCTCTCAACTCCTGCTCTCCGCTCCTGCCCTGCTGCTACACTATAGAGATGTAAGGGCGGCTCTGATGCTGCCCCTGATGTAAGGGGGATTCCTAAGGCAGACTCTAATGTAAGGAGCTCTGATGAGGATTGTTAGCTCAAATCTCGTCAGGAGGCAATTACAAGATGATATACAGCCCTTCAGTCCCAATTTCCCTAGATAGTGAATTCTCTCTCGTCTGGCCAGGAGGTGTGACGACACATAGCACTCAAGCTTAGTACAGACACAACTGTTTATTTCAAGTTTCTCTCACACATTTAAAGGATATTTTGGCGGCAAAAACTGCTTGAAACTGGTTACAGTTCATGAGTCAATTTAACAATAGGACATATCTCACAGAAACAAGACATGAAAGGCTTTTGTTTCCTTATACATGTGTCAATATGAGGAGTCTTGTATCTGAATCTGTGTAATGTGAGAGAGCCGCTCTGTCTGTGTTCAGCTTGTCTGATGTGTTATTGTAAGCAATTGTCAAATGTTTATGGGTGGTGTCAGTAATCTCTATGCAAAATATGCAACTGTCAAGTGTTCAAATGAATGAATGGTAAGGTGTTTTAACATGTCAATGTCTTGCCATCTATATGCAAAATACAGCTGTCTGCTGTCCAAGGTGTATGAATGAGTGTTAGTCTGGCTCGTTAATGACATTAGCAAGGGCCCACATTCCATTGTAGAATGAGCCCTAACAAAATGTAATATGAAATATAATTTTTTAGTAAGGCACGTTAATACACTCTTTCAACCCAACCTTTGATCCCAGCTTTATTCATAAGGATGGGATCACCTAGCGTCTGTAAATAGCACTATGTTCCCTCCGGGGATATATGTCCAACTATGAATGAGCTGGACATTTTTGACATACCTGGGTTGTGTTATTGTATGAGTCATATTATTGGTAAAAACAGGTGACATTATATTCTAAAGTGTATGTAGGCTGGTGACTTGGTTGTGTGCACATAGGGATATAACTTCTTATAATTCTATCAAATCAAAAACAGACATGTTCAATGGGGAGGGCCATAGCTTGCAAGAATCTATGGCCTGAAAAATCTAAAACTAGATATTATGGCAATAAAGTCACTACAAATAGACCATGGCAGCACATACCACCTGTTGACTATAGCATGTGAATTTTCAACATCTCCGAAAGCCTTTGCCAGGAAAGGGCAAAAATAAACCCCCACATTCAATGGGAGGAAAAAATTCCCTTTCGACCCTCGTGTCATCAGAGCGGTCAGACTAAGTCCCTGGCGGCTACAACGTAAAACAATGTCCTTTGTGTCCAATAGGCTTGACTTCGACTGTAAAGTGGAGACATGAATGTCTCGTGTCTCTCTCTTTTCCTGGGGTGAGCAAGGGCAAAATGAGGAGAGGTTCTCCGGGTGGTGAGCACATGTTGCAAGTAACCAGACAGTGGCTACTAGTGCTAAGCTTGCTACAAAGCGTACCACTGTTGCACGAATGCGAAGTCTTCCCTGAGTAGGGGTGTCCGTTGGCATTGTACCAATGCGTCTGTCTGGATCCAGCGAGAATTTGTCTGGTGCTCGCCACAATCTCCAGTCCGCAGTTGTGGGGTCTCCGTAGTCGTGGGGTCCAGGGGTGGGGCTGGTGCTCGTCACAATCTCCAGTCCACAGTCGCGGGGTCCAGGGGTGGGGCTTCCATCTGTCTCCAGGCTTGAATGGGTGGGTTGGTGCACCTGTTGGCAAACGAAACAAGAGCGAAATATCACCATAATCACTGTTTAATTTTTCAATTAATTCTGCCACATATTTCTCTTGCAAAATCTCTAGATATGAGAATAAATGGACTCATGGGGTTGGGACGGGTCTCCCCATCAAAATTTCAAAGGCAGATAGCTTGGTACTTGGTCTGGAGTCATTCTGACTTCAGCAAGAATAGCAGGTAAGTACAGAGACAAGAATACAAGTTTTACAAAAATGGCAGGAGTATATTGCGGCACTGGGCTCTGGCCTTACAGGCAGGCAGCAAAATAAATGCAAGTAAGAACTACTCGCAGCACTGGGGTCTACAGGAAAGCAGGTAATTTTTAAGACAGGAAGGATACCTAATGGCACTATTTTGTGAGAACACAGCATGTCCACACATGCAACAATGGTGAGGGCCCTTGGAGGGGTTGAATTGCCTTGTATTCTCCAAAGGGGGAGATGGGTTAACTTGCAGTCCTCTGACTCACCCAAGCAGGCAGCTACCTAGAACTGAGAATCCCTTGCATGGCTAAGATGCTGTGATCACTGAACAGCAGGGAGTAAAATTAAAGCTGTCTTGTATACATGGACACATAGAGACACACAAAACAGCTACAAGTAAGTACTCATGCAAACACAGGAGGTTACCTTGTCTTTAAAGTTTAAATCTTTCAATACCAAATAGTAACACTGAGATAAATTCATTATAATTCTTAGCACACTATAGGTGTAATAATAGAGCAACAATTTATCCAACTCCATCCTATTTTTTTTTTTTTTCCAATCTCATAAAAGAAAACTTTAAAAAGACCAGAGATGCTTAATTATCTAAGGCATAGCACCTCATTAATGCCAGAGCTCATATATGTCAAACTAGAACACATCAATTATCTGACACCCAATAAATAAGAATTTTCTAACACCCAAAAAAACAAACAGTCTAATCAATCAGAGAAAAACAATTTGTAAACAATACTCCCATAAGGTTGAGTTGTTGCTGAAGGCTGTGATTGTCCGTTCTGAATGTCTCAAATTAAATTTGTCTGAGAAATAAGCATCGAGAAAATTTTAGTAACAAAACATTTTACCTTTCTTCCTAAAAATAAACCAACGGTTAGAGGAATTTAGCATACAGTAAGCATGTCAAACATTTTCCTTCCTAACAGTGCACTTCTCTAATACCAAAAATTGTTGACGTCAAATTAATTATTACCACGTGGATTTCTATATTTTTTGTTATGCTATGGTATACCATAAACTTAAAGAAAAAATTATTATTGTTCACCATGGTTAAAAAATGAGCAGCTCAAAAATAAACATTAGTAATTTCCCATTTATACAAGAACCCATACGTCACCATTCTTCACCCATTCGGAACATTCCTCAAAACTGGTTTTCTCTACAAAAGCAAAACTGATAGTTAATACACATCTGCACATACAATTAACAGATTCTTTTGCACTTTCCTCTTCAAGTTTACACAGCTCAGTCACTTTGTATGACAATGCAACTGTTTACACTCCCTTTTGCAATTACCTGTGTCACAGATGGGAAAGGGGGGTGCTAAAAAAAAGGGCACCAACAATGACAAAGTTCAAAATTGCTCACGATTGTAAGGATAGAAATACAACTTTAGTCCTTAAGGTCACACTTTACACACCAAATATATTTTCTTGCTTCTAAAAGCTGCCATGACCATCATAGTACGGATTTTTTACCTTTTTTGTTGTACTCGTGGCAAAATCACATCACTTTAAAACATAAGTAATAAACACAAAACAAATCATTATGCAACCAGTATTCATTCAGTGTTATGAAATGCTTTGCTGATACAGCACTAGGAACAGTATTAAAACTAACACAACATAACGATTCATGAATCGCACACACTTCTAAGGTTGCCCACACACGATACAATTTTCATACAATTTTCCTAAACGTAAATTTCATTTTTTTCCTCGGGATTCTCCTTACCTTGAGAATTTCCCATTATCTTAAGCTCAAAATACAAAGTGAGATTTAGCTGAGTTTGAAGGTTTATATATATATAGGGATGGTAAGGTCAGTATTTAGACTTTATTGGAAAACCTAGTTTCCCAACTTATGTGGTTTCCTGCGTCTTTATAATCGGATTTATACACACCCAATTTATGGTTTTCTGTTAACTATCCTTTGGTGGGCAAGTTTATACCTTCAAGCTCATCTTAATATCACATACAATCTCCACATACATCTATACAATGGCATGCAATCTTATATAACGACTAAAAATACACTTAAATGTCTATACAAATATATACAAGGTTTAGAGGGAGAATTCACTATCACACACAGTACTGCTTTGTAACCGGGTTTCAGACCCTGGGGTATCAGACCCCATCTTATCTTTGGGGCTTCAGACCATGGAGTATCAGACCCCATCTTATCTTTAGGAATATCAGATTCCTGGGAGGCGCTAAAATTAGCGGTTAACTGGGTACCATTTATCTGCTCTGACAGTATAGGGTGATAATCAATAAAAAATAAAATTACTCACCCAATACTGTGTTGGCAGATCCCACTTTTCTGACACCAAACTGTTAGCTCAAATCTCATCAGGAGGCAATTACAAGATGATATACGGCCCTTCAGTCCCAATTTCCCTAGATAGTGAATTCTCTCTCGTCTGGCCAGGAGGTGTGACGACACATAGCACTCAAGCTCAGTACAGACACAACTGTTTATTTCAAGTTTCTCTCACACATTTAAAGGATATTTTGGCGGCAAAAACTGCTTGAAACTGGTTACAGTTCATGAGTCAATTTAACAATAGGACATATCTCACAGAAACAAGACATTTTGTTTCCCTATACATCTGTGTCAATATGAGGTGTCTTGTATCTGAATCTGTGTAATGTGAGAGAGCCGCTCTGTCTGTGTTCAGCTTGTCTGATGTGTTAATGTAAGCAATTGTCAAATGTTTATGGGTGGTGTCAGGAATCTCTATGCAAAATATCCAACTGTCAAGTGTTCAAATGAATGAATGGAAAGGTGTTTTAACATGTCAACGTCTTGCCATCTATATGCAAAATACAGCTGTCTGCTGTCCAAGGTGTATGAATGAGTGTTAGTCGGGCTCGTTAATGACATTAGCAAGGGCCCACATTCCATCGTAGAATGAGCCCTAACAAAATGTAATATGAAATATAATTTTTTAGCAAGGCACGTTGATACACTCTTTCAGGGGATCCTGATATAAGGAGGCTCTGATGGGGATCCTGATGTAGGGAGGCTCTGATGGGGATCCTGATGTAAGGAGGCTCTGATTGGGATCTTGATGTAAGGGGGCTCTGATGGGGATTCTGATGTACAGAGGCTCTGATTGGGATCTTGATGTAAGGGGGCTCTGATGGGGATTCTGATGTAAAGGGGTTCTGATGGGGATCCTGATGTAAGGAGGCTCTGAGGGTGATCCTGATGTAAGGAGGCTCTGATGGGGATCCTGTTTTAAGGAGGCTCTGATGTGGATCCTGATGTAAGGAGGCTCTGATGTGGATCCTGATGTAGATGTAAGGAGGCTCTGATGGGGATCTTGATGTAAGGGGGCCCTGATGGGGATCCTGATGTAAGGGGGCTCTGATGGGGATCCTGATGTAAGGGGGCTCTGATGGGGATCCTGATGTAAGGGGGATTCCTAAAGCAGACTCTAATATAAGGAGGCTCTGATGGGGATCCTGATGTAAGGAGGCTCTGATGGGGATCCTGATGTACAGAGGCTCTGATGGGGATCTTGATGTAAGGGGGCTCTGATGGGGATCCTGATGTAAGGGGGCTCTGATGGGGATCCTGATGTAAGGAGGCTCTGATGGGGATGCTGATGTAAGGTGGCTCTGATGGGGATCCTGATTTAAGGAGGCTCTGATGGGGATCTTGATGTAAGGAGGCTCTGATTGGGATCTTGATGTAAGGGGGCTCTGATGGGGATTCTGATGTAAAGGGGTTCTGATGGGGATCCTGATGTAAGGAGGCTCTGAGGGGGATCCTGATGTAAGGAGGCTCTGATGGGGATCCTGTTTTAAGGAGGCTCTGATGGGGATCCTGATGTAAGGAGGCTCTGATGTGGATCCTGATGTAGATGTAAGGAGGCTCTGATGGGGATCTTGATGTAAGGGGGCCCTGATGGGGATCCTGATGTAAGGGGGCTCCGATGGGGATCCTGATGTAAGGGGGCTCTGATGGGGATCCTGATGTAAGGGGGCTCTGATGGGGATCCTGATGTAAGGGGGATTCCTAAAGCAGACTCTAATATAAGGAGGCTCTGATGGGGATCCTGATGTAAGGAGGCTCTGATGGGGATCCTGATGTACAGAGGCTCTGATGGGGATCTTGATGTAAGGGGGCTCTGATGGGGATCCTGATGTAAGGGGGCTCTGATGGGGATCCTGATGTAAGGAGGCTCTGATGGGGATTCTGATGTAAGGAGGCTCTGATGGGGATCCTGATTTAAGGAGGCTCTGATGGGGATCCTGATGTAAGGAGGCTCTGATGGGGATCTTGATGTAAGGAGGCTCTGATGGGGATCCTGATGTAAGGGGGCTCTGATGGGGATCCTGATGTAAGGAGGCTCTGATGGGGATGCTGATGTAAGGTGGCTCTGATGGGGATCCTGATTTAAGGAGGCTCTGATGGGGATCTTGATGTAAGGAGGCTCTGATTGGGATCTTGATGTAAGGGGGCTCTGATGGGGATTCTGATGTAAAGGGGTTCTGATGGGGATCCTGATGTAAGGAGGCTCTGAGGGGGATCCTGATGTAAGGAGGCTCTGATGGGGATCCTGTTTTAAGGAGGCTCTGATGGGGATCCTGATGTAAGGAGGCTCTGATGTGGATCCTGATGTAGATGTAAGGAGGCTCTGATGGGGATCTTGATGTAAGGGGGCCCTGATGGGGATCCTGATGTAAGGGGGCTCCGATGGGGATCCTGATGTAAGGGGGCTCTGATGGGGATCCTGATGTAAGGGGGCTCTGATGGGGATCCTGATGTAAGGGGGATTCCTAAAGCAGACTCTAATATAAGGAGGCTCTGATGGGGATCCTGATGTAAGGAGGCTCTGATGGGGATCCTGATGTACAGAGGCTCTGATGGGGATCTTGATGTAAGGGGGCTCTGATGGGGATCCTGATGTAAGGGGGCTCTGATGGGGATCCTGATGTAAGGAGGCTCTGATGGGGATTCTGATGTAAGGAGGCTCTGATGGGGATCCTGATTTAAGGAGGCTCTGATGGGGATCCTGATGTAAGGAGGCTCTGATGGGGATCTTGATGTAAGGAGGCTCTGATGGGGATCCTGATGTAAGGAGGCTCTGATGGGGATCCTGATGTAAGGAGGCTCTGATATGGATCCTGATGTAAGGGGGCTCTGATGGGGATCCTGGTGTAAGGGAGATTCCTAAAGCAGAATCTAATGTAAGGAGGCTCTGATGGGGATCCTGCTGTAAGGAGGCTCTGATGGGGATCCTGATGTAAGTAGGATTTTTAAGGCAGACCCTAATGTAAGGAGCTCTGACAGGGATCCTGCTGTAAGGGGGCTCTGATGGGGATCTTGATGTAAGGGGGCTCTGATGGGGATCCTGATGTAAGGGGGCTCTGATGGGGATCCTGATGTAAGGAGGCTCTGATGGATACCCTGATGTAAGGGGAGATCCTAAGGCGGACTCCGATGCACAGGGGACTCTGATGAGGACCCTTATATAAGGAGGCTTTGATAGAGACCATGATGTAAGGAGGCTGTGATGGGGATGCTGATGTAAGGGGGGACTCCTAAAGTGAACTCTGATGTGAGGATGGTTCTGATGGGGACTGTGATGAAGGGGGGACACCTAAGGTGGACTCTGATGTAAGGATGGCTCTGATGGGGACCATGATATAAGAGGGGGACTCCTAAGGTCGGCTCTGATGTAAGGCATGGTTCTGATGGGGATTGTGATGTGGGGGGGCTCCCAAGGCAGACTTTGATATAAGGGGAACTCCTAAGGTGGACTCTGATGTAAGGAGGACTCTGTTGGGGGATCTAATGTAAGGGGGGCTCTGATGGGGACCCTTATGTACAGAGGAACACCTAAGCTGGAACTGGTATGGGGGGGGGGTATGCCATTATGGGGACCCAGATGTTGGGAGGGCTCTTTTGGGGATCTAATGTAAGGGGGGGCTCTGACTTAGAAGGGGGAACTTCTAAGTCGGACTCTAATGTAATGGAGCTCTGATGGGGACTCTTATGTAAGGGGGGTCTAATGGGAGATCTGATGTAAAGGAGGACTTTTAAGGGGACCCTGATGTAAGGGGGGGACTCCTTAAGTAGACTCTGATGTAAGAAGGGCTCTGATGCGGACCATAATATGAGGGGGACACTTAGGGTGGACTCTGATGTAAGGCGTGGCTCTGATGGGGACTTTGATGAAAGGGGGGGGGGGGGGTGGGACCCCCAAGGCAGACTTTGATGTAAGTGTAGCACTGCCCCCGTAAGGTCTGCTTGATATTCACTCTGTGGGTTCCCCCTGGTTACCCAGCACACGGCCATGAGCAAAGACAATTCCTTAATTCTCCTTGGCTCACTCTCCAATAATCAGTCCAGGGGTATTTGGTTGTTTTTGTTGTTTTTCGTAGAATGGGGATAGGAGAAGGAAATAGTGGAATACTCCGACTTTAACTATTCGCAGTGATTGAGGACTCCTATCTTCTCTGCCTTACATTAGGTTTGGAACAGCCAGGCTGTTGATCCCTCCTGCCAATTTGGATGGATGTGGATTCAGTCTCTTAACTTCAAGATGACTGGGTGAACAACTAGTTATCTTCAGGACACTCTCCCTAGTATCCTCTCTCCCTTTTCGGCTGACACCTGTCCACTGACTGTCCTACTAACAGGGGTGGCCCCACTCAGGTCAGGCCCCTTGACACGAGTCCCTGTACTGTACTTTTATACAGTATCCCAGAATGCACCGAGGCGACCTGCCCTCTGCCAATCACCAGGACTGTATCAAAAGCCTATGCACCCATTCGTCAGGTTTCCTCCCACTGTCCAACATGCCTCTCTATTGGACCAGCGTGAAACACTCTTCAGGCTGAATGAATCGCATACTGAGCACAATGAGCAGACCTCACTAACAGATCCTGCTCTCTGATAGGCAGAGAGCAATATAGATTTACCTGCAGCCCCTCTGGTAAGCAGACAAAGCTCAAAACTCTACTCTACCACAAACACCTACCTAGGAGGGTGCTACATAAGGGGGACTCCTAAGGTGATATAAGGAGGCCTCTGTTGGGGGATCTAATGTAAGGGGGGCTCTGATGGGGACCCTTATATGAAGGGGAACACCTAAGCCAGAATCTGGTATGGGGGCTCTGATGTAGGGAGGCTATGATGGAGACCCTGATGTAAGGGGGGACTCCTAAGATGAATTCTGATGCAAGGAGGCTCTGATCGCTGATCTAATGTAAGGGGGAACATCTATACCAGACTCTGATGTAAGGGTTCTGATGGGGGCTAGTATGTAAGGGGGGCTCTGATGGGAAATCTGATGTTAAGGAGGGCTTTGAGGGGGACCCTGATATAAAGGGGGTTGGGGGCTCCTAAGGTGGTGTAAGGGGGCTCTGATATAAGGGGGGCTCTGATGGGGAACCTTATATAAAGGGGAACACCTAAGCCAGAATCTGGCATGGGGGGCTCTGATGTAGGGAGGCTATGATGGAGACCCTGATGTAAGGGGGGACTCCTAAGATGAATTCTGATGCAAGGAGGCTCTGATCGCTGATCTAATGTAAGGGGGGGGGGGGGGCTATGATGGCAATCCTTAGGTAAGGGGGAAAATGTATACCAGACTCTGATGTAAGGGTTCTGATGGGGACTATGATGTAAGGGGGGCTCTGATGGGGAATTTGATGTAAAGGAGGGCTTTGAGGGGGACCCTGATATAGAGGGGGATGGGGGCTCCTAAGGTGGTGTAAGGGGGCTCTGATATAAGGGGGGCTCGGATGGGAACCATAATGTAAGGTGGGTTCTGATTGACCCAGATGTAAGGATCTGATGGGAACCCTGATATAAGGGGGAGACTGATATGGATTCTAATGTAAGGGGGGACTTTGCTTTGTTTTACCGAAGTTTGTTTGATCCAAGTAAAACTTATTTATTGTTTTTTTTTTTTTCGGCCTGACAATGTTTGTAAATGATAGGATGTGGCCCCCGTACTGATAGGTTGGGAGACCCCCCAGACCTGGACAGTGTCTCAGGATTGGAGCTCATGATGACTGCATATTGTTCCTGTTCTGTATATTATGACATCTCAGCAATTTCTTCCTCCAGACTTGTGAAGTTGCTGACAGTCGCCATCACCCAGCATCCCATTCTCTGCTATGTTTAGTGTCGCTGTCTGTGAATAGTGACGGCAGTGCGGCCCCCTTGGCTGTCAGATGTCAGTTAGCCTGCAGCAGTTAGTCAGTTAATTGGTTTGCTGTTTGTCTGTACCGGCCTCTCCTGCCCGGTTATGTGACATCATTAAATTTTAAAATCTGTGCGGAGGAAATGCGGCTCAATCTCGCTTGTTTATTAAAACCACATTGATCATTATATCTCCATATTAATATTTATGTCGACTTTTCCGTGGTTTTATATTTCGCCTCCAGATTTTACTCGGAAATATTCCCCTGAATCAAATGACCCGATGAATCCGCGCCCTGCACTTTACCGGCCTAATAATGTCCGCCGTCAGCCATTTTCACCCTGGATTATAGCCCCGAGGAATTTTATGTTTTCCAGTTATCTGCACCATAAAACCTGCCTGATAAGATAAGGAAATTCTGAAAATAGCCATAAAACAGGGAGAGCGGCAGTTCCAGTATAATATTACACATTGATGGGGAGGTTCGGACTCATCGGAGGGCGCTATAACACATCTATCCAGCTATGAAGAAAGAGGACAGGTGGCGGGGCAGAGGCTAAGAAAGTCACATCAGTCTCTGTACCAGAGGAGCTTACACTCTAATGTCCCCCCACAGTCACATACTATAATTATGTTTACATTTATATAGCTCTGACATATACCGCAGTGTTGTACAGAGATCACTGAGCCAATCACATCAGTCTCTGTACCAGAGGAGCTTACACTCTAATGTCTCCCCCCCCCCCCACAGTCACACGCTATTATTATACATTTATATAGCTCTGACATATACCGCAGTGCTGTACAGAGATCACTGAGCCAGTCACATCAGTCTCTGTACCAGAGGAGCTTACACTCTAATGTCCCCTCCCCCACAGTCATATCAGTCTCTGTACCAGAGGAGCTTACACTCTAATGTTCCCTCCCCACAGTCACATCAGTCTCTGTACCAGAGGAGCTTACACTCTAATGTCCCCTCCCCCACAGTCACACACTATTATTATTATACATTTATATAGCTCTGACATATACCGCAGTGCTGTACAGAGATCACTGGGCCAATCACATCAGTATCTGTAGCAGAGGAGCTTGCACTCTAATGTCCCCCCCTCCCCCACAGTCACACACTATTATTATTATACATTTATATAGCTCTGACATATACCGCAGTGCTGTACAGAGATCACGGAGCCAATCACATCAGTCTCTGTACCAGAGGAGCTTACACTCTAATGCCCCCCCCCCCCCCCACAGTCACATCAGTCTCTGTACCTCTCTGACTTTGTTATATTAAAATTGCCCATACGGTATCACACTATGTGCCCTGTTTATTACTCCCTGGTTCAACATTACGAGTGACACCCCGTGGACATCCCGGACCACTTCCTACCGATAGGAGCCCAGTAGATCCCGACCACTATCCCAGGGGACCCTTTCATATAGGACCTTCCAGACCACTTCCAGGACATCCCCATCCAGGAGTAGGTGAAGATATCAGGAGTCTCTGGTCGTAGGATATACATATACACCCGCTCCATACCCCTGCATGGGGTGGGTATTTCTGGTGAGTGAGTTTTCTTACCAGAGGGATCACCCAGCACCTCACCGCCCACCACGGGGTCACTCCTTATAGCTATCATCAGAGTGTTGTCACCCATTATCTATATTGGAACTTTGTGCTTTACATTTGGTCACTGCACTTGGCATATAGACACCGAGCACTTATATTGGACTTTGTATTTGTATTTGTTGTAATATATTTTGCTCGCACTTTCACTTTACCTCCATACCACAGTGTGTGGTATAGTTGGGGGATTTTGTATGCACTAGAGCACTTTTTTGATATGTATTTTTCTGATATGCATGATTAAGATTGTATATAATCCATATTGACATCCGTTACAACTTTTTTACATTTGGTATCTATTTAATTATTTTTTTATATCACATTTTACCACATTTCGTTCATTAAGACCTATATGCACACATCTCTTTATATGCCAATCATCTTTATACATCAAGTTTTTACCACTGTTGTCACTTTTTACATCACCAAGTTGCACTTTAAGGTTTTTACATCAGCACCTATAATATTAGGTAGCGCCACTACCCTACCTTTTTAATATTATTATTATACATTTATATATCTCTGACATATACCGCAGTGCTGTACAGAGATCACTGAGCCAGTCACATCAGTCTCTGTACCAGAAGAGCTTACACTCTAAGGCCCCCCCCCCCACAGTCACATCAGTCTCTGTACCAGAGGAGCTTACATTCTAATGTCCCCCCACAGTCATACACTATTATTATACATTTGTATAGCTCTGACAAATACTGCAGTGCTGTACAGAGATCACTGAGCCAGTCACATCCGTCTCTGTACTAGAGGAGCTTACACTCTAATGCCCCTCCCCCACAGTCACATCGGTCTCTGTACCAGAGGAGCTTACACTCTAATGCCCCTCCCCCACAGTCACATCGGTCTCTGTACCAGAGGAGCTTACACTCTAAGTCACACACTATTATACAATATACAGGGTTACAACTCAGGAGTAAAATTGAGAGAGGGGACAGAGCGTTGTCACCCTATAACAGGAAGTGCCTAAACCAGAACCTTCATGGCAGGATCACTAGAGGTTATTTTACAGATTGCTGCAGATTTAACAATACTGATTATTGTAACAAGTGTCATCTTGTGCCATAAATCTCCATACATTTCAAATAGCAATAACCGATTAGAATTTATCAGTAAACAAACTTGTTGCAGTCCAAGGACGCGCGACGTGTATATGGATTTATGCAGAAAACAGATTAAGTAAAAATGTACAATTACATCGCTCTGTGATAAGGATGTGCTTTGTTGGCAAACTATGTCAGGTTCACAAAGTGCAAATGTTACAACCAATCATCAGAGTTATTACCCTATTTGTATACATTATATGATATTATACATTAAGAACCAAGCGTGTGCAAAACAAGCTGATTATGTGCGAGATGTGACATCCGGACGCCACATTGTAGCTCAATAACATGTTTATTGTGTCAGCAATTGCTTATTTTTCCACGTAGTCATGTCATCAGCTGTTTACAATGCAAATGGAATTAGTTATGTATTTTTGGGGGTAATTTATGGATTGTGTAATAAAAAGGGAAATACAGTAGTTGTTTGAATGTTCTCAGACTATGTTCTTTGCAGATCAAAGGTTATTTACTGAACAAACAAACAAGAAAAATAAAACCAGTGGAAATGTTAAAAATATGGCATTGTGGCCACTAGATGGCACTGAGTATCATAGGAAATAGGAATGCGCCTCAGCACCATCTAGTGGCCATAATGTGGTATTTTCCCCATTCACACTTTTATTTTTATTTTTTGAGTAATATTCAACCTGCAAAGAATGTAGCCTGGGAACATTCAGCTTTGCCACATTCGCACAGAATGAATTTGCATGCAGTTTCTGAGGATAAACAGCTATGCCCATTTTTTTTTTTTTTTTAAATACAACCCTTAGAGATGCACTTTTTTGGATAGATCAGAACCAACTTCTCTTATAAGACTTTAAATGTTAAAGGGTAACTCCACTTTTGTGGGGGGAAAAAAAATAGCAAATAAAGAAAAAACAATATAGCGCAGGGATCCTCAAACTACGGCCCTTCAGCTGTTGCGGAACTACACATCCCATGAGGCATTGTAAAACTCTGACATGCACAGACATGACTAGGCATGATGGGAATTGTAGTTCCTGAACAACTGGAGGGCCATAGTTTGAAGACCCCTGTATACAATTGCAACACAAATCATATTGTAATTGAATGTTATTAAAAATGACCTTTCCTTTTCAATCTGCAGCAGTTGTAATTTTCTGAAAATGCAATACAATATGGCCGCCTGGAGCTGTTCTGTACACAGAATATGTACTGACCACACCCCCAGAAACATCATTTCCTGCTTGTGTGATTGGCTCACCAATTTTCCCAGAAGTCTGCCTAAGATACAAGTCAGATTTCTGGCGTCCCCTGCAACAAAAATGTCATTTTTGGTGAGATCCTCCCAATAGGAGCACGTCTAAAGGGATGCAGGCCCAGCAGATTTCCTCATTAGAGCCCTGCAGCTGCCACAGCTGATTGATAATTATGAAACCACTCCCATTAGACCCACTCAGCACAGAGGAACAAACAATGATTTCTTCAGAATAACAAAAGGTGGGAATCTGCAACAAAGTTTGTTAAAATCCCTGCAATGTACAGAGATCACTCAGAGGGGAATGTTTTTTCTCAATAAAAGTGTAGTTACGCTTTAATGTAATCCCAAAAGTTGTTTTCGACTAATAAATATGCAACTTTTCATTAAAATAATCCCTATTGGTCCTGCCATGGAGGTCCTTGTTCAACCACTTCCTGTTATGGGGTGACAACACCCTGCCTTTGTCTTGCAATTGTGTATCTAGGTTGTCACTGCTCCTGTATTTGTCAACAAAAAAAAAAAAGAAAAAACTACATACATTGTTGTCTCCATTCCCTCCCCCCCTCAAAACCACCTTCCTTGACGCGTTTCGCCACTGCTGGCTTGCTTCCCTTATCTTTGTGAGCAAGCCAGCAGTGGTGAAACGCACCAGTAAAGCTGGTTTTAAGTGGAGACATCAATGTGTGAATTTTTTTCACAATTAGATACAGAAAGAGGAGCTAGGTTTTGGAGTGGAGTATACTTTATATTGAGAGTGGAGATGAGCTGTAATAGGCAGTACCCTGGTCATCTGTGTGGGATGAAAGGAGCAAGTCAGGGGCGGAGCCATGGGTTTGGGTATGTTCCTGTTACGTTGTCACTGTGCCACATGCACCGCCGGCGGAGACTACAAGTGGTTGTGCTGATGCAAATTGTGAGAACCATAGTCCACCATTGTTACTTATGGGAATCCGGGCCAAAGAAATTATGTGAAGTTGATTCCGCATGCATGTGAAGTGGCCGAAAGAGGCTGAAGAAGATCAGCGGCACTGAGAGGGTGAGTTTGAATAAAATAAGGTAAAAACACGTCCCACGGCAGTTATATCTATAGAAACATAAATAAGTCTAACGTACCTTTCACAATTCTTTGTTTCTTTTTTATGGCTGAGCGATTTATCATATATATGGTTGAGTAGATTGGGATGGGTTTATTACATTTTACACATAATTATTACTCTTTACATGTCCTCAGTTTTATCTCTTTGACTCTTTCAGAGAAGGAAGACAATGTATCAAATATTCTGTATCAGTTACATTGTAATATTATTACAGCCTTGGGGGAAGTATTGGCCATTCTGGCAGCAATAAGGAAGCAAAATCAGATAGAGATTCCGGGATCAGGGTTGGGGTTATCAGAGCTTGACGTCTCTTCATAATTTCCTCTACTAGAGGGAAGCAGTACTGAGCTTCATAGCAGGATTTAGATTCCAGTCTCAGGTCTCTATTTCTGCCCCCTTAGACCGAGTCTGACCGACCATCTATGTGCATCTTTGTTTTGAGGAATCAGGACCTTCTTCCTCCTGCTGGTGACTCCTTTAGTGATATAAAGATCTATATAGAGGAATCAGGACCTCCTTCCTCCTGCTGGTGACCCCTCTAGTGATATAAAGATCTATATAGAGGAATCAGGACCTCCCTTCTCTGGCTGGTGACCACTCTATAAGTGATATAAAAATCTATAGAGAGAAATCAGGACCCCCTTTCTCCTGCTGGTGACCCCTCTAGTGATATAAAGATCTATATAGAGGAATCAGGACCCCCTTTCTCCTGCTGGTGACCCCTCTAGTGGTATAAAGATCTATATAGAGGAATCAGGACCTCCTTCCTCCTGCTGGTGACCCCTCTAGTGATATAAAGATCTATATAGAGGAATCAGGACCTCCTTCCTCCTGCTGGTGACCCCTCTAGTGATATAAAGATCTATATAGAGGAATCAGGACCTCCTTCCTCCTGCTGGTGACCCCTCTAGTGATATAAAGATCTATATAGAGGAATCAGGACCTCCTTCCTTTTGTTGGGGATTTAGTGTTGCTCCCCTTTCTATTCAGTTTCTCCATTGCTAGACCATACTGCTTCCACATTTTGCAGTCATCTGAAAGAGGATTCTTTTTTCCTAAGTGCATTACTTGAAGATATTTCTAGAATAAATGATTCATTCTGTTGAAAAAAATATGCAATGGATGTTCCTTTAGTAAATGGTGTTCCTAATGCCCGTATAATAGGAGCGGGTGCTATGCACTGCATTAGTAATATAATAATAATGGTGGAATTATGAAGACTTTATTCCCATTTTTTTTTCTCGCATTTGTTGCTTGGCGGTAACTTTACCCCTGAGTCTCAGACTTTGCTAGTTAGGATGGTAATGAGTGCTGAAAGGTGGCGTATAAATTTTTAAAAGAGAATTAAAAATTCAGAAATCACATAAGAATTTTATGATTATATTTTTCCAATCACTTAATATATGGTACAAAGCTGCAGATTTTTTTTTTTACATCAATGTGAAAATGTCACTGTGTGAGCATGAATAATAAGATACACAGGGGGAGGGGGGAGGGGGGGGTATTTTGCTGCTCACGTGACCTGCCAGGTGGCTTGTGTCCTTCACTGATATCCAAAATATTATTTATTTATTTATTTATTTTTATTATTTTCAATTTTATCCGTATCCAGTAAAGATCTTCATTTACAACTTAGAACTCACTATCTTACTTGTTCTCTGACAGAAATGTTTAAAGGGCCAGTCCAACTAAAATGGATATTTTAGTGTTTGCTGGATGCTGACCTGCTGGCAGTCTCTGTTGTCTCTTGGGAACATTATTGGTAAAATCTCCGTACTGAGTTCCCAGGTCTGGACACATTATGAGGGACTCACACCATACCAATGCTGAATTTCTGGGGGTGCACACCTGCTGTGCCTGGTGTTAAGGGTTTTCACTATCCCTGCACTCAGTTCCTGGCTCTACGCACCTGTTCTGCACATTATGAGGGGTTCCCATCATCGCTGTGCTGAGTTCCCAGGTTTGTACACCTGCTGTGCCTATTATGAGGAGTTCCTACCATCGTGCTGAATTCCCGGGTCTGTACACCTGTGCACAATATGAGGGTTTCCACCATCCCTGTGCTGAATTCCCAGGTCTGTACACCTCCTGTGCCCATTATGAGGGGTTGCCACCATCCCTGTGCTGAGTTCCTGGGTCTGCACACCTGCTGTGCCCATTATGAGGGGTTATTAATTTCACAATGAGCCGGCGCGAGTGGGAAAAAATCTCAGACAGGGGCTCAGACTGAGCTAACAATAAAGAACCAAAGGAGACTCCTATGTTGAGATGTAGCGGGAATGATCATACAATATATACAGAGACCTACTTTTTATACTTACCTGGAACAGTTATCTTTGAACATACAGTGGGTACGGAAAGTATTCAGACCCCCTTAAATTTTTCACTCTTTGTTATATTGCAGCCATTTGCTAAAATCATTTAAGTTCATTCTTCTTCCTCATGAATGTACACATAGCACCCCATACTGACAGAAAAACACAGAATTGTTGACATTGTTGCAGATTTATTAAAAAAGAAAAACTGAAATATCACATGGTCCTAAGTATTCAGACCCTTTGCTCAGTATTAAGTAGACGCCCCCTTTTGATCTAATACAGCCAGGAGTCTTTTTGGGAAAGATGCAACAAGTCTTTCACACCTGGATTTGGGGATCCTCTGCCATTCCTCCTTGCAGATCCTCTCCAGTTCTGTCAGGTTGGATGGTAAACGTTGGTGGACAGCCATTTTTAGGTCTCTCCAGAGATGCTCAATTGGGTTTAAGTCAGGGCTCTGGCTGGGCCATTCAAGAACAGTCACGGAGTTGTTGTGAAGCTACTCCTTCGTTATTTTAGCTGTGTGCTTAGGGTCATTGTCTTGTTGGAAGGTAAACCTTCGGCCCATTCTGAGGTCCAGAGCACTCTGGAGAAGGTTTTTGTCCAGGATATCCCTGTACTTGGCCGCATTCATCTTTCCCTCGATTGCAACCAGTCGTCCTGTCCCTGCAGCTGAAAAACACCCCCACAGCATGATGCTGCCACCACCATGCTTCACTGTTGGGACTGTATTGGACAGGTGATGAGCAGTGCCTGGTTTTCTCCACACATACCGCTTAGAATTAAGGCTAAAAAGTTCTATTTTGGTCTCATCAGACCAGAGAATCTTATTTCTCACCATCTTGGAGTCCTTCAGGTGTTTTTTAGCAAACTCCATGCGGGCTTTCATGTGTCTTAGACTGAGGAGAGGCTTCCGTCGGGCCACTCTGCCATAAAGCCCCGACTGGTGGAGGGCTGCAGTGATGGTTGACTTTCTACGACTTTCTCCCATCTCCTGACTGCATCTCTGGAGCTCAGCCACAGTGATCTTTGGGTTCTTCTTTACCTCTCTCACCAAGGCTCTTCTCCCCCGATAGCTCAGTTTGGCCGGACGGCCAGCTCTAGGAAGGGTTCTGTTCGTCCCAAACGTCTTCCATTTGAGGATTATGGAGGCCACTGTGCTCTTAGGAACCTTAAGTGCAGCAGAAATCTTTTTGTAACCTTGGCCAGATCTGTGCCTTGCCACAATTCTGTCTCTGAGCTCTTCAGGCAGTTCCTTTGACCTCATGATTCTCATTTGCTCTGACATGCATTGTGATCTGGAAGGTCTTATATAGACAGGTGTGTGGCTTTCCTAATCAAGTCCAATCAGTATAATCAAACACAGCTGGACTCAAATGAAGGTGTAGAACCATCTCAAGGATGATCAGAAGAAATGGAAAGCACCTGAGTTAAATACGTATATGAGTGTCACAGCAAAGGGTCTGAATACTTAGGACCATGTGATATTTCAGTTTTTCTTTTTTAATAAATCTGCAACAATGTCAACAATTCTGTGTTTTTCTGTCAGTATGGGGCGCTATGTGTACATTCATGAGGAAGAAGAATGAACTTAAATGATTTTAGCAAATGGCTGCAATATAACAAAGAGTGAAAAATTTAAGGGGGTCTGAATACTTTCCGTACCCACTGTATATTGAGGATCTATGTATCAATTGGTGCTAGGAATTTTGTCTGAATTTTAGGATTCGCACCATACTCGGCATATACTTTTTATTGGTCATGTAGGTGGAGCTGCTACTAGTTTGATACTTTGGACCCATTATTGCAATATATATATATATATATTGAAGACTTCTTTGCATATTGGTTTAGGAATCGTATTGACTTTTAGGATTCTATATGATTTTTATGCTCTAGTCTGCTGATCTTCATACATCTTCTATTTCTATTTTTGATTGAGTTTATACTTGCCTTATCTCATCAGCGGTATATATTGTATGATCATTCCCGCTACATCTCAACATAGGAGTCTCCTTTGGTTTTTTATTGTTAGCTCAGTCTGAGCCCCTGTCTGAGATTTTTTCCCACTCGCACCGGTTCATTGTGAAATTAATATTGTTATTGGTATTTTAGTGATAAATACTGTTTGTTGGCTGCATGGGGGAGAGGATTTGATCCTAATCTCTTAGTCATTCATCATTTGCTACTTACAACATTATATATTAGAGGTTACCCTCCCACTTGGATACCTACGTGACAGCGCGCATATCACTCCCCTATTTTTTCCTCATTATGAGGGGTTCCCACCATCCCTGTGCTGAATTCCCAGGTCTGTACACCTCCTGTGTACATTATGAGAGGTTCCCATAAGGTCCCTTTCTCCCGGGGCGGACCTGCTTGATGGACTCTGCCAGCTCAGCGGGGATCGCTCCATTGATTCCCGCTGAAGCAGGCGGATGACAGGCCCATCTCTGCTCACTGTGCAGAGTCCCACTCTCCTCTATGGGGAGATTGGATGAAAATGGACAGCATGTCCGTTTTCATTCAATCCCATCCGACCCACTGGACGGAGGGCGAACGTATCGCCATCCGTCTGTTTTAAGCACATCTTGCCGGATCAGGTGACAGAAGGATGTCAGCGGACACATCTCTGCTGACATCCACCTCTCCATAGAATAGAATGGGTTGCCCGATCAGGTCCGCCTGAAAAACGGACAGGACTCCTGTGAAAGGGGCATTAGAAAGGGTTCCCACTATCCCTGCACTAAGTTCCTTGCTCTGCACACCTGCTATGCTTGATTTGAGGGGCTCCTACCAGCCCTTGGTTGTATTTCTAGGTCTCTACAACTCTTGTGCCCATTATGAGGGGCCTTTTTGGGATGCTTAAAGTGGAGCATTCACTTGTTACTGACCAACATTCTTTCTTTAATCTGGCTTTTGTTCGCAGCACACTGCTGCATTATTTAAAGAAAAAAAGTTAGCACCTAAATCTACTACTAGTCTATCACTCACATTCACTGTACCCCTGTATCCTCATAGATAAAATCAAAGTTGGGCTTAAGTAAAACAAAAAATGACACAGTACCTGATCCAAAAAATGGCAGCAATACTAGCTGACACGACCCGTAAATTCAGAAGATATGGTATCCTGGATAGACCATTATCTATCAAACAATCTTGACCGGTCCCTGTTGCTTGCATAGGATCCCTTGCAAGTCCCACTTGGCTTATTAATGCCCCAGAGAACCCGTCCCCTGGCATTTTCCATTCTCTTTTGCTCTCTTTCTGCCCATTTTTTCCTTCTTCTTTTGTACCTTCCTCTTTCCTCACCATGCTGACTTCCTGAAAGCACCAATATCGGCTGTCGACCCTCCACACTCTTGGAGAGGGTTCCCCCCATCCACGTCAATAAGGTACAATGGTATTTAGTCAATAGGAAGAATGGTGATGCTGCTCACTACTCGTACTTTCTTTTTAGCTGACACTATAACTGTGAAACCTTTATGTGGGAGAACAATTTTTACATATCATTCTGTACAAATGTGCATTTGTACCATTGTGAAATCTTGAATTCATGCCATCCACATCTAAAAACTGTGTTTGTTTTTTACTTGTATCCAACTTGATTGTTTTTAAATAAAAATGTACTGGAAAAAAAATAGAAGTTAGACATACACCAGTTAGACCTGTTATCCATGAATAAAACTGCTCCACTAAGTTTGGGCTCACCAAACTTTAGACCTTTCCCTATTTAAAATTGTCATGCTGCTGCTGGCCAACTTTACACTGCTGTGTTATCTGTGATCTCCTAATTCTTGTTATAAAGCTCCAGCTTGCCATCTTTTTCTCTAGGAAATTTGGACCTGGCCTATGCTCATGAAAATTCGCTATTGTCACACGGATCCACCTCCTGGCCAATCAGGGAGCGCGTCCGATACGTGCTTCCTGATTGGCCGCAAGGCAAACCCCATGTCATTGGCCGACGAGGAGGTGGGAGCGGGAGGACTCGAGGAGACGTGCCGCTGGGGGATTGAAGAGAAGCCGCCGCCGGGACTGCTCCAGGTAAGTTCACTGGTCTGGGGGGGGGGGGGCACACTGCATTGAAGGGGGCACGCACGTACGCTGGTCTCTGCATTGAAAGGGGCATGTACGCTGATCACTACATTGAAAGGGGGCATGTACCCTGGTCACTACATTGAAAGGGGGCATGTACGCTGGTCACTACATTGAAAGGGGCATTTATGCTGGTCACTACATTGAAAGGGGCATGTACGCTGGTCACTACATTGAAAGGGGGCACGCACGCTGGTCACTGCATTGAAGGGGGCATGTACGCTGGTCACTACATTGAAAGGGGGCATGTAGGCTGGTCACTACATTGAAAGGGGCATGTATGCTGGTCACTACATTGAAAGGGGGCATGTATGCTGGTCACTGCATTGAAAGGGGGCATGTATGCTGGTCACTGCATTGAAAGGGGGCATGTATGCTGGTCACAGCATTGAAGGGGGCATGTACGCTGGTCACTGCATTGAAAGGGGGCATGTATGCTGGTCACTGCATTGAAAGGGGGCATGTATGCTGGTCACTGTATTGAAAGGGGGCATGTATGCTGGTCACTGCATTTAAGGGGGCATGTATGCTGGTCACTGCATTGAAAGGGGGCATGTATGCTGGTCACTGCATTGAAGGGGGCATGTATGCTGGTCACTGCATTGAAAGGGGGCATGTACGCTGGTCACTACATTGAAAGGGGGCATGTACGCTGGTCACTGCATTGAAAGTGGGCATGTACGCTGGTCACTGCATTGAAGGGGGCATGTACGCTGGTCACTGCATTGAAAGGGGCATGTATGCTGGTCACTACATTGAAAGGGGGCATGTATGCTGGTCACTGCATTGAAAGGTGGCATGTACGCTGGTCACTGCATTGAAAGGGGCATGTACGCTGGTCTCTGCATTGAAAGGGGGCATGTACGCTGGTCACTGCATTGAAAGGGGGCATGTACGCTGGTCACTGCATTGAAGGGGGCATGTATGCTGGTCACTGCATTGAAAGGGGGCATGTATGTTGGTCACTGCATTGAAGGGGGCATGTACGCTGGTCACTGAATTGAAAGGGGGCATGTACGCTGGTCACTGTTTTGAAGGGGGCACACTGGTCACTGTGCATTGAAAGGGGGCACGCTGGTCACTGTGCATTGAAAGGGGGGGTCACTGTGCATTGAAAGGGGGCACGCTGGTCTCTCTGCATTGAAAGGGGGCACGCTGGTCTCTCTGCATTGAAAGGGGGCACACTATACCTTAATTACTGAAGGCCCTTTTCACACTTTTGCGACCTCAAAGTCACGCAATTTTTTACAGCGTTTTTTGCCGCAAAGCAATGCCTATTACATTTTTCTGTTTGCGCCCCCCCAAATATTTTGAGCACCAGCCGCCACTGCAGGTAAGTGTCTGTATATTAAAAGTCAGCAGTTACAGGATTTGTACAGTATTTGTAGCTGCTGACTTTTTTATTTTTTTTTTTCCACAGCTGGCACACCTCTTTAATAGAAAACTGCCTGTAGAAAATAAAATTTGTAATGTTCATAAAAATGAAGCCTCTTGCAGCCTTTTTGCATGCGGCGCTATAAAACACCTCGCTGCCTCCGAATATAAATCCCAATCTGATGGTAATGAATTCGCGCTATTCACCGCGATATACATAAACAATATATTTATATATATATATATATATATATATATATATATATATTTTTTTTTTTTTTTTGCTTTTTGTGTTTTACTTTTCTGTTGTCAGCCTGAGTTCACCTCTAATCCCGCAGTATGTGTGGAATACGGACTTGCTTGCTTATGTCTCTGGCACACAGTTACATATTAACAACACAGACAATGTTAGCGCCGGGGATCCGGGCACAGGTGGCACTAAGAAAGTAAATGACAAATAATATATTAGAGGAGGGGCGGAAAAACACAAATAGACCTTCTGTATGATATGAATTAAAGAGACACTCCACCCAAAAGTGATATTTTAGTTATAGATGGAAGCTGGTGGGTTGAGTCAGTCTCTGACTTCTTAAAATTCCTGGATACTTCAAAAGTGATATCTCCCTGCTATAATTCCTAGGCTAGCCCACCCTTATGTGCTCCAGCTCCTCTGTTTTTATGGAGATCCTAGTCAGAACTAGGACTGAGACAAGGGGTGGGCCGGAGGGGGTGGCTGCCCTGGGTGCAATGGTTTACTGTTGGGATGGGGGCACCTTCCTTCTGTTACAAGGCTGACAGGAGTAGCGACAGCAACATCACTACTCCTGTCAGTCCAGTGCTGGGAGTGGCAAGGAGAGAAGTAGAGAGCTGGGTGCTGCCTGTGTTATTTCTCCCCCTTCTTCTTCCTGCCAGTGCAGCACTCCTGTATTGAGAAGTCGGCAGCGGTAATCACATACATACAGGTGCCCTGCACTGGCAGAAGGCAGAAGGGGAGGCAGAGCACAGTCCACAGTTGAGCGCAGAAATGTCCAGGAGAGACCTGGGAGTGGAGGAGAGAGCCGGGAGCAGTGGCGGCCCGTCCGCCCCCCCCATCCATGCGTCCGGCCCCCTAATCTACATGCAGGGCGCCGGACTCATGGATTCAAATAGGGTTTTTTTTTTTTTTTTAAGCATGTGATTAGAGCCAGAGGCTCTAATCGGCTTCAAAAAAGGGTGGGCTCAGAGCACAGAGCACTGCGCCCTGAGCCCACCCAGTTGTGTGACTTTAGCGAATGAATATTCGCTATTATCACACTGATTCTCCTCCGAGCCAATCAGGAAATGGGTCCTGAGACCCGTTTCCCGATTGGCCGAAAGGAGAGGCGATGCTATTGGCCAAGGAGGAGGAGGAGGGAGGAGACACAGGGGAAGCCACCGCCAGGGGAAGCTGCTGCTGCCTGCCCTCCACGTCAGTCCAGGTTGAGTGAGCCGGCGACGTTGGTATGGTGTGCGAGCTGGTGTGGTCCGGGGGGGTATGGTGTCGTCCGTCTGCTGCCCCCCCCCGGGGCCCATGAAGCACCAGCTGCCACTGGCCGGGAGTGTTGGAGAGAGCCGGGAGGAGTCAGGGTTGTGCTCTTTCTCCCTCCAGCTCCTCCCTGCTGTCAGCGCAGCGATTCTGTAGTCTGTAAACACTCCTGCCGTTGTCTGCATGCAGGTGCCCTGACAGTTCAGGTCTGTTTCTTCTGTTATCTTACACCCCCCCGGCCACCTGCTTCCAACCCTGGGGGCACAGTCAGTTTGGCATCTTTGCCCTGGACTCTGGATGACCTTGTGGGTTGTGCTCTAAATTAGCTCATGTAGGGCCCTCCCGACTGGGCCAACCTTCAATCCCACCACAAACTGGTCCCTCAATAGGTGATCTGAGTCTGTAACATTGGCACAGCTGTGTGTGTCCCTCCTCTCCAGCTGTTTCCAGAGGTTCTGGAGTACTACCGCAAAATTAGTGTGGCTCTCATCCTCCTGTTACCTCCAGACAAAGAATCTGCTCCTCAATTTCAGGACATCACATTTTCTCAAAAATGCCCCCCAGGCATGTTACGATTTGTTCCAAAGTGGCCCGGGCCTCTTTCGGCAACAGCATCACCGCTTGGCGGGCGCCATCCTCCAAGGAGTTAATAGGTAGCTCAGCGATCAGCCAGGTGGGAATCTGATGTGTGGGTGCAGCACTTTCTAGTCTCTGCTCCCATTCCGCCAGAGGGTTCTTGGAGCCATTAAACTTGGGCATCAGGTCCAAAACCGATCCTAGTGGTGCCATGAGGGTGCCTGCTCCTACTTCTGAACCCGCTGCAAAAAGAGACATAGCCTACTGATTGCCGCCAAGTGTGGGGAGGTGCAGCAGCAGTAATCACACAGAGTCCAGTTGTAGAAAAGGAAACTTGTATTAAAGTGTAGCTCCACCCAAAAGGGGACGCTCAGCTTGTTTTCTTCCTCCACCATCCGCTGCCACATTTGGCACCTTTCGAGGGGCAGCGGATACCTGTCAAAACCAGGTACCCACTCCCACTTCCAGGTAAGATCGCCGCAATTGTTGTGCAGTGATCTAGACTTTCCAGTACCCCCATCCCCCCCCCCCCCCCGCTGCCTTCTGGGAGACACACAGGTCCCTCTAGACAGCGGGACCATTCAGAAAGTGCAGCGTGACTCAGGCATGCAAAGTAGGAAACAGGCTGTGAAGCCGCAAGACTTCACTTCCTGTTTCCCTTAACCACTTCCGGACCGCCCACCGCCGATTTACTGTGGCAGGGCGGCCTTCCTGCGCGAAACGACGTAGACCTACATCGGTCACACGCCTGCAGCTAGAAGGCATGCTCCCGCCCCCACTCGGCAGCGGGGACTCCGATGCACAGGGCAGGCGGCTCCGATTGCCACCTGACACCCGCGATCGCTCCCCGCTAAGAGAGAAGAACGGTCAGCTGTTGTAAACACAGCTGACCGTTCTTCTCTCTGAAATGATCACAGAGCTCCTGTGATCCTTCTATAAAGGATCACAGGTCTCTATGATCATTTCATAAGCCACACCCCCCACAGTTAGAAAGCACTCCCTAGGCTCACATTTAATCCCTTGATCACCCACAGTTTTAACCCCTTCCCTGCCAGTGTCATTATTACAGTAACAGTGCATATTTTTAGCACTGATTACTGTAGTAATGTCACTGGTCCCCCCCAAAAGTGTCAAAAATGTCAGTTAGGGGTCCGATCTGTCCACCGCAATGTCGCAGTCCCGCTTAAAATCGCTGATCGCCGCCATTACTAGTAAAAAAAAAACCAATAAAAATGACAAATCTTTCCTGTAGTTAGTAGACGCGATAACTTTTGCGCAAACCAATCAAAATAGGCTTTCGGGTAAGATCGCCGCAACTGTTGTGCAGCGATCTACAGAATTTCCGGTCCCCCCCCCCACTGCCTTCTGGGAGACACACAGGTCCCTGACATAGGCGTGCGCACAGGGTGTGCCGGGTGTGCCTGGGCACACCCTAATCACCTAGGGCACATTAGCATTATCGCTCTGTTTGCCAGTGAGGAGATGGGAAAGATCTCCCTCGGACCTGCTCTGCCATAAGAGAAGTGCCACACACTTCTATTTCACTTTGCCAGCAGGGAGAGTAATGTATCGGGGCCATATACATGTAGGCAAACACATGCATGTGTATTTAAACTTTGGGGTGCACACCCTAATGCAATAGGCTGCGCACACCTATGGTCCCTGAAGACAGCGGGACCATTCAGAAAGCGCAACGTGACTCATGCATGCACAGTAGGAAACAGGCTGTGAAGCCGCAAGACTTCACTTCCTGTTTCTCTTAATGAAGATGCTGGCTAGTGGCGCCGATGGACGGATCGGCTTGGGGTGTCGACATCATGGGATCCCTGGACAGGTAAGTGTCCTTATATTAAAAGTCAGCAGCTACAGTATTTGCAACTTTTTACCTGAAATTGCACCTGAGCCAGATCCAAAATCGCACAGGACCCTTTTTAAAACCGCACAAATGTGAACCGGCACCATTGAAAGCTGGTCCGATTCACATGTTATGCTAACTGAATGCTGTTAAAAAGCCGCTTCAAATTCGCATATATGTGAACCGAGCCTTAGACCCGGTCCACACTAGCGCGACTTGACAAGTCGCGCTCCCTCGCAGTCCATTGACTGCTACAGGAACCGTTCTAATAGGAGCGACACAAGTCGCTCCGACTTAGAAAAAGGGTCCTGTACTACTTCGGGGCGACCTCCATTATGTGAAGTCCATGCAAGTCGCTCCGAAGTCGTGGTGCATAGGAATGCACAAGTCGCCCCCGAAGTAGTACAGAGTCGTGTCGCCCCAGTGTGAACCGACTCTAAAAATAAAAGAAATGAAAGAAAATAAATGTAAAGACAAGAAAACAACAACTTTAAGATCCCCGAGAGACGTTTTGCTTTATGTGCTGTAGATCCGCTGAGATGTTGCTCTTTGTATCCTGGTAAATTTCATGAACTTCTTTCTACAAAGTGTCAGTCGGTAATTTTGTAGCAGATGGAAGCAACAAGGAAATAAAAGTGTAAACAAAATACATTTATCTGAAGGACGGCGATGGAAGACTTCAGAGGTGGAAAGAAGAAAACACGTATTAATAATAATAATAATAATAATAGAGGATTAAATGTTCCTATTAGTAGCAAGTGGATTGGAGTGATATCAGAAGGATTATCTGATGAGGGAACATCTGTTACCGGGAGACGTACAATATATTCTGATTAATGAAAATACAATTGTACGGCGCTAAGTGACATCGAAATATTCCGTTACCATCAAGGAGAGACGGAGAGGAGATTTCACAACAAAAATTACCATTAACAGCAAAGAGAAACATTCATTATAATTAGATCAACAAACAAAAAGTCACATTATAAGAAAAATACACCAAAATAGTTATCTGTATACGTGTAATAAAACCACATTATATCATCACTGCGTATAACTTCTATACAGAGAGTGGTGATGTCACTCTGTATAATATATCTTATATCTGGAGAGCGGTGATGTCACTCTGTATAATATATCTTATATCTGGAGAGCGGTGATGTCACTCTGTATAATATATCTTATATCTGGAGAGCAGTGATGTCACTCTGTATAATATATCTTATATCTGGAGAGCAGTGATGTCACTCTGTATAATATATCTTATATCTGGAGAGCGGTGATGTCACTCCTTTATAATATATCTTATATCTGGAGAGCGGTGATGTCACTCTGTATAATATATATTATAGCTGGAGAGCGGTGATGTCACTCTGTATAATATATCTTATATCTGGAGAGCGGTGATGTCACTCTGTATAATATATCTTATATCTGGAGAGCGGTGATGTCACTCCTGTATAATATATCTTATATCTGGAGAGTTGTGATGTCACTCTGTATAATATATATTATAGCTGGAGAGCGGTGATGTCACTCTGTATAATATATCTTATATCTGGAGAGCGGTGATGTCACTCTGTATAATATATCTTATATCTGGAGAGCGGTGATGTCACTCCTGTATAATATATCTTATATCTGGAGAGCGGTGATGTCACTTTGTATAATATATCTTATATCTGGAGAGCTGTGATGTCACTCTGTATAATATACCTTATATCTGGAGAGCGGTGATGTCACTTTGTATAATATATCTTATATCTGGAGAGTTGTGATGTCACTCCTGTATAATATATCTTATATCTGGAGAGCGGTAATGTCACTCTGTATAATATATCTTATATCTGGAGAGCAGTGATGTCACTCCTGTATAATATATCTTATATCTGGAGAGCGGTGATGTCACTCTGTATAATATATCTTATATCTGGAGAGCGGTGATGTCACTTTGTATAATATATCTTATATCTGGAGAGTTGTGATGTCACTCTGTATAATATATCTTATATCTGGAGAGCGGTGATGTCACTCTGTATAATACATCTTATATCTGGAGAACAGGGATGTCACTCTGAATAATACATCTTATATCAGGAGAGCGGTGATGTCACTCTGTATAATATATCTTATATCTGGAGAGCAGTGATGTCACTCCTGTATAATATATCTTATATCTGGAGAGCGGTGATGTCACTCTGTATAATATATCTTATATCTGGAGAGCAGTGATGTCACTCCTTTAATATACCTGTAAAGCATATACTATATATAAAGTTTTACTGTACAGAAAAAGTGAGAGATTTAAATTGTTTGCTACCATTCAATATCACCTTTTCCTGTTCTCTGGGCTGAAAAGTGCGTCCGCCCTGTGATTGGCTGTTCCCTGGTGGCGGCCATGTTATATTCAGTAGCCATGGTGCAGCATAAGGATCGTGTTGGCCTTTGTTCAATGACAGGTAATTGCTGTAGATCAGGACTTTTATGGAGGCCATATAACGGTATAGACACACATTAGCACACAGAGCTCATATCAGCTTAAAGTCAATCGATCCGGGGCCTGGGGAGAAAGTGCAGCCACCATTCTGGTAAAATCCCCGGTTATAAAAGCAGCAATTCTATATGACATTGTGATGACTGTGCGTATCGGTCCCATGATCCTGTGTACTGTGACCTCCAGCAGATAGCGAAGGGTGGAAGTTGGGGCCCCTGTGCTTGCCGAGAGGTGATTATCTACGCTGTGCCACCAGGAAAAGACACCATAGCCTGTGTGCATAGCGCTGCCAGTGAAAGAGTGCTGTTCAAATGCCTTACAAGACCCCCCCTCAATGTCACAATGTATTGTTTTCCAGTTTCCGAAAACTGGCGCGTTTTGTTTTGGGCATGGCTATAGCTGCAGCAAACCATGCAACTGCCAGCAGCCCAGGGGTCCCAGGACTGTACTTCTTACAAGTGACAATAACGTGTGATATATATGTTAATAGGATTTTTCACTTTCAAAACAAAATCAAAAAGACGAAGAAAGAAATTGAAAAAAAAAATACAAAGAAAATTGATAATAATAATAATGATGATGATGATAAAACAACATAAAAACAAAGCTAAACCCATAATAAATAAATAATAATAAACAATGCTATATAAAATAAAATAACAACAATAAGGCTACATTCACACCTGAGCGTAGCGTTTTCGCGCGTTTTTTAACGTGATTTTACCGCAATTTTACCACGATTTACAGGCGTTTTTACGATTGAATAGAGACCAATGGAAGACGCCTGTAATCTGCCCAAAAAAGAAGCTTGTGTACTTTTTTGAGCGTTGGGCGTTTTGCTCACAGTGTCAAAACGCTCAGATGTGAACAGGGGCCATTGAAATTAATAGGATTTGTCTTGTTGGGCGTTTTGAGAGCTGATCCTAGAGCAGAAAAACTCCCCAAAAACGCCCCAAAACGCCTACATGTGAACGGAGCCTGAAGATAATAATAAGTGCCGGTTCACACTGGGGCGACCTGTGAGGTGACCTGGTCGCCTCACAGGTCGCCGCAGGTCGCCTCCCATAGGGAAGCTGCGGACCCGTTCTAATAGGAGCGACACAAGTCGCTCCGACCTAGAAAAAGGGTCCGGAGCTTCTTTGGGGCGACCAGGAGGCGACCGCCATAGACTTCAATGTTATGAAGTCCATGGCGGCCGCTCCGAGGTAGCGGCGCGCTGCTCGCACCGCGACCTCGGAGGTCGCGGTGCGAAGTAGCGTCGCCCCTATGTGAACGGGGGCTAAGAAGAATAAATGCTAAATACATAACACATAAATAAATAAATAATAACACTAATAATAAACAATGCTAACAAATAACAAGCGGGGCCCAGGAATGTACATCTTACAAGTGACAATAACGTGTGATATATTTGTTAATAGGATTTTTCACTTTCAAAACAAAACAAGAAAGAAATTGAAAAAAAAAATACAAAGAAAATTGATAATAATGATGATGATGATGATAAAACATAAAAACAATGCTAAACCCATAATAAATAAATAAATAATAATAAACAATACTAACAAAAAAAAACAAAACAACAACAATAAAGATAATAAATAAAAGAATAAATGCTAAATACATAACACATAAATAAATTATAACAATAATAATAAACAATGCTGCAAAACAACAATAATAAAAATACAATGCTAAATACACATATTGAACTCTAAACAAAAAAGTGTATATTTCTGTATTTCCCAATATTGCATAGGAATTTGTACTAGAAATATAATGTATAATAACAAGAATTCTTCCTGGAAAATGGAGAAACCTGACAAAACATATACGGTATTCACAGAGAGTAAGAAAAAGGGGGGTGGGGGGATTGGTACCCCATGTCTTTTATTAAATGATTATTTAATCATAATTATTTTAATTGGCCCTACTGACCTAAGGGCCCTTTCACACTTGGAGTCTGTCAGGCGGTAAACTGTGTCTGAGCAGAGGCCGGTTTAATGTCCCACTGAAGACTCTCCTCCCCTGGCCAGCCCCAAACAAGCTTTCTCAGCTCTCCCCAACTGCCCCATGCTGGCCTGGTTGGGAACAGGGATTCAGCCGGTGAGTAGAGAGAGTACCGGGAGCGGAGCTTCAGCCTGGAATGAGGGTCAGGAGGAGGACATGAAGAGAGTGAGTGGGAGCGGGGCTGAGTCGCTACACCATGGGCCTCTAGTTAGTACTTGCCCGCTGGGCTAAAAGTTGCCAGTCTGCCCCTGGCCAGGACCGCCTCCTTTTTGGAGGGTTTGGGCAACAAACATCAAAGACAGTTAGCTGGGAGTACAATCACCAAATACTTTCATTCACGATCAACAGATCTCAAGAAGAGAGAATTACTGCAAGATTACGTATAATAATTATACTGCAACAAGTCTATAGTGCTGCTGCCAGAAAAAGAACCCAGAATCTGGGTGTTTCTCCCTATTATTTTCTAGCACCCAAGACATCAGGAGCTTCCCTGACTGTCTGGATTTGAAGAAATGGGTCCATATGTACCCGAATGGGCACATACACAACAAAAGGTTCAAGATGGTCTCCATGCAAACAGTCATGGCGATAGTACAGTATGAGGCCTGGTTGACATATACCTCATCTACCAATCGGTGCATAACACTAGAGACATCTGAGGTTTTCAGTGACCGGCTGTCACTTCTAGTTCAGGTGTTTGCCATTTTTAGAATTAGCACCAAGAAACTTTAAGAACATTTTGTTGGCAGTAATTCGTCTTTGGGGATAAGGCTCTACCACTAATTGGCAGTTTTGATTGCCGCAGGTTTAAGCCAGGATCTGGCAAAGCATCACAACCTTTTCCTAGAAATCCTTTTCCAAGTTTAGTCAAATAGTGAACAAACAGGACAAGCAGTTATCCCCTCTAACAGAACCGTGACTCCACAATGTGCTTCTGTCAGAATACTGCTTCCTTCAGTCTTGAACATAGATAACAGATATTGTAGCCGCCCCCATACAAAACTAGCCGAGAATAGCTTGTATAAGATCTGGAACATCTTTTGAACAAACTCACGCCGAATATATACCCCACCAGGTCAGGTGCCTGATTACATTATCATATGCAGATGAAATTGTGTACGGAAATATAATTAACACATCTAAGGAACAACCAACACAAACAGTATTCTACTTTCCCACTAGCAACTAATGGATGACAGTGATTTAATTAACTTGACCAAATTAACTAGCAGACTCATCGTCATCGAGCTCATGAAGTACAATACACATTATTATAAGTGTAAACACATCCCCAAAGTAGACAATAGGTGAGTTATTTAGCACAATAAACAATGTATGGAAGACAGGTGGTTGAGCTGATATTAGTGTCTGACTGTGCGGAGCAGTCCATTATTGGCAATAGGCAGCTAGGCCTTTAACATGGATCCTGGGCCTAGAGTCCCAGAGTCTGTGTGTCTTGGGGAGATGTGAACTTGAATCCAAAGTAACATTACTCCAAGGGTCCCCCTAGCATACACCCCACAAACAGCAGTGTTCCCTCACAAGCCAGGGCCCATAGTCAGTAGGCAAGAGGCCAGCTTGCAGTCCCCGCCAAAAGCCCTTGTCACAACCCCTTCTTAATTTATGAAGGATCTTGGAGTAATTTTTCATGTCCAAATAAGTCAAGTGGTTTTCCAAAATTGCAAAATTTGCAAATTGAAAATCTGCGTACGAAGAGTCATAGAGACAGCATTTATGTCAGCGATGGATTGCATTGTCCCCATTGGGACATTTTACAGCGGCCATTCCAGTGCTGCTCTGATCCAGGGTCGCACACGGGTGCTTTTTAATTTGCCTTACTCAGTCAATGGGATGGGCTGCCTATGGATCAGAAGGTCTTTGAGGCTGCACAAATTAGCAAGAACTGGAGTTTTGTACACCAGTGTGCCTCTTTTGTGGCGTGCCTCTCAGCCCAATAGATGGAATAATTCTGACGTTGGATGCCAGTCTGCTTCCAGTCTGAGGAGACAAGGGCAAGGCCATTGGAGCCTAGTGGAATGCAGATGCTTTGACTGTCTTAAATGTAAGGCAGTTTTTTTCTTAGCATTGCAAGCCTTTCAGGATCTTCCACCAAGGGGCCCAAATGAAGTTGATTGACAACAAGACAGCAGTAGCCTACATTGCGCACCGAGTGTCTGTCTGTTCCTGATACGTTTCGTATCATAAACCTTTCACTGGGCAGAGAGCTGCTTACAGGCAGTAACGGCAGTCTACTTAGTGGGAAAGCAGGATCCACTAAGGGATCAGTTAGGCAAATTATTTTCCAACAATACGTATCTCAACTAGTATTGGCTCTATGGGGCATTCCAGCCATAGTTCTCATAGAGTCCACTGAACACACAGCTTCCAGTATTTGTAACAAGGTACAAAGGTGAACTGATAAAAGGAGGATTCACAGTGCCATGGGTTTTTTTCAGTTGGTGTTTGTCTTCCTCCCAGTGTCCTTGAATATGAAGATTCTTCTGAAGATTTGGACAGAACACGTTTATGCCATACATGTGCTTTCCACCTGCTGAGGAGGCCTTAGTTTTCATTGCTACCCCATATGTCATTGCACAACCAATCCCGTTCCTGGTCAAATGCGATCAATCTTTTATGCCAATGTCAATGGCAGCAACCCCAAGTGAGGCTCTTAATAGCCTGACTATTGAATTGGCTGGTCTAGAGGTGCAGGAATTCTCATCTGAGGTGGTTCAGAGCTTGGTGAAGACCACAAGACCATGAACGCTACATATAAGAGGATATGAAGTAAGTTTGTTCGGTTTACTCAGCAAAGTTTTCTCTCCTGTGTCCCCAGCTCTAGTCAATGTCCTGGACATTTTTTACAATCTGCGCTTGAGGTTGGTCTAGCATAAAACTCCATTGAAGTACAGGTCTCTGCCTTTATCCTTAGTCAAGCTGCAGATGGGTGGAAGAGCCATTGAACAAATGCTTCATGCAGGCCGTAATCCATATATGACCACCAAGGAAATCCTTGTTCCCTTCATGGGACTTAGCTCTGAAAGCACCAGTACAGCCATCCTTTGCTTCAATAGCTTAATTTCCGTTGCGGTTCCTAGTGGTAAAACTAGTTCCTCACACAAGTTGCTAAGCATGTACATGGCAAGGCAGTGGTGTATTTAGGTTTTGTGCTACCCTAGGCCTGACTAAACTTGTGCACCCCCTAATTTAAATATGACCCACCCCTTCCCATTTAAGACCCACCCTACCATCTGTAAACCACATCCATTTCTCTTTAGGCTCCCCTTTTGTAACATGCATGGTGAGCCTTAAACTGGCCATATTCTATACAATCCCCTTTTGAGCTACTATCAAATGTGTAGTACAAGGGCCTGCCTGATTGGATACAGAGTGAATGTATGTTTAGCTATGTCCTTATATTACATGGTTTTGGTAAATATGAAGGAGAATGTCCAATCTGATTTTTTTTTTTAATGTTGGGTCAGCTTTATGGAGATTGTTGGAAAAAGGGAAGAAGGGATGGATGGATAGAGGGATTAATGGATGGATGGACGGAAGCAGGGGTGAATGATTGAAAGGATGGACAGATTTATGGATGAAGGAATGAATGGAAGGAGGGATGAATGGAAGGAGGAAAGGGTGGATAAGGGGACAGATGTATGGAGTGAAGGTAGCTGTCACGCACTGTCAGGTTTTCTCCTGACCGGCTTCTCCCCCCCCCCCCCCACTGCAGAAGTGGACTTTAGTGGACAGCCCCGGACATACGTCTCGCACAGGGAGCAGGCGTCCTTGCTGGGGGCTGCTGCGTCTCTTGGAGGTACACACCAGGTCACTGTTGGATTCCCTTGCCTGTCTCTTCTGTCGGATGAGAGAGCTAGCTATAGCCGCAGCCATAGTCGGTGTAGGGAAGGCTGCAGGTGTGCTGAGTCCTCCCTATACTTTTCTCCAGGATGACGAAGGGGAGAGGGTTCAGGACTTTCACATCAGTCCCAGTCCTGGAGGATCCCAACAGGTCACCACAGGCTGGATGACATCCTGGAAGATCCAGGAAAGAAGGGTTGGTCACAGGGTATTATTCCTGGGAGTAGAGCCCATGTAATATGGCAGCACATCCCTGAGCCAGGCATCCTACATTCTTCTCCTATGGGGGGACACATCCTGGGTCACCCAGATAGGAACCCCCTGAGATCCATGTCAGCGGTGTCAATGAGGTCTGATGGAGCAGGTCCCAGGTAGGGAGCAGTGAGGATCATCCGCTGTGTACATCGCACAACCCCCCCCCCCCTCTTCCATCCTCTGCCATCCTTGGATCTCAGCATGACATTAAAGAGTAAATTCACTGGACAACTTCCCCTTTCCCCCCCAGTCCCCCTGTTCCAATGTCCTGCGATCCCCCGCTGTCAGGACGCCACTTCAAAAAGTCAAAGAATTTGAAAACCCTGAGGCATCACCTACATCTGTAACTCTGAGTAGAATAGGCATTCTGATTGATCAGCACTATTACATGGACGGCGCTGGTCAATCAGATTCCGTCTAGCCGTCCTGTCAACATGCGGATGGCCCCCTCAGTGCTGGTGACATACACCACAACCGTGGTTAGGACAAAAAAAAAATTGTCCACTTTCCTCACATCTTTGACCTTGCCACAATGTGTATCTTGGCCTAGGGTGGTACTTTGCAGGGAAGCGGCAAAAAAAGCCCCCCCCCCCAACGAAAAAAAAACCCAGCCTGCTCCCAAACGAAAATAGTCCCTGCCGGCAGTGGCGTTGCCTTGGGGGTGCGGATGGAACCTGGGTGACACCCAGGTTGTCACCCCTCTGGTGGGTGTCACCCAGGTTGTCACCCCTCTTGTGGGTGTCACCCGGGTTCGATCCGCACCCCCCACACCCCCATAGCAAAACCACTGCCGGCAGGGACTATTTTCATTTGGGAGCACGCTGTTTTTTTTTCCATGCAGGGGGACTTTTTTGCCTCCTCCCTCCATAAGCCAAGATACAGCATTGTGGCATGGTCAAAGATGTGAGGAAAGTGGACAATTCTTTTTCATTTCACCGTCAGGTTTTTTTTTTTTTTTTAATCTTTATTTATTTATTTTCATTCTTTTCCTACATAGAAACAACAGATTACAAAAACAAAAAGACAAAACATAGATCTCTATTAATACAACCAAATGAGCTGGGCGAGCAGGGCAGAGAAAAAAAATAAATAAATAAACCTATGGCCCTACCAACAAGGTATCTAAGACATTAACCAATTTAATCACATTAGGAAAACGGTGCATAGGGTAGCCATTAAGTATAAGCCCACATACTAAGCAAATAGAGAAAAATACAATGGCCCACCTAAGTTAACCTCCACTTTAATATAGCTTGGTTCCTCTAAGTTAGACAAACCAACCAGATAAAAGAGTACTACTTGAGAACACACACACACAAAAAAAAAAAAAAACGATAATAGAACGTCATAGAACGTCACCAGCAGGAAACCACAGAGTATACCAAATTTTCCCCCCTATAGATCTACTATACACTAAGATACAAAGATAGTAATATGGGACGTAATGATATTCAATTTTACTTAGACTATAAGGACTCGTCCAGTATAGGCCTAGGGTCCACTAATTGGAAGTAAATGGCATTTCCGGAGCGCATCTACACGACTTCTCGGATACCTTAGCTGAGGTGTAGTGAATCCAGGTGTTCCAAATACTATGAAATTGCTCATAGCGGTCCCTGCATTTCGCAACCCATTCCTCCGCTGCCATAATGCTGTTGACCAAGCAAATCCACTCGGATCGTACCGGGGCCCCGAGCTGACTTCCAGTACACCGGGATCAAGCACCTGGCCGCATTTAGCAGATGAGGTAGAACCGACTTTCGATAGTAGCGCAGAGGAATGGGTGGCACATGTAACAAGAAAAACAGCGGGGAGTCCTCTATTTCTATATTAAAGATGACCTTAATTTGTTCTCGAATATCTTGCCAGAAGGGGCGGAGCCCAGGGCACTCCCACCAAATATGGAGGAAGGAGCCCCTAAGCCCACACCCCCACCAGCAAGAGTCCGAGAGTGCCGGAAAAATCCTAGTCAGGGCAGTCGGTACCCTATACCATCTTGTTCATCCCCTTGTGTGCTGACGTGAGGTAGGGCCATCCATCCCATTGTGTGCTGACGTGAGGTAGGGCCAGGAATACAGAAAATTGTTATCAAATACTTACCATAATTTTCCATTCCTGGCCTATCCTCACGTCAGCACAGGACTCCCTCCCTAGTGGCCCTAGGTTATCAAACACTTCAGTGGGGGAGGGGCTGTCTTTTATTTAGCTAGGAAGAGGCGGTCCTGTGGCCTCCAGAGAAGGCGTTAACCTATTGTGTGCTGACGTGAGGATAGGCCAGGAAAGGAAAATTATGGTAAGTATTTGATAACAATTTTCCGTATTCTGTCTGCTGCCTCCTTCCTCTGCTATCTCCACGAGTCACTTCTGACAGGTTTTCCTGACACCACGAGGTAAAAACGTGACAAAAGAGGGAGCTCTAGCACACAGCCTGTGATTGAAATCCTCAGCTCTTTTGCTGAGTACTGTGTGAAGTAGGTGTGGGGGGGGGGGGGTTCCCTTTCTTCTAATCAGCTCTCAGAGCTCTCCCCACTGAGTGTTACTTTCTGCTTCCTGCTTTCTGAATGCTCAGACAATCTGTATCAAGTCTGGTCTTTAAAGGGCTGTAGAGAAGAGAAAACTAAAGATAAACAGGTACAACTTATGTAGGAGGATTGTTTAATTTCTGAGGCCAGTTACTTCACTGGAAAGATGGGAGGGTTTACAACCACTGTAAGTCATATATATATATATATTCCTTCATACTAAAAAGCATTAAAAAGTAACTGTTAACCTGAGGGATCTTTTAAATCTGGCAAAGGCACACAGCGCTTGTGTGCATGCATGGGATGATGTCAAACACCCGACGCATGCGCAGACTAGCGGCAGGTCTCTGAAATTCAATGGGACCTCAATGCGTGCTCACACAGCAACAAAGAGCAGTGGGCTGGAAGGAGGACAATGCTGAACTCTATGAACTGATAATTGTGTAATTTTTATTTCAACACAGGAACAAACACCAGGGAACAAATAAAAAGAAAAGCTGGGTAGGGAAGAAATTCCCCCTTTAACCACTTCTGGACCGGAAAGCCTTTACCCCCTTAATGACCAGGCCATTTCTTGCGCTGTATCCAAATAAAATTGATGTCCTTTTTTTCCCACAAATAGAGCTTTCTTTTGGTGGTATTTGATCACCTCTGCGATTTTTATTTTTTGCGCTATAAACAAAAAAAAGAGCAACAATTCTGAAAAAAAAAAAAAAAAAAAAAACATTATTTTTCACCTTCTGCTATATAACATTACCAATAAAAAAAATATATAAAAATCATTTTTTTTCATCATTTTAGACCAATTTGTGTTCTGCTACATATTTTTGATAAAAAAAAATCCCAATAAGCGTATTTTGATTGGTTTACGCAGAAGTTATCGCGTCTACAAACTAGGGGAAAGATTTGTCATTTTTTTTTTTACTAGTAATGGCGGTGATCTGCGATTTTTAGCAGGACTGCGACATTGCGGCGGACAGATCGAACCCCTAACTGACATTTTTGACACTTTTGGGGGGACCAGTGACATTACTACAGTAATCAGTGCTAAAAATATGCACTGTTACTGTAATATTGACACTGGAAGGGAAGGGGTTAACCCAGGGGTGATCAAATGGTTAAGCGTGAGCCTGGGGGGTATTTTCTAACTGTATGGGGGAGGGACTTGTGGAATCAGCACAGAGAGCTGTGATCCTAAATGGGATCACAGGCTCTCTGTGTTCATTCTGGAGAGAAGAACGGTCAGCTGTGTTTACAAGAGAAGACCGTCATTCTCTCTCAGCAGGGAGCGATCGCGGGTGCTCGGCAGCAATCGCAGCCACTGGTCCCATGGATCGCCTTGCCCGCTTCCTAATGGGGACGGGCACGCGCTCCCACGAAACGAAGTACCCATACGTCGGTTTGCACGGCCGCGCCAGCCTGCCGCAGTATATCTGCGGTCGGCAAGTGGTTAAAAAGGGACTTTCAAAGTTAATATGAATCCAATCCACACAGCAACAGTTAGGCCCCTTTCACACGAGCTGTGTTCCCCAAGGGACCCTGTTCTGCTCAGCGGGGGATCGATCCGCCGATCCCCGCTGAGCAGGCGGATGGCAGCTCTGTCTCCGCTCTGTGTGCAGAGACGGAGCTGTCAGTTCCCCGCTCTCTTCTATCCGCCTGTCCGTTCTCATCCGATCCTCCAGACGGATGGAAAATAGGGTCCGCCGCTCCATAGGGCTGCATGGAGTATCCGATCCGGTCCGCCTGAAAAACTGACAGGCGGATCGGAAAGCCCGTGTGAAAGGGGCCTCAAACATTCTATTTGATCATTTTGATTACAGAAGGTTCTTTGGGAATGTTTTGTACTCAAAAAAATAAAGATACTTCAAACTGCTACATAGTATACGACGAGAGTTAAAGAGGTTGTAAAGGGAGAAAAAAATTTTTTCTCTTCTTTACATCCTGAAAGAGAAACACATAATGAGCTAGTATGCATCGCATACTAGCTCATTATGAAATACTTACCTTAGAACGAGCCCCCGCCGTGCCGTCCGCTTACCTGTATGACGGGCGACATATATAGTCGCCCGTCTTCCGGGATCGCGGCATCCGGCCATCTGATTGGCCGGAGCCGCGGTGACGTCACTCCCGCGCACGCGCGCGGGAGCCGACGGTCACGGCACGGGGCTCTGAAGGAACGGCACGATCTGCCGTTCCTTCAGAGCGCATGCGCCAGTGACGTCACTGGCTGCATTAAAGGTAAATATCTCCTAAACGGTACATGTTTAGGAGATATTTACAGTACCTATAGGTAAGCCTTAATATAGGCTTACCTATAGGTACAACTTCCTGAGGAGGGTTTACTTCCTCTTTAAATGTGTTTGTTTTTTGTTTCATTATGACTTGTATCATTTGTATGCCATTCTAGATTATTAACCTCCTGTCATCTCCTTAAAGCGGAGTTCCGGGCACAAAAAATATTTTTTTTTTGTGCCCCTCCGCTAGGTATGCCTCACCTGAAAAGGAATTGGATAGTTATTTTTTTTTTTTTTGTTTACTCACCTTTTTATTGAAGATCGTAAATACTCACCTATGACAGCTTCCTCCTCCAGCGCCGAGGCTCACCCCGTCACTTCCTGCCTCGCGATGATTCCTGGGAGCTAAACGTCACAGCTCCCAGGAATCAATGCGCCGCACCGGCCCCGCTCGTCATTTCCGGGCGACGCCGCATTCCCCTGCTAAACAGCTTCTGGGCATGCCCAGAAGCTGTTTAGGCATGCGGTGCCGCACCGGAAGTGACGAGAGGGGCCGGTGCAGTGCATTCTGGGACACGAAGACGCGGAAGAAGACAGAGAAGAGGACCGCGCCGGCTTCAGCTGCCCACAACAGAGATGGAAACGCTGTGGAAGAAAATTTCTAAGTAAGTATTTCTTCTAAAAGGTAAGTGCGAACCGGGACAGATCAGAGGCTAGCCATTGTGGAATGTGCTAGCCCTGACTGTCCCGGGGGTATGTTCAGAAAAAAATCGTTTCTCTGCCCGGAACTCCGCTTTAAGAAGAAGACCTTTGGTCTAAGAAATGCACAGCATTTACTACTATGTGTTCCTATCTATTCAGTAGATAACCACAAACAACCCCGGATCCCAGTATGTGGCTTCCTTGGCATAAAATCTCTAAATGTATTTATAACTGAGAAAACTGATACTGCACCTATGAATCCATTGCTCCTTGCTGCAATAGACCAGTTATAGGTGGGGACAGTGGCCACTGGTTTGTATTTTGACTATATTGGTCAGGCAACGCACTGATAATCTTTACTGCCATAGTGCTCTGTGCTGGGTGTTCAGTGTGCCCCTGTACCCTTTTTAAGACGGGGTGGGCTCCTTTCATGCCTCCTGTCCTCACTTATCCATAAAAATGCACCTGTTCCCATTGTGGAGACCCATAAGTCCGGGTTAGGGACTACAGAAAGCAGCGTGCCTTGATGGGGCCTGTAGTTTGCACATTTATTTGCAAATGTGTGTGTAAGGTAAACCAGGTTTCTACCACCAAAAGGCCAGTGCAGACTTGTGCCCATGCTCGTGCACATTGTACACGTGCTAAAATTTATAAGTGAAAGACCAATGTCACTTCTGCATTACCAGTTCATCGCACACATATTTGTGCGCATGCATGAATTTGTACGCGCATACGTGCACATACCAATTAGCACTTGGCGCCCAGTGGCCTATTTTAACTGCTCTATTACTGTTAGCAGTTGCTGAATGGTCTTAAGCTTGTTCCTGAGACCTGATCCGTTGATTCTGCTTACACGTGTATGACCCGCCTTGCCTTTGGACTTTGCCTCTGCTCGTGCTCCAGCTCTGTTACCTACTACTCTGACCTTGGCTTGCTTACCGGATCTGATCTGCCTGCTGACCTTGTACCGCATTGCCCGGCTGTTAATGACCTTGGCCTATCTTCTGGACTTGCTTGCCTGCTGATTCGGTATCTCACTACCCGGTTGCCGCTGACTGCTGCTCGTCTCCCGGTTCTACTCCCGTCCCAGACTCTGGGGCCAAGCTGCTACTGCATCCAGTTCCGAGGACTGTGACTACATACCAGCTCTACCCCCCCTACAGAGTGGACATCACCAGTTAGCTGCTACTGCGTTTGGGCCAGTCCTTGACTTTACACTCTCCATTCCCACCTTCAGGAGTGTTAGGCGGGAGGTGCAAGAGAGGCCTCCACAACATTCCATTCTTCGCCAGGTACATGATAGTGTGCAGACTAAACCCTCTGTCCATAATGCATATTGTGACAGGTCAGTTCAGTTGGTCGATGGCTGGTTGGTAAGTTTGAGCTTGGAAATCTCCTTGTATTTGTTTGGCACGTGTCGCCCTTCCAGAGCTCCTTGCTGCAATAGACCAGTCATAGGTGGGGACAGTGGCCACTTGTTTGTAATATGAATTAGTATAGACACTAGAACCAAAGAGAAGACATTGGGTTCTACAACACGTATAACACTATCTTATTCTTAAAAATTGTTATTTTTATTTTGCCCCTTTTTTTTCTTTAGAAAAAGTGTCCCAATCAGGGGTCAGGCTCAGAGACCAGTAGTTACAGCAGTAGAGCAGGTCACCCTGGCAGATGACTCAAGGATCAGGGTCTAAGCACTAAATGGTCACAAGAGCTCCTGATGGTGGTGCATGTTAGTACCAGGTCACAGCCCTCAGGGTCGCCCCACCAGGAGCAGGGCCATCTTACCCAATGGATAGGCTGGGCAGTTGCCCGGGGGCCCCACTTGCCTGGGGGGGGGGGAGCCACGTGCCCAGGGACCCAGCCCCAGCCAATCATTAGTCCTAAATCCCATGTGCATCACGCCGCGTAACTTAGCAGGTGGCAAGCGCCTGTCGGCCCTGCGCTGCTGTCAGGCCACTTTGGCCGTGGAGGGGGAGCCCCCAACTGCAGAAATGCCTGTCCACCTCCACAGCAACAGGCACACACAGGACAGTCGAGTCTGACTCCTGTCCGTGTGTGTGTTCAATGGACCCAGCCGCCGAACTTGAAGCTGTCATTAGCCTGGCACTGCTCTGCCAATAAATATCGCCTTATCGATAATTTGCTTTTTTATTCTCGTGGGTGATTGTGTAGGCGGAGCCCCAGTGCACTGCATTGCCTGGGGCCCTTTAATGCTCTTAAGATGGCACTGACCAGGGGGTGAGCAAGCTGGGGTCCAGTAGCAGATAGAGCAGGTAGTGATCAAGCAGAAGCGTAGTCAGTAGACAAGCCAAAGGTTTGTAACAAGTGGTTTCAGGTTGGGATCAAGCAGAAGCATAGTCGTGGAACAAGCCAAAGGTCAGTAACAAGAGGTCGCAGGTTGGGATTAAGCAAAAGTGTAGCCAAGAAACAAGCCTAAGGTCAGTAACAAGCAGTAGCAAACATTAAGGAGTGACAAGAGCGAGATATTGACTGGAGAAATCACAATAATCTGGCAAACGGGAAGTGCAGAGACATGGCTTAAATAGGAAGTTCATGGGAGGAGGAAAGGGGACAGGAGAAACAAGGCACAAGGCAAGGTTGTCTAAGGAATCAGGCTTAGAGCTGTCTAGTATCTCAGGTGGCTTAGCAAGAAGAGATACTGCCACACACAGCAGAGATTGCAGGTTCAGATCTGGGTCCTGCCAAAAAGTCTGTATACGATTACACAGAGAACTGAGCCAAAAGATGGAACTATTTGTTGATTATGAATTTCCCACAGAATAAAGAATAAATACCCTCAATAATCCCACTGCTTAGGACAGTCCTGTGTATGAGGCAAAGGCTGTTTTTTTTTTTTTTTTTTTTAGGTAAGTGCTGATTCCTTCAATGGCGTAAAGGTGTGGTACAATGTTTTTCACAGACAAAGGGATCTACCTAGAGTGGTAGTAAAGCCTGGAGGACAAAATAAAATAAATGGTCCCCCTGTGGGTTTAACCAGTTATGGACAGCACCTTGCAGATATACTGCGACAGGGCGGCCCTCCTGTGCCAAATCACGTACCTGTATATTATTTCGTACACTGGGTCTGGGGCGCATGCGTGCTGCCAGCAACCTGCAATCGCAGCGGGAGTCAATCAGCGGATCCAGCAGATGCAATGTCTGCCAGGACGCGCTGATTGTTCTCAGGAGAGGCAGAGCGGTGGTCTGCCTATGTAAACAAGGCAGACCGCTGTTCTGTGAGATGGGAAGATGAAGACCTTGTGTCTCTGCTAAGTAGGAACACAGATCTCTGTCCTCCCCCCCCTTTCCTTGCCAGTGTCATTAGTACAATGAAAGTGCATTTTTTTTTTCACTTTTTGATCACTGTATTGGTGTCACTGGTCCCCAAAGCGTGCCACTTGGTGTCAGATTTGTCCGCCGCAGTCCTGCTAAAAATCACTTTTTGCTGCCATTGCTAGTAAAATAAATAAATAAAATCCAATAAATACATCCCATAGATTGTAGACACGATAACTTTTGCGCAAACCAATCAACATACACTTATTGGGATTTTGTTTTTTACCAAAAATATGTAGCAGAATACATATTGGCCTAAATTAATGAATAAATTTGATTTTTACTTTTTTTTTTAATTGGTATGTTTTATAGCATAAAGTATAAAATATTGTTTTTTTTTTTTCTTCAGAATTGTCGCTCTTTTTTTGTTTCTAGCGCAAAAAAAAATAAAACCCAAATACAACCCAAAGAGAGCTCTATTTGTGGGAGAAAAAAGGAAATCAATTTTATTTGGGTACAGTGTCGCACGACTGCGCAATTGTCAGTTAAAATAACCCAGTGCCGTATCGCAAAAAAAGTGCCTGGTCATGAAGGGGGGTAAACCTTCCGGGACTGAAGTGGTTAAGTCATAATTTACTAGTATGCACTGCTAGCCCATTATGACAGACTTGCCTACAAACAGAGCCGCCCAGCGATGTACTGTCAGGGCTTTTCCTGGTCCTGCTTCTAATCTCTACCTGTTCTTCCTTCCGGGTTTTGTTTTTTCAGCCACTTGATTGGCCAGCCCGAGGTGACGTCACTCCCACGCATGCAGCACACAGCGAGGGCCATAAATGTGGTCTGAGCTGTGCATGTGCTCCTCAGATTGCATTACCTGCTGACAGGCAGGGGGGACATTTATGACAGAAGAGACCTCCAAGGTCTCCTAGGGTGGTCTCAGCCTGTGGTCCTCAATGGTAAGTATTTTTTTGGTCAGCGGTTGTCAGATAAGGAATATGGATCACCCCTTAATTGGATTGGTATATGTAGGAAGGAAGGCTCCACATAGTGTGAGAACGGTTCACACAGAATTTATTCTAAAAACAACTGACATTTAGTAGAAAAATATAAAGGCAGAGTACTCCATGAGCCACTGGCTCGACCTCCAACGACACTTCTGGTTTAGCCTGTCAATCAATCCCGACGCGCAGCGTCACGTCCACATGACTTCATCAGGGGAATTAATTTTTATTGTAGCAGCCTCCTAGGTAGGTGCTAGTGAGAGAGTACAGTTTTGAGCTCTGTCTGCTTACCAAAGGGGCTGCAGGTAAATCTATATTGTTCTCTGCCTACCAGAGAGCAGGATCTGCTAGTGAGGTCTGCTCACTGTGCTCAGTTTGCGATTCATTCAGTCTGAAGAGTTTTTGACGCTGGTCCAAAAGGGAGGCATGTTGGACAGTGGGAGGAAACCTGACGAATGGGTGCATAGGCTTTTGATATAGTCCTAGTGATTGGCAGAGGGCAGGTCGTCTCTGTGCATTCTGGGGTACTGTATAAAAGCCAGGAGCACATGTGCCGTGGGGTCTTTGGCTGGAGAGAGGAGTCCCGGAGGGAGGGGGGTGGCTGCCTCCCCCTCTGTAGAGGTGTCATGTGGTCGCAGGAGGTTGTCCTGAGGGCCAGACCAGCGGTTGAGAGAAGCTGAACCCAGAGGTCCAGGAGAGCTGACTGAGAGGGGAGACACTGGAGACCCTGGGACTGCAGTATCGTGAGTACAGAGACTTGAGTCAAGGGACCTGACCTGAGGGTGGCCACCCCTGCTTGTAGGACAGTGAGTGGACAGGTGTCAGCAGAGGAAGAGAGAGGATACTAGGGAGAGTGTCCTGAAGATAACTAGTTGTTCACCAAGACATCTTAAAGATAAAAGACTGAACCCACATTTATCCAAAGTGGCAGGATGGATCAATAGGAGTCCTCAATCACTGTGAATAGTTAACATTGGAGTATCCCACTATTTCCTTCTCCTATCCCCATTCTACAATAAACAGCAAAAACAACCAAATACCCCTGGATTTATTATTGGAATGTGAGCCAAGGAGAATGAAGGACTTATTCCTAATTATTGCCGTGTGCTGGTAACCAGGGGGAACCCACAGAGTGTGAGTGAATATCAAGCAGTCCTTACGGGAGCAGTGCAACATTATTTATTTATTGATTTAATTATATAAGTATATATAAGGCTGGAGTCTAGGAGGAGTTTATTGGAATACTTTGAAAAGTTTATTTAGATGTTATCTATTGTATAAAATAAGTTCTATTTTTTTAAGAGCCTTTTTGTAACAAAAATTATCATATTTTTTAACTGTATTGAAAAAGTATTCATACCCCTTGAAATTTTCCACATTTTGTCATGTTACAACCACAATTGTAAATGTATTTTATTGGGATTTTACGTGATAGACCGACACAAAGTGGCACATAATTGTGAAGTTTAAGGAAAATGATAAATGATACAAATAATTCACCCCCCTTTAATTTGATACCCCTAACTAAAATCTAGTGTAACCAATTGCCTTCAGAAGTCACCTAATTAGTAAATAGAGTCCACCTGTGTGACATCTAATCTCAGTATAAATACTGCTGTTCTGTGAAGACCTCAGAGATTTGTTAGAGAACCTCAGTGAACAAACAGCATCATGAAGGCCAAAGAACTCACCAGACAGGTCAGAGATAAAGTTGTGGAGAAGGTTAAAGCAGGGTTAGGTTATGAAACTAAAACCCAAGCTTTGAACATCTCATGGAGCGCTGTTCAATCCATCGTGGGAAAATGGAAAGAGTATGGCGCAACTGCAACCCTACCAAGACATGGCTGTCCACCAGGGCCGGAGTGGGACTCATTTTCAGCCCTGGAGTTTCATGACTTAGACCGGCCCACTTTAGTTCATGACTGACTATATTAAAATAATGTAATTAAAACCTCAGAATATAAGTTTGCAAAGGCGCACTGTTCTCTATTCTCTACAGCCTTGTAATTCATTGTATTTTTCAAAAAATATTTACAATTCAGTGCAAATTCAGTAGCCTAAGCCTCTTTCACACGGCCGCTCCGTTTTTTTTGTCCGCTGTGGCACTTTTTTTTTTGTTTACGGACACGGATGACACTTGTGTCATCCAGTCCCTATGTCTGCATATCATCCTATCCGTTTTCGGATGATATACGGACATAATGCATGTCTATGGGGTAGAGGGGGAGATGGTTAGAGGCTGTGGGCATGGTACAGGGAGAGATGGTTAGAGGCTGTGGGCATGGTACAGGGAGAGATGGTTAAAGGCTGTGGGCATGGTACAGGGGGAGATGGTTAGAGGCTGTGGGCATGGTACAAGGGGAGATGGTTAGAGGCTGTGGGCATGGTACAGGGGCAGATGGTTAGAGGCTGTGGACATGGTACAGGGAGAGATGGTTAGAGGCTGTGGGCATGGTACAGGGAGAGATGGTTAAAGGCTGTGGGCATGGTACAGGGGGAGATGGTTAGAGGCTGTGGGCATGGTACAAGGGGAGATGGTTAGAGGCTGTGGGCATGGTACAAGGGGAGATGGTTAAAGGCTGTGGGCATGGTACAAGGGGAGATGGTTAGAGGATGTGGGCATGGTACAGGGGGAGATTGTTAGAGGCTGTGGGCATGGTACAGGGGGAGATGGTTAGAGGCTGTGGGCATGGTACAGGGGGAGATAGTTAGAGGCTGTGGGCATGGTACAAGGGGAGATGGTTAGAGGCTGTGGGCATGGTACAAGGGGAGATGGTTAGAGGCTGTGGGCATGGTACAAGGGGAGATGGTTAGAGGCTGTGGGCATGGTGCAAGGGGAGATGGTTAGAGGCTGTGGGCATGGTACAAGGGGAGATGGTTAGAGGCTGTGGGCATGGTACAGAGGGAGATTGTTAGAGGCTGTGGGCATGGTACAAGGGGAGATGGTTAGAGGCTGTGGGCATGGTACAAGAGGAGATGGTTAGAGGCTGTGGGCATGGTACAGGGAGAGATGGTTAGAGGCTGTGGGCATGGTACAAGGGGAGATGGTTAGAGGCTGTGGGCATGGTACAGGGGGAGATTGTTAGAGGCTGTGGGCATGGTACAAGGGGAGATGGTTAGAGGCTGTGGGCATGGTACAAGGGGAGATGGTTAGAGGCTGTGGGCATTGTACAAGGGGACATGGTTAGAGGCTGTGGGCATGGTACAAGGGGAGATGGTTAGAGGCTGTGGGCATGGTACAAGGGGAGATGGTTAGAGGCTGTGGGCATGGTACAGGGAGAGATGGTTAGAGGCTGTGGGCATGGTACAAGGGGAGATGGTTAGAGGCTGTGGGCATGGTACAGGGGGAGATTGTTAGAGGCTGTGGGCATGGTACAAGGGGAGATGGTTAGAGGCTGTGGGCATGGTACAAGGGGAGAGGGTTAGAGGCGGTGGGCATGGTACAAGGGGACATGGTTAGAGGCTGTGGGCATGGTACAAGGGGACATGGTTAGAGGCTGTGGGCATGGTACAAGGGGAGATGGTTAGAGGCTGTGGGCATGGTACAAGGGGAGATGGTTAGAGGCTGTGGGCATGGTACAGGGGGAGATTGTTAGAGGCTGTGGGCATGGTACAAGGGGAGATGGTTAGAGGCTGTGGGCATGGTACAAGGGGAGATGGTTAGAGGCTGTGGGCATGGTACAAGGGGAGATGGTTAGAGGCTGTGGGCATGGTACAAGGGGAGATGGTTAGAGGCTGTGGGCATGGTACAGGGAGAGATGGTTAGAGGCTGTGGGCATGGTACAAGGGGAGATGGTTAGAGGCTGTGGGCATGGTACAGGGGGAGATTGTTAGAGGCTGTGGGCATGGTACAAGGGGAGATGGTTAGAGGCTGTGGGCATGGTACAAGGGGAGATGGTTAGAGGCTGTGGGCATTGTACAAGGGGACATGGTTAGAGGCTGTGGGCATGGTACAAGGGGAGATGGTTAGAGGCTGTGGGCATGGTACAAGGGGAGATGGTTAGAGGCTGTGGGCATGGTACAGGGAGAGATGGTTAGAGGCTGTGGGCATGGTACAAGGGGAGATGGTTAGAGGCTGTGGGCATGGTACAGGGGGAGATTGTTAGAGGCTGTGGGCATGGTACAAGGGGAGATGGTTAGAGTCTGTGGGCATGGTACAAGGGGAGATGGTTAGAGGCTGTGGGCATGGTACAAGGGGACATGGTTAGAGGCTGTGGGCATTGTACAAGGGGAGATGGTTAGAGGCTGTGGGCATTGTACAAGGGGAGATGGTTAGAGGCTGTGGGCATGGTACAAGGGGAGATGGTTAGAGGCTGTGGGCATGGTACAGGGAGAGATTGTTAGAGGCTGTGGGCATTGTACAAGGGGAGATGGTTAGAGGCTGTGGGCATGGTACAGGGGGGAGATGGTTAGAGGCTGTGGGCATGGTACAAGGGGAGATGGTTAGAGGCTGTGGGCATGGTACAAGGGGAGATGGTTAGAGGCTGTGGGCATGGTACAGGGGGAGATTGTTAGAGGCTGTGGGCATTGTACAAGGGGAGATGGTTAGAGGCTGTGGGCATGGTACAGGGGGGAGATGGTTAGAGGCTGTGGGCATGGTACAGGGAGACATGGTTAGAGGCTGTGGGCATGGTACAAGGGGAGATGGTTAGAGGCTGTGGGCATGGTACAGGGGGAGATTGTTAGAGGCTGTGGGCATGGTACAGGGGGGAGATGGTTAGAGGCTGTGGGCATGGTACAGGGAGAGATGGTTAGAGGCTGTGGGCATGGTACAGGGAGAGATGGTTAGAGGCTGTGGGCATGGTACAAGGGGAGATTGTTAGAGGATGTGGGCATGGTACAAGGGGAGATGGTTAGAGGCTGTGGGCATGGTACAAGGGGAGATGGTCAGAGGCTGTGGGCATGGTACAAGGGGAGATGGTTAGAGGCTGTGGGCATGGTACAGGGAGAGATGGTTAGAGGCTGTGGGCATGGTACAAGGAGAGATAGTCAGAGGCTGTGGGCATGGTACAGGGAGAGATGGTTAGAGGCTGTGGGCATGGTACAAGGGGAGATGGTTAGAGGCTGTGGAGGGGTCTTACCTGGCCGTGATGAGAGGCGAGCGCCACTGCTGGGCCACTGCAGTTTTTTTCTTTCGATTTAAAAATGGCGCCCCCCCCCCCCCGCGCCATTAGCCCACTGCTGACAGAGGAGGCGGGACAGATTACTTAGCTGAGACAGGAGGCGGGGCGGAGGCGGGACGAAGTGCTTAGCTGGGAGGAGGTGGGAGGGAGAGAAGACATCCTCGGGTCTGAGAGGAGGCGGGGCGGAGGCGGGACGAACTGCTTAGCTAGGAGGAGGCGGGACGGAGGTCGAGCATAATTGTAATAATGCAGAGCTGGCAGATTACATTTTTTCTCTACCTCCGTCCCGTCTCCTCCCAGCTAAGAAGTCCGTCCCCCCTCAGCCCCGCCTCCTCTCAGACCCGAGGATGTATTCTATCCGTGCCGCCTCCTCTCTGCTAAGCAACCAGTCCTGCCCCCTCTCTGTCAGCTGTGTTCTAAATTTTAGAACACCGGTGTCACCGGCCCTCAACCCGACCAGCCCACCGGGAATCCTCCCGGTTCTCCCGATTGGCCAATCCGGGCCTGCTGTCCACCTAAACTGACCGGCCGGGCATTGAGAGCATTCATCAGAGAAGCAGCCAAGAGGCCCATGGGAACTCTGGGGGAGATGCAGAGATCCACAGCTCAGGTGGGAGAATCTGTCCACAGGACAACTATGAGTCGTGCGCTCCACAAATCTGCCCTTTATGGAAGAGTGAGAAGAAGAAAGCTATTGGTGGAAGAAAGCCATAAGAAGTCCTGTTTGCAGTTTGTGAGAAGCCATGGCGGGGACACAGAAAACATGTGGAAGAAGGAGCTCTGCTCAGATGAGACCAAAATTGAACTTTTTGGCCTAAAAGCAAAACGCTATGTGTGGCAGAAAACTAACACTGCACATCACCCTGAACACATCATCCCCACTGTGAAACATGGTGGTGGCAGCATCATGGTGTGGGGATGGTTTTCTTCTGCAGGGACAGGGAAGCTGGTCAGAGTTGATGGGAAGATGGATGGAGCAAAAAATAGGGCAATCTTAGAAAACCTGTTAGAGTCTGCAAAAGACTTGAGACTTTGGCGGAGGTTCACCTTGCAGCAGGACAACGACCCGAAACATCCAGCCAAAGCTACAATGGAATGGTTTACATCAAAGCATATTCATGTGTTAGAATGGCCCAGTCGCAGTCCAGACCTAAATCACATTGAGAATCTGTGGCAAGACTTGAAAATTGCTGTCCACAGATGCTCTCCATCCAATCTGACAGAGCTTGAGATATTTTGCAAAGAAGAATTGGCAGAAATGTTCCTCTCTAGATGTGCAAAGCTGGTAGAGACATCCATAAAAAGACTTGCAGCTGTAATTGTAGGGAAAGGCGGTTCTACAAAGTATTGACTCCGGGGGGGGGGGGGGGGGGGGGTGAATACAAATGCAGCCACACTTTTCACAGATTTATTTGTATCATTTATCATTTTCCTTCCACTTCACAATTATGGCCACTTTGTGTCGGTCTATCACATAAAATCCCAATAAAATACATTTATGTTTTTGGCTGTAACATGACAAAATGTGGGAAATTTCAAGGGGTGTTGAATTTCAGAAGGCAGTTATATTCTCTTTTTTGAATTTTCAAGGCCCTATATATTAGTGGTTTGAAAATCCCATTTAAGGCCCCTTTCATTTTGATATTGCCCCTTTACCCCGATGTAACACATATATGCGGCCTCACTGGCCTCTCTTTTTCCATGAGGCCGCATATATGCCTATCTGTCTTTATGATGAGAGCGCACCGCACAGCGCGCTCTCAGCACAGAGACCGGGGTCTCAGTGGCAGCCCCGGGTCCTGTACTAATGATCGGCACCCAGATCTCCCAGTTCCGGGTCACCTGATCGCTGTGATAGCCTCTGATTGGCTATCACATTGATCAGTCACTGTGAAGCTGCCCCTGTGTTTTCTCTCTCTGCGAATGGATCGAGAGGATACATTGTATCTCTCTTTTTCCTTGCAGTGAGAAAAAAAAAGGCGTGTGTAAAAACAATAAAAATAATAATAATAATAAATAAATAATAGCTGGATCAAGGTTTGATCTAGGTCAGTGCCAGGGTTAGTGCTTGGGTCAAGTAAGGGTCAAAGGTCATGGTGAGTATATTTTGGGCAATTTTTTTTAACCACTTGCCCACCAGCCGCCGCAGTGATATGGCGGCAGGTACCCGCTAATCGCCGTACCTGTGCGGCGGTCCGCGGGAGAGATCCTTGGGGTACCCACTCGCCAGCGAGGAAGCCGATCCACAGGGTCGGCGGCAGCAATTACTGCTGGGCACCCAGAATCGCTTCCCGTGGAGACTGAACGGCGGTCTCCTGTTGTAAACACAGCAAACCATTGTTCTCTTTGGAATCAATGCAGAGCTCCTCCTATTTAGGATCACAGGTCTCTGTATTAATTTCACAAGCCCATCCCCCCCACAGTTAGAAAACACCCCCTAGGCTCACACTTAACCCTTTGATCGGCCCTGGGTTAACCCCTTCACGGCCAGTGTCATTAGTACAGTGACAGTGCATATTTTTAGCACTGATTACTGTAGTAATGTCACTGGTACCCCCAAAAGTTTAAAAAATGTCAGTTAGGGGTCCGATCTGTCCGCCACAATGTCGCAGCCTTGCTAAAAACCGCAGATCGCTACCATTACTAGTTAAAAAAAAATGAATAAAATGACAAATTTGTTGATTTGTTGATTTGTTGAATTGATAAATTCCCCTAGTTTGTAGACGCGATAACTTTTGCTCAAACCAATCCAATACCAAACCAATATAACCGTTTTGCGATTTTTTTTTTTTTTTTTTTACCAGAAAAATGTGTTAGAATACAAATTGGCCTAAAATTATGAAAACATTTGATTTTTTTAATATTTTTTTTTTTTTTGGGAATGTTATATAGCAGAAAGTGAAAAATATAGTTTTCTTTTCTGAATTGTCGCTCTTTTTTTGTTTATAGTGAAAAAAAAAAAAAATCGCACAGGTGATCAAATACCACCAAAAGAAAGCTTTATTTGTGGGGAAAAAAAGGACATCAATTTTGATTGGGTACAGCGTTGCAAAACCGAGCAATTGTCCGTTAAAGTAACGCAGTGCCGAATTTCAAAAAATGGCCTGGTCATTAAGGTGGAAAATCTTCTGGTTAAGAAGTGGTTAAAACGCATTTTTTAAATTAGTATCAGTGTAAGTTTGTTTTTGGTAGGATTAAAAAAAAAAAAAAAAAAGCCAAATGTGCGCTATTATTTCTGGGCTGTACTACGGTTACATACAACAACTGATATACACATATGTGGCGTTCCTGCGATCATCAGAGGCAGGATAATTTATTTTAGGTTGTTCTTTGGTGGTAGGTTATGGTAATAACAGGAAAAATACAGCTGATTCTTTTTTTTTTTTTTTTTTTTACTATTTTTTTACTATTTTGGGCCAGTTTTTCTATGATAATAAAAAAAAAAAAAAAACCAGGAGATATCCATTACCATTTACCACTAAATAAAAGCCCAATTTGTTCTGATAAATCCACCTGGATGCACAAAGTAGTTATGATGATATGTATGGTTTTACTAACACATGTCCAAAGTGCAAAATTGTGCTTAGGTATTTATATGTGTTTTACCCTTAGGCGTGAAGGAGTTAAAATGTAGCTATGGGCAAAGCTAATTATTTTCCAGTAATTGCTTTTGTCAGTAGTACATACCTTAGTGTGGACATTTATATGTTCTTCTTCCATTCCAAAATTCTAACCTGCTAAACCTGGTAATATTCCTTTTCTGTACCGCTTACTTGGAGGGTTGACAACACTAAAAAAGTGCTTCTCAATAACCATCAGTGTTGACAACCTCCCAAAACAGCGCCCCCCACAGGACAGCCGGAGAAGCGTTGAGAGCTGTAGACCTATTTTATCACTCTCATTAACAACTTATCATCCCGCCCCCGGCAACTCATTGCTACCTTTAATTCTCTACTTCGTCCTCCACTACCTCCACCCACCAACTCACTCACTGCCCAGGAGATCGCCAATCACTTCAAACAGAAGATTGATACAATTCGTGAGGAGATCTCTGCTGTTCAGATACCTTCAATGCTTTACACTTCATGCCCACAGGTGCAATCACTACTTCCCTCATTCAACCCCGCCACTATAGACAAGGTTGCTAAACTACTTGCTAACGTCCATTTAACCACCTGCCCTCTGGATCCTGTTCCCTTGCAAATGCTACGTTCACCCTCTGGCCCTATTCTACTCTCTCTAACCCACATCTTCAATCTCTCCCTCTCTTCTGGCATCTTCTTAAACTCTCTAAAACATGCACTAGTCAGCCCCATACTTAAAAAGCCCTCACTGGACCCAACCGATCTGAACAACCTACGCCCTATTTCCCTGCTCCCCTTTTTATCCAAACTCCTTGAACGTCTGGTCTACAACTGACTGAGCGACCACCTTGCCGAGAATAGCCATCTTCATCTCCTTCAGTCTGGATTTCGAGAAACCGCTCTCCTAAAACTAACGAACAATCTACTAACGGCCAAAACCAATGGACACTATTCTGTACTCCTACTCCTGGACCTTTCTGCTGCCTTTGATACCGTTCACCATCCCCTCCTCCTCAAAAAACTCCACGCATTTGGTCTCCGTGACTGTACTCTTCACTGGTTATCTTCTTACTTATCTAACCGCACCTTCAGCGTTACCTACAATTCTACTTCCTCCTCTCCTCTTCCTTTCTCTGTTGGGGTCAACCAAGGTTTTCAATTTACACCTCCTCTCTGGGTCAGCTGATAGCCTCCCATGGCTTCCAATACCATCTCTACGCTGACAATAAATACCCAAATCTATTTATCCTTCCCCTCAGTCTCCTCACGTATTACTAATTTACTATCAGATATATCAGTCTGGATGTCTCACCACTTCCTCAAACTCAATCTATCCAAAACCGAATTTATAATTTTTCCTCCACCACGTGCCCCTTCCCCCGACCTCTCTGTCAATATCGATGGCACAACTATCAGCCCAAGCCCGCCTGCCAAAGGTCCTAGGTCTGTGATGGTGAACCTTGGCAACCCAGATGTTTTGGAACTACATTTCCCATGATGCTCATGCACTCTGCAGTGTAGTTGAGTATCATGGGTAATGTAGTTCCAAAACATCTGGGGTGCCAAGGTTCGCCATCACTGTCCTAGGTGTTGTCCTGGACTCTGAACTCTCCTTCAAGCCCCACATGCAATCACTGTCCAAATCTTGCCGCCTCAACCTCCGCAACATCTCTAAATACACCCCTTTCTAACCAATGACACAACAAAGCTCCTAGTTCACTCCATGGTCTTCTCGCGACTCGACTACTGCAATTCCCTTCTCATTGGCTTACCTCTATATAGGCTCCTCCCCCCTTCAATCCATCAGTATCCACCAATCGCTCAGTGTCCGCTACTCCTCTCTGTCAATCCCTCCACTGGCTTCCCACGCAACAAATTAAATTCAAAATACTAACATCTCACAAAGCCATCCACAGTTTAGCCTCCAGCTACATCACTAGCCTAGTCTCAAAATACCAACCTAATCGCTCTCTTCGTTCCTCTCAAAACCTCCACCTCTCTAGCTCCCTCGTCACCTCCTCTCATAATCGCCTCCAGGACTTTTCCAGAGCCTCTCCAATCCTTTGGAACTCCTTTCCCCAATCTGTCCGATTATCTCCTGCTCTATTAACTTTTAGACAATCCCTGAAAACCCTCCTCTTCAGAGAAGCCTATCTTACCCACACCTCCTCTTCAGAGAAGCCTATCCTACCCACACCTCCTCTTCAGAGAAGCCTATCCTACCCACACCTAACAACTGTACTTTCATTTTCTCCATCAGCCCATCCCCCACGGTTATTGCCTTTTGTTCCACCTGACCCTCCCTTCTAGACTGTAAGCTCTAACGAGCCGGGCCCTCTAATTCCTCCTGTATTGAATTGTATTGTAACTGTATTGCCTTCCGTCATATAGTAAAGCGCTGCGCAAACTGTTGGCGCTATATAAATCCTGTATAATAATAATAATTCTATTATGGAGGAGGCTGCCTCCTCCTGTGACCTCTTTGTCTCAAGCAGCCCACTGGCCCACTGGCCTTGCAAGAACATAGAAACCAAAGACTGAGCAGTCATGTGACTAAACTAAAACCAAAAATTTCAAAATGTTCATGCATGGATAGCGGTGTTAGTCTATCTATGCACCTCATTTGCATGTATATATATACTGTTTTCCTACATATATATATATCCTTCTTCGTCCTCTCAGGCCAACTCTTGTTGTTCATCACAAAACTGCAATATAAAATTTGCAAAAGATTAAAAGCTAGATGATCCCCCCCCTTTTTTTTTTTTAAAGGGTCTGATAATCACCTCCTCTACATTCCTGTATCTCTTCAAACCTCTACAACTTGTTCACATTGAATAACCATCCAGGTTACCTTCTTCAAAGCTTTGGTATCACATTAATGGAAGCCTTTGACAAATATAGACATAGACATGCACTGGGGGTGTTCCAGGTGGGCACACCCTTATCACTCTGTGCAGTGCAGATTCCCCCTTACTGCCCAGGCTTCCCCCTGTTTTATTCCCCCCCACCACTATGCTGCTGGCTTTCCTCCTCTCCCCCCCCCCCCCCGGCTGCTGCGGGGTTGTTTCAGGATGGAGAGTGGGGGAAGGGGCTAATCAATATATAATTTACTGGCCTCTTCCTTTTCTAAATGAACACAGTGAACGCTCTCACTGCGTTCAATCATAACTGAAGCATAGTAAACGTTGTTTACTATGCTTCTGTTTGTGAATGAACAGGAAGCTGCTCAGCACAGAGCACTTCCCATTCATTCACTGTCCAGTGCAGCTGAATAGAGAATTATTGGCCTCCTATACTTTCTGATTGATTAGTAAGTATTATGCATTAAAATTACCCATGGGTCATATGGGAGCTGAACGATAGTCATATCAAATATCACTTCTATAAATGTTGACCAGTAGTAGGCAGCTTGGGGACAAAACCACCAAATGTGCAATATCAAACCTTTGGCATTTGATATTTGGGGGGAAATGAATGAATAAAAAGAATGAATAATTCTATATGATTGCCATGAAAACATTTATTAATCTAGAGCAGGTGTGTAAAAGTCGATTTCACTGCGGGCCACATCAGCATTATGGTTGCCCTGTGACTTAGTCCTTATGACTGTAAATATTTATCCAGGGTTTTTTTCTCAGAGAATAGGTGCAGGAACTCAACCTCTCCCCTGCTGAACTGCATTGAACAGTGGGTGTGGCCAAATTGCACTAACAGTGGGAGGAGCTTAAAAGGCCAATAAATACCAGGAGTGCATTATGTGTGGAGTTTAGGGATGTGCTATCTACAGAGTGCAGAGTTTATAGGTGGGCTACCTACAGAGTGCAGAGTTTAGGGGTGAGCTGTGTACAGAGTGCTGGGTAAGGAATGCACTACATACAGAGTGCAGAGTTTAGGGGTGCGCTGTGTACAGAGTGCTTGGTAGGGAATGCACTACATACAGAGTGCAGAGTTTAGGGGTGCGCTGTGTACAGAGTGCTTGGTAAGGAATGCACTACATACAGAGTGCAGAGTTTAGGGGTGCGCTGTGTACAGAGTGCTCGGTAAGGAATGCACTACCTACAGAGTGCAGAGTTTAGGGGTGCGCTGTGTACAGAGTGCTGGGAAAGAAATGCACTACATACAGAGTGCAGGGTTTAGGGGTGTGCTATACAGAGTGTGCAGGGTTCAGATTTTTTTTCCACAGGTTGTCTACATCTCATTTGTACTACATCACTACAGTACTCCACACTACATACAGAGTGCAGAGTTTAGGGGTGCGCTGTGTACAGAGTGCTGGGTAAGGAATGCACTACATACAGAGTGCAGGGTTTAGGGGTGTGTTATACACAGTGTGCAGGGTTCAGATTTTTTTCCACAGGTTGTCTACAGTGGGTACGGAAAGTATTCAGACCCCCTTAAATTTTTCACTCTTTGTTATATTGCAGCCATTTGCTAAAATCATTTAAGTTCATTCTTCTTCCTCATGAATGTACACATAGCACCCCATACTGACAGAAAAACACAGAATTGTTGACATTGTTGCAGATTTATTAAAAAAGAAAAACTGAAATATCACATGGTCCTAAGTATTCAGACCCTTTGCTGTGACACTCATATATTTAACTCAGGTGCTTTCCATTTCTTCTGATCATCCTTGAGATGGTTCTACACCTTCATTTGAGTCCAGCTGTGTTTGATTATACTGATTGGACTTGATTAGGAAAGCCACACACCTGTCTATATAAGACCTTCCAGATCACAATGCATGTCAGAGCAAATGAGAATCATGAGGTCAAAGGAACTGCCTGAAGAGCTCAGAGACAGAATTGTGGCAAGGCACAGATCTGGCCAAGGTTACAAAAAGATTTCTGCTGCACTTAAGGTTCCTAAGAGCACAGTGGCCTCCATAATCCTCAAATGGAAGACGTTTGGGACGACCAGAACCCTTCCTAGAGCTGGCCGTCCGGCCAAACTGAGCTATCGGGGGAGAAGAGCCTTGGTGAGAGAGGTAAAGAAGAACCCAAAGATCACTGTGGCTGAGCTCCAGAGATGCAGTCAGGAGATGGGAGAAAGTTGTAGAAAGACAACCATCACTGCAGCCCTCCACCAGTCGGGGCTTTATGGCAGAGTGGCCCGACGGAAGCCTCTCCTCAGTGTAAGACACATGAAAGCCCGCATGGAGTTTGCTAAAAAACACCTGAAGGACTCCAAGATGGTGAGAAATAAGATTCTCTGGTCTGATGAGACCAAAATAGAACTTTTTGGCCTTAATTCTAAGCGGTATGTGTGGAGAAAACCAGGCACTGCTCATCACCTGTCCAATACAGTCCCAACAGTGAAGCATGGTGGTGGCAGCATCATGCTGTGGGGGTGTTTTTCAGCTGCAGGGACAGGACGACTGGTTGCAATCGAGGGAAAGATGAATGCGGCCAAGTACAGGGATATCCTGGACAAAAACCTTCTCCAGAGTGCTCTGGACCTCAGACTGGGCCGAAGGTTTACCTTCCAACAAGACAATGACCCTAAGCACACAGCTTAAATAACGAAGGAGTGGCTTCACAAAAACTCCGTGACTGTTCTTGAATGGCCCAGCCAGAGCCCTGACTTAAACCCAATTGAGCATCTCTGGAGAGACCTAAAAATGGCTGTCCACCAACGTTTACCATCCAACCTGACAGAACTGGAGAGGATCTGCAAGGAGGAATGGCAGAGGATCCCCAAATCCAGGTGTGAAAGACTTGTTGCATCTTTCCCAAAAAGACTCCTGGCTGTATTAGATCAAAAGGGGGCTTCTACTAAATACTGAGCAAAGGGTCTGAATACTTAGGACCATGTGATATTTCAGTTTTTCTTTTTTAATAAATCTGCAACAATGACAACAATTCTGTGTTTTTCTGTCAGTATGGGGTGCTATGTGTACATTCATGAGGAAGAAGAATGAACTTAAAGAGGAAGTAAACCCTCCTCAGGAAGTTGTACCTATAGGTAAGCATATATTAAGGCTTACCTATAGGTACTGTAAATATCTCCTAAACATGCACCGTTTAGGAGATATTTACCTTTAATGCAGCCAGTGACGTCACTGGCGCATGCGCTCTGAAGGAACGGCAGATCGTGCCGTTCCTTCAGAGCCCCGTGCCGTGACCGTCGGCTCCCGCGCGCGTGCGCGGGAGTGACGTCACCGCGGCTCCGGCCAATCAGATGGCCGGATGCCGCGATCCCGGAAGACGGGCGACTATACATGTCGCCCGTCATACAGGTAAGCGGACGGCACGGCGGGGGCTCGTTCTAAGGTAAGTATTGCGATGCATACTAGCTCATTATGGGTTTCTCTTTCAGGATGTAAAGAAGAGAAAAAAAAATTTTCTCGGTGTACAACCTCTTTAAATGATTTTAGCAAATGGCTGCAATATAACAAAGAGTGAAAAATTTAAGGGGGTCTGAATACTTTCCGTACCCACTGTAAATCTCATTTGTAATCCTCCTTGGCTCTGTCCTCTGCTCTTCTCTCCCCCATCCTCCACCTCTGCACACCTCTCCCTCATCATCTCTCCTGCCTTGCCCCCAAGTGCTTCCTCGCTTGCAACCTTGCTTTGTGCACTGGTGCGCAGTCATGTTGGAACAGGAAGGGGGCCATCCCCAAACTCCTCCCACAAAGTTGGGAGCATGAAATTGTCCAAAATGTCTTGGTATGCTGATGCCTTAAGAGTTCCCTTCACTGGAACTAAGGGGCCAAGCCCAACCCCTGAAAAACAACCCCCACACCCTAATCCCCCTCCACCAAATAATTTGGACCAGTGCACAAAGCAAGGTCCATAAAAACATGGATGAGCAAGTTTGGGGTGGCCTGCACAGACCTCAACCCGATAGAACACCTTTGAGATGAATTAGAGCAGAGACTGTGAGCCAGGCCTTCTCTTCCAACATCAGTGCCTGATCTCACAAAGGCGCTTCTGGAAGAATGGTGAAACATCCCCATAGACACTCCTAAACCTTGTGGGCAGCCTTCCCAGAAGAGTTGAAGCTGTTATAGCTGCAAAGGGTGGGCCAACTCAATATTGAACCCTACGGACTAAGACTGGGATGCCATTAAAGTTCATATGTGTGTGTAAAGGCCGGCGTCCCAATACTTTTGGTAATATAGCGCATCTCTGTGGTTAGATAGATTGCCACCCACAGAGAAGATGGACTCCACTTCTCTTCCTGATGATTTTTTATTTATGATGTAGAATGTAACAAAATAATCATACAGTACCTCCCAGGTGGACAAGATTCGAGCCAGGGCCGCTGATGGGGGGGACCACCAGTTTTCCTGTAGGGGGCCCGGGCTCAGAGGGGGGCCCCAACAGCACGGGGAATCAGTGCGGTTGGGCAGAGGGGCAATTACAGAAGGAAGCCCTGTGCAGCTCTCTGCAGCAGCTGATAGCCAGTTTCTCCCCCTCCCGCCATCTTTCACCTGCTGCAGGGAGAGACACAGACACAGGGCATCATTCCTGTAATTGCTTCTCCGACACCGATCCCCCTCCCTTTTCTGCCTGCTTCTGATCCCCCCCTGAAGCGCTGCAGGCTTCCCTGTCCTGTAAAAAAATAACAACTTGCAAAAAATAAAAAATAGTAATAATTAAACATTGTAACAAATAATTCTGAATTTTTTTTAATACGTAAAAAAAAAAAAAATCATATATATATATATATATTTTTTTTTTTTTTTTTTTAATGTAAAAAACAATTAAGGGCTAATTCACACCGGTTCTCTATAATGATTTTAGTGTATTTTTAGTGAAAATAATGTCTTCATATATTCGGGGGGGGGGGGGGGGGGGCTGCCAGGTAGGCTGTACGGGGCCCTGTGATTTCTAACAGCAGCTCTGGCAGGAGAATCCTATTCTTGGCACTCTATGTAAGAAGCCAGCAGCTCACCCCCACCTCTAACCATTGACTGACCCTTTAATCCCCCTTACAATGAATCCCTTACAATGAAGCTCCCACATGCTGTCTGTTTCCCCAACATGGTGATAAAATATAAATAATATTTATTACCCCCAGGAACCGGAGCAATCAGACGAACAAGTAAAACCTGTTATTTGTATAATTTACTTGGCAGCGTCTCATCCCTTGTGTGTCTAGATGGAGAGATAATTCTCATCTCCGAACACACCTCTATCCAGCTCTGCATCCATCTAACTTGGCCAGGAATGTACAGAGCCTTTGGAACGCAATGACTCACCTGGATAAAAAAATGTAATTAATAGGAAATGATTTACCACAGTATCTTTTATTGGGATCTCTTGTTTAGATGTCATCAGAGTTGTGGAAATCTGGTTGACGCTGTTCAGATTTTTTGGTACGAGGTGTCTAAAGGCACGGGAGCAAGATCTTTACATTAGAGGAGACCCATACCCTAGAAGTAGAATGGCCTTCATAATGCAGCCTGACGGGGGATGTTCTAGAACAGTCAAAGCATGGCTGGTAGAATAATAGAATGGCCTTCATAATGCAGCCTGACAGGGGATGTTCTAGAACAGTCAAAGCAGGGCCGGGACAAGGGTTGGGTATGTGAAGTGGGGGGAGCCACAATGAGATTGGAGGGAGGGGATTTGTGTTGGAAGGGGGAATTTGTGGGGTGGTAGGAGGTACGTATTGTACGAACAAGTAAAACCTGTTATTTGCATAATTTACTTGGCAACATCTCATCCCTTGTGTGTCTAGATGGAGAGATAATTCTCATCTCCGAACACACCTCTATCCAGCTCCGCATCCATCTAACTTGGCCAGGAATATAAAGAGCCTTTGGAACGCAATGACTCACCTGGATAAAAAAATGTAATTAATAGGAAATTATTTACCACAGTATCTTTTATTGGGATCTCTTGTTTAGATGTCATCAGAGTTGTGGAAATCTGGTTGACGTTGCTCACATTTTTTGGTATGAGGTGTCTAAAGGCACGGGAGCAGGATCTTTACATTAGAGGAGATCCCTACCCTAGAAGTAGAATGGCCTTCATAATGCAGCCTGACGGGGGATGTTCTAGAACAGTCAAAGCATGGCTGGTAGAATAGTAGAATGGTCTTCATAATGCAGACTGACAGGGGATGTTCTAGAACAGTCAAAGCAGGGCTGGTAGAATAGTAGAATGGCCTTCATAATGCAGCCTGACAGGGGATGTTCTAGAACAGTCAAAGCAGGGCTGGTAGAATAGTAGAATGGTCTTCATAATGCAGACTGACAGGGGATGTTCTAGAACAGTCAAAGCAGGGCTGGTAGAATAGTAGAGTGGTCTTCATAATGCAGCCTGACAGGGGATGTTCTAGAACAGTCAAAGCAGGGCTGGTAGAATAGTAGAATGGTCTTCATAATGCAGACTGACAGGGGATGTTCTAGAACAGTCAAAGCAGGGCTGGTAGAATAGTAGAGTGGTCTTCATAATGCAGACTGACAGGGGATGTTCTAGAACAGTCAAAGAAGGGCTGGTAGAATAGTAGAGTGGTCTTCATAATGCAGCCTGACAGGGGATGTTCTAGAACAGTCAAAGCAGGGCTGGTAGAATAGTAGAATGGTCTTCATAATGCAGACTTACAGGGGATGTTCTAGAACAGTCAAAGCAGGGCTGGTAGAATAGTAGAATGGCCTTCATAATGCAGCCTGACAGGGGATGTTCTAGAACAGTCAAAGCAGGGCTGGTAGAATAGTAGAATGGTCTTCATAATGCAGCCTGACAGGGGATGTTCTAGAACAGTCAAAGCAGGGACATAGTAGAATGGCCTTCATAATGCAGCCTGACAGGGGATGTTCTAGAACAGTCAAAGCAGGGACGGTAGAATAGTAGAATGGCCTTCATAATGCAGCCTGACAGGGGATGTTCTAGAACAGTCAAAGCAGGGCTGGTAGAATAGTAGAATGGCCTTCATAATGCAGCCTGACAGGGGATGTTCTAGAACAGTCAAAGCAGGGCTGGTAGAATAGTAGAATGGTCTTCATAATGCAGACTGACAGGGGATGTTCTAGAACAGTCAAAGCAGGGCTGGTAGAATAGTAGAATGGTCTTCATAATGCAGACTGACAGGGGATGTTCTAGAACAGTCAAAGCAGGGCTGGTAGAATAGTAGAATGGCCTTCATAATGCAGCCTGACAGGGGATGTTCTAGAACAGTCAAAGCAGGGCTGGTAGAATAGTAGAATGGCCTTCATAATGCAGCCTGACAGGGGATGTTCTAGAACAGTCAAAGCAGGGCCGGGACAAGGGTTGGGCATGTGAAGTGGGAGGAGCCACAAGGAGATTAGGGGGAGGGGATTTGTGTTGGAAGGGGGAATTTGTGGGTGTCAGAGAAACGGCCATGCTGCAACTGGCAACTCCGCCAGTACTTCCAATGGCTGCAATGGACTCAGGCCATAGACTCATTGTCAGTGAAATGGCTGTGCTGCAACTGGCAAATTTGCCAGTACTTCCCATGGCTGCAATGGACTCAGGCCATAGACTAATTCACTGGCCTATAAAAGGACTCTGCTCAGCCCATCTGATTGCTGGATTGCCTTCAGCTCTTCCTGTTTCCTGTGCATTGCTACTTCCTGGATTCCAGTTTGACCCGGCTTGTTTCTGACCTGTCTGCTCTCTCTCCTGGCTTTGACCCACGGCTTCGTCTGACCCTTCGATCCTGCTCCAGTGTTTGACCCTCGGCTTGTGTGACCATCCTTGCTCTCTTGTCCTCTGCCTGACTTCCAGTGTACCGATCCCGGCTTGCTCAACGGACTTGCTTCTGCTCAATCCCCTTGTCTTGGCGCCTGTTTGGACTGATACCTGTGTATGACCCTCGGCCTGGCTTTTACCTGCACATTGCTTGATTCCCTGGAGGCCCTGCAAGTTGTTCCAGGATATCCTTGTGAACCTTTACCTGCACTCCACAAGCATCCAGTGCTCCTTGGGACGCGTCACCTCCTGTCCCACTTTCAGGGGTGATTCGCACCGAGCTGCAAGGGAAGCCCTCTCAGCATTTCGGCCTCTACCAAGAAGTGATCTGACAGTACAATCCAGCCATGTCAGAGGCCGACAGAGGTGCTTCCCAGCTCGAGGCTCTTTGTCAGCAAGTCTCCTCTTTAACACAGGCGGTCCAGAGACTGCAGGACGGTTATTTTCAACTAGAGGGTCGAGTGTTGAACCTAGCTGGCGCACCCTCTCCTTCCGACCCCAATCAAACGCCCGCTAGCTCCGGGGGCACCTCCACTCAGCAAGGACCAGCCGGCCCTGCGCAGGCAGCCATGGTTTTCCCACCTGAACCCAGGGTACCTACACCCGAACGCTTCCGTGGGGAACGGAGAAGGTTCAGATCCTTTAAGAATGCATGTCTCTTGTATTTAGCCCTTCAGCCCAGAACCTTCTCTTCAGAGACTGTCAAAGTAGGATTCATAATTTCTCTGTTGTCAGAAGAACCCCAGACCTGGGCCCATAACCTCCTTGAGCAAAAGAGCCCCTCATTGAACTCTGTAGACTCCTTCTTCCAGGCCATGGCCCAGTTATATGAGGACCCCCAACGGACTGTTACGGCTGAATCAGCCCTACATGCCTTACAACAAAATAAACGTCCTGTAGAGGACTATACCATTGACTTCCGCAGATGGGCTGCGGATACAGACTGGAATGAGCCAGCACTCAAGTACCAGTACCGTCACGGATTGTCTGAAGCCCTTAAGGACGAGTTAGCTCGGGTAGAAACCCCTACGTCTTTGGAAGGTCTAATCTCACTGGCAATCCAACTGGACAGGCGCCTGCGGGAGAGACGCTCAGAGCGCCTTCAAGGGGCCCGACCTACCTGGGTTCTCCCGAAAGTCCCACTTGCTGCTTCACCCCATCCTGGGCCTTCTGTCTCCGGGGGATCAGAAGGAGAACCCATGCAGATTGGTCTAATCCGTTCTGCCTTGACCCCCGAGGAAAGACAACGTCGCCGTCAAGCTAACCTCTGCCTTTATTGTGGGGAATCTGGCCACTTCCTACGCAATTGTCCTGTGAGACCCAGTAAGTCCTATTCACGGCCTCTGCTGAACTGTCAAGTCGCTGGGTCATCCCCTACTCATCTTATTCTCCCTGTCTCCCTACAGGTAGCAGAAAAGAAGATTCGGCTTCTGGCGATCGTTGATTCTGGGGCATGTAGTTGCTTTCTGGACCGTTCTTTAGCTCAAAGACTGTGTGTCCCCATGCAAGCTAAGGAACAGCGACTCCATATTCTTCTGGCTGATGGTTCTTTGCCCAGTTCCGGGCCTGTTACTGAAGAGACGTGCCCCATCTTCACCACGACAGATTCTCTTCACCAGGAATTCCTCCGATTTGACGTCCTTTCCTCACCAATGTTTCCCATTATTTTAGGACTTCCCTGGCTACAGGCCCACAACCCACAGATTGATTGGGTTAAGAGAAGGATCTCCTTCACGTCTAATTACTGCCTGAACCATTGTTTCCTACCTGGATCTGATACTTCTGCTGCTTGCCTGGCCGTCCAACCAGTACATGATCTCCCGGAAAATGTCCCCGCAGTTTATGAGGAATTCATGGACGTATTTGATAAGAAAAAGGCTGAAGCTCTGCCTCCTCACAGGCCTTATGATTGCCCTGTAGAACTTCTGCCTGGAGCCGAGATTCCTTTCGGAAGGATATTCCCGTTATCTGAGAAGGAGCTGGAAACCCTCCGGATTTATATTAACGAAAATTTGGAAAAGGGTTTTATCCGCCCCTCCTCCTCACCAGCAGGGGCCGGGATATTCTTTGTCGAAAAAAAGGATGGCACACTAAGACCTTGTGTAGATTACCGGGAGCTTAATAAAATTACTATTAAAAACCGGTATCCTCTACCTCTTATCCCAGAACTGTTTCAACGTTTCCGGGCAGCTCGGATCTTTACCAAATTGGATCTCCGTGGAGCTTACAACCTTGTTCGCATTAGGAAAGGAGATGAGTGGAAGACGGCGTTCAGAACGCGGTTTGGCCATTTTGAATACCTGGTCATGCCTTTCGGGCTGTGTAACGCCCCTGCTACCTTCCAACATCTAGTTAATGACATTTTTAGGGAATTCCTGGATCTCTTTCTGATTGTCTACCTAGATGACATACTCATTTTTTCCTCCACTCTGGAACTCCACCGGACCCATGTTAAAAAGGTACTATTTACTTTAAGGAAACACAGACTTTATGTGAAACCAGAGAAATGCGAATTCGAGAAAGACTCCATTCAATTCCTGGGTCTCATTATCTCAACAAACGGCATTTCCATGGATCCACAGAAAGTGCAGTCAATTCTCGATTGGCCAGCCCCCTGTGATAAGAAAGGAGTTCAACGCTTTGTGGGGTTTGCTAACTTCTATCGGAGGTTCGTGAAGGGGTTCTCTATGATTATCTCCCCCATTACCCAATTGACCCGCCAACAGGTCCGTTTCCATTGGTCACAGGAAGCTCAAACGGCCTTTGACAAACTGAAGACGTTGTTCACCTCAGCACCTATTCTCCAGCATCCTGATCCAACCCTACCTTATGTGCTTGAAGTGGATGCTTCAGAAATAGCCACTGGAGCAATCTTATCTCAAAGACAAGGCCCGAAGACTCTTCTGCACCCTGTGGCTTTCTTTTCCCGGAAGATGACACCTCCGGAGAGAAACTATGACGTAGGGGATCGGGAACTCTTGGCCATCAAATGTGCCTTGGAAGAGTGGAGATACTTGCTTGAAGGGGCTACTCATCCCATTTTAATATTCACAGACCACAAAAACCTGGAATACCTCAGGACAGCAAGATGCCTGAGACCCCGTCAAGCTCGATGGGCCTTGTTCTTTTCCCGGTTTAATTTTCATCTTACTTACAGGCCAGGGTCCAAGAACGGAAAAGCAGACGCCTTGTCCAGAATGTTTCCAGATACCCCAAACACAGCCGAACCTAACACCATCCTCTCGGCTCAAAATTTTTTGCTTATTCAAACGGATCTGCAATCAGCAATTAAGCAAGCCTCAGTTCAATGTCTCGAGCCTGGGACCTCTTCCTTGGAAAAACGCGGGGGATTCTTGTGGTTCCAAGAAAGGATTTTTGTTCCTTCACAGATCAGACTACAGGTCCTAAAGACTTTGCATGATCACAAGCTTGCCGGGCACTTCGGGGTCAGGAAGACATGTGAACTCATTCAGCGCCACTTTTGGTGGCCCAATTTAGTTCGGGACTGTAAATCCTATGTGGGTTCTTGTATTACGTGTCAGCGTAACAAGGGGGCTAAGACCAAGTCCTGGGGCCTGTTAAGGCCATTGCCCATCCCGGAACAGCCCTGGAAGCAACTTTCCATGGATTTTATAGTGGAATTACCACCTTCAGAAGGTTTCACTACTGTCCTGGTGGTGGTGGACCGTCTCTCGAAGATGGCGCACTTTTTGCCTATGATTGGCACACCTTCTGCCGTGGAAACAGCTAACATGTTTATTAAAGAAGTGGTCAGGCTACACGGTCTCCCGGACGGTATAGTATCGGACAGAGGCGTCCAATTCACTTCCAAATTCTGGAAAGAGCTTTGCAAATCCTTGTCCATTAAGATATGCCTATCATCAGCCTACCACCCGCAGAGTAATGGTCAAACGGAAAGGACCAACCAGACCCTTGAACAATACTTACGTTGCTTTTGCACTTGCTCCCAAGATAACTGGGTCTCTTTACTTCCGTGCGCGGAATTCGCGTATAATAACGCCCTGCATTCTGCAACCAACCAGACCCCGTTCTGGGTGAATTACGGGTTCCATCCTTCTTTTTTGCCCAGTGCTTTCTCAGAAACATCAGTTCCTGCAGTGCAAGACCGGATAATGGCTATCAGGGATAACTACCGGGTGCTACAGGACTCCATATCCAAAGCCCAACAGGAGTACAAGAAATTTTATGACCGCAAGAAAAAGGAAAATCCTATGTATAAGGTCGGGGATAAGGTGTGGCTCTCCTCAAACAACCTACGACTATCTTGCCCTTCTAAAAAGTTGGGACCAAGGTTTATTGGGCCTTTTAGAATCAAAAGGATGATAAACCCTGTGGCTTTTGAACTGGCTTTACCTAATTCATACAAGATCCATCCTGTATTCCATGTTTCCCTGCTAAAGCCTGCAATTTCTAGCCCTTTCCCAGGGAGGGAAGAATTGCCTCCACCTCCAGTTTCAGTGGAGGGTGAACCTGAATATGAAGTGGAAACCATTCTGGATTGTCGAAGAAGGGGTGAGCTCATACAGTATCTTATTAAATGGAAAGGTTACCCCACTGAAGACAATTCCTGGGAACCCGCTAGTAACCTGCATGCCCCCAGGCTGGTACAGGAATTCCACAGGAGATTCCCGGAAAGATTGGCCCGGTTGGGCATCCAGAGGCTGCCCCTTGGGGGGGGGCACTGTCAGAGAAACGGCCATGCTGCAACTGGCAACTCCGCCAGTACTTCCAATGGCTGCAATGGACTCAGGCCATAGACTCATTGTCAGTGAAATGGCTGTGCTGCAACTGGCAAATTTGCCAGTACTTCCCATGGCTGCAATGGACTCAGGCCATAGACTAATTCACTGGCCTATAAAAGGACTCTGCTCAGCCCATCTGATTGCTGGATTGCCTTCAGCTCTTCCTGTTTCCTGTGCATTGCTACTTCCTGGATTCCAGTTTGACCCGGCTTGTTTCTGACCTGTCTGCTCTCTCTCCTGGCTTTGACCCACGGCTTCGTCTGACCCTTCGATCCTGCTCCAGTGTTTGACCCTCGGCTTGTGTGACCATCCTTGCTCTCTTGTCCTCTGCCTGACTTCCAGTGTACCGATCCCGGCTTGCTCAACGGACTTGCTTCTGCTCAATCCCCTTGTCTTGGCGACCTGTTTGGACTGATACCTGTGTATGACCCTCGGCCTGGCTTTTACCTGCACATTGCTTGATTCCCTGGAGGCCCTGCAAGTTGTTCCAGGATATCCTTGTGAACCTTTACCTGCACTCCACAAGCATCCAGTGCTCCTTGGGACGCGTCACCTCCTGTCCCACTTTCAGGGGTGATTCGCACCGAGCTGCAAGGGAAGCCCTCTCAGCATTTCGGCCTCTACCAAGAAGTGATCTGACAGTGGGGTGGCAGGAATTACGTATTGTTTTAGGAGGGGGAACTTTGGTGTGGGGGGGTTGGCATGTTCGCCAACAATACATTTAATGCTACAAAAACTGCTAAAAACTGCAGACTTATTACAGAAAATTATGGACCAGAAACGCTGGACGAAACTTGGAACAATGCGGCAGGAAGCAATTAGAGACTGGGGAAATATTACAAAAAAACTGCTGAAGATCACTGGCATTCCAACCACTTTACAAATCAAACCTTCCACATATTTGCCGGCCGCATACAATTAGGGCAATGTGGCAGCTTTCATAGAGTAGATATGGTGCTACAGAAGGGCTCAGGAAAGATGTGTTCCCAAGTTTTCCCCATAGAAGGAGACCACGAGGCCTGGTAAGTTTTCAGAAAGGAGAACAATAATTACTGGCTGCTGAGGAACACAGAATATTCCCCAAAAGGTCCATCAGGTCCTTGGGTTGGTCACCGGGATACAGAGGCGGCTCTAGGCTCTGTGAGGCCTAAGGCAAAAAACCTGGACATGAGGCCCCACTCACGCCCATAATGGGAAAAATAATTCAAGCGATAAAAATTAACTGAATAAATTGCATATATTAAGAGCATTAACCTTTGTACTATGAATTCACAGTTTCTAGAATTTTCTCTAACCAATTCTTCTTTAATCAAAGATCATTAAACATCGGGTATGTATGCATGTATATATATATATATATATATATATATATATATATACATCACAGTCCCCAACATATAAGTCATGATTCCCTGAGTCCCTTCTTACATCAGAGTTCAGTGTCCCCCCTTACATAAGAGCTCTCCTTTAAGTCAGATTCTCCCCAGCATCTCCTCCACAGAATTCCTCTTTACATTAGAGTCCCCCTATTAAATCAAATTTCACAGAGCCCCCTTTACATCAGAGTCTCCAGAGTTTCCCCCTTACACTGTAAGAGGGAACTCTGAAGACTCTGATGTAAGAGGAGTTCTGGGAACCCTGATTTAGGGGGAATGCTGGAGACTCTGATGTAAGTAGAGTTCTGGGAACCCTGATTTGAGGGGGAAAGCTGGGGACTCTGGTGTAAAAGAGAACTCTGTGGTCATCAAAGCTCCCCCTTGCATCAGAATTTCCAGAGTCCCCCTTACACTTCCCTTCCTCAGTCCGCCACAGTCTAGGGCACGACAAGTCCCACTGCAGAAGGCTGCCATACCTGAGTCCCCACAGAGGGCACTGTGAATTCCAGCATAGTACACTGCCATTCCTCCCTGAGGAATGGAAGCCTGCTATGCTTGGGCTTGTACTGCTCTCTGTAGGGGACTGAGGAACTACTGCCTGCTATGCTAAGACTTGTAGTGCCCTCTGTGGGGACTAAGGCATGACAGCCTGCTATTCTGGAACTTGTAGTGCCCTCTGTGAGGGACTGAGGATTCCTCAGTCCTCCACATTCTAGGGCACTATAAGTCCCAGCATAGTGGGCTGTCATTCCTCAGTCCCTCACAGCTGGGGGGAAAACAACACAGAGTTAAACATCTAAAGGAGCACTCCAACCAAAACTACCAATAATGTACACAGTCTATATCCTTCAACCACGACCTCGGGTGCTGTCATTGTGTAGGGCAAAGGGCTCCACTTCCACCATGTTTGGCTTTGATGTCAGACATGCAGGACTGGCACAGCTCCACTCTCTTCCCTGGCAACTGACTCTGGCATCACGGAGGGCCTCTCCTCCTCCCCCAGCCACCCATGGGCACTCTCCTTCTCCCCCAGCCACCCAAGGGCCCCTCTCCTTTTTCTCCAACCACCCAGTAGCCCTCTCCTCCTCCAGCCACCCAGGGGCCCTCTCCTTCTTCTCCTCCAGCCGCCCAGGGTCCGTCTCCTTCTTCTCCTCCAGCCACACAGGGGCCCTCTCCTTCTTCTCCTCCAGCCACCCAGGGGCCCTCTCCTTCTTCTTCTTCTCCAGCCACCCAGTGGCCCTCTCCTTCTCCCCCAGCCACCTAGGGGCCCTCTCCTCCTCCAGCCACCCAGGGTCCCTCTCCTCCTTCTCCTCCAGCCACCCAGGGGCCCTCTCCTCCAGCCACCCAGGGGCCCTCTCCTTCTTCTCCTGCCACCCAGGGGCCCTCTCCTTCTTCCCCAGTCATCCAGGGGCCATCTCCTTCTCCCACAGCCACCCAGGGGCCCTCTCCTTCTCCCCCAGCCACCCAGGGGCCCTCTCCTTCTCCCCCAGTCACCCAGGGACCCTCTCCTTCTCCCCCAGCCACCCAGGGGCCCTCTCATCCTCCCTCAGCCACTCAGGGGCCCTCTCCTTCTCCCTCAGCCACCCATGGGCCCTCTCCTTCTCCTTCAGCCACCCAGGGGCCCTCTCCTCCCTTAGCCACCCAGGTACCCTCTCCTTTTCCTTCAGCCACTCAGGGGCCCTCTCCTCTTCCCCTAGCCACCCAGGGGCCTTCTTCTTTTGCCCTAGCCACCCAGGGGCCCTCTCCTTTTCCCCTAGCCACCCAGAGACCCTCTCCTCCCCCAGCCACCCAGGGCCGCCTTCTTCTTCTCCTCCTCCTCCACCAACCATTCTAAGATTCTTCCAACTTCCCTGGGGCTACTCACCACCCTTTGCGTAGTAGACACCACAAATCTATGACCAGCCTGCAGAGTGACAAGTTGGGGCCTGGTTACCTCTATGTTCCCAGGCCAGGGCAGAGCTCTCCTCCCAGAGCAACAACCAATAGCAGAGTGAGCTGACTGGGCAGTCACTTCCTACTGATGCAGGTACATGCCCACCGATTCCTCCACATCTTAGGATTACATGATCAGATGGTCAATCCCCAGGCAGAGAAAGCGGGGTAAGTGTCAGCGGACAACAGACACCTGGCAGCTGCAGTAAAGGGACTGCAGCACACTGCTGCAACTTTTATATCTGAGGATTTAAAGCAATCTTTTACTTGGGAGATTCCCCTGACTGCACCCTTCTAAATATTGTCGCTCCGCCACTGGCCGTGAGGCCCCTGTAGGTGTGAGGCCTTAGGCGACCGCCTAATTTGCCTAATTAGAGAGCTGCCTATGCCGGGATACTAGAACAGTTCTTCCCCTGGTGACCTCTGGTAGGACAGATTACCTCCTCTTAGGTTAATAATTTCAACTATTTTTAAGCTGCCCAAGGACAGGACACTTTTTAGGAGATCTGATGAAGATTAAATGAACTCCACCAAACAAGAAATAAATATTACACTAAAGCAAAACTTTCTCAACCAGAGTTCCATGGAACCCTAGTGTTTCTCCAGAATTTGCTAGAGGTTTCTGGAAGTGTGGCTTTTTGACCTCTGATTTGATGGTGCCTGCAAAGTTCCAGGACCAATGCCACTTGGCAAAGCCAGCAGCATGACACTAAAAACCTTTTAGTCCTCGTTAAGGGTGGCATTCTGACCCACAATGTAAGGAGGGTATTTGTCCTTCTCACCAGCAACATAAGGGACATTTTTCCCATTGACCCCAAATTAAGTGGTTTTAGTAAGGGTTCCCAGAGACCTGAAAATTATTTTAGGGGTTCCTCTGGTGTAAAATCTTTGGAAAGGCAGCTCTAAAGGGTAAGCCAAGACAACCTGCAAGTCATGAACTGAGCATGGCTAGCACCATCCCAGAGAGAAGCTATTAACTCACCGGTGCAGATTCTCTAATGGACTACATCAAATGACACGCAACAATTCCGACCTCGGTTCCTCTGCCGGAATTGTTTCAGAGAAGTAGTTCCACTTACATATGGTTGAACTGTCCATTAACCAGATCCCTCTGGGACAGGATCACTTATAGTCATTCTCCTTTTCTATGATTACACGATTGTTCTCCTTCCGATGTTCTCTAGATTTATTTCTCCTGCCAAAAACTCTTGCTTGAAATTTTCCTCTGTGTAGCTATGATTCCAGATTTTGGAACACTACTAAGACCCCAATCCATAGACAAGGGGAGGACTGAACTATGTCAGACCATGAGAATGGAGGAACTGATAGCTGAACAACTTTTAATTATTTGTGGATGGGTCGACCCCATGGATCACCTTCATGGGATCTGATGATCCCATGAACCTCCTTAATTTTTCTTGCTAGATAATTTCCTCATTGGAGTCATGAGCATTGGGGTTGCCCCTCCCCCAACTACCCCTCTCTTATTTCATTCTTTCTTTCTATGCCCCCCCCCTTTTCTTACTCCCCTACCCATTCATGCAAAAAATGTATTCCCCAGATTTCCCCCACTTTACTTACAAGTTCAATAAACTCTTACTTTTTACATTACTATATTTTCTTAACCACTGGCCTGGAAAGATTTGCCCCCTTAATGACCACCTCATTTTTTGCGATTCGGCACTGCGTTAATTTAACGGACAATTGCACGGTCGTGCTACACTGTACCAAAATAAAATCGATGTCCTTTTTTTCCCCACAAATAGAGCTTTCTTTTGGTGGTATTTGATCACCTGTGCGATTTTTATTTTTTGCGCTATGAACAAAAAAATTGCAATAATTATGAAAAAAAAAAAAAAAAAACAATATTTTTTACTTTCTGCTATATAACATTCCCAATAAAAAAAAAAAAAAAAAAAATGTAAAAATCAAAATGTATCATTTTAGGCCAATTTGTATTCAGCTAAATATTTTTGGTATAAAAAAATCCCAATAAGTATATTTTGATTGGTTAGCACAAAAGTTATTGCGTCTACAAACTAGGGGAAAGATTTATGTCATTTTTATTTATTTAAATTTTTTTTATACTCGTAATGGCAGCGATCAGAGATTTTTAGTGGCACTGCGACATTGCGGCGGACAGATCGGACACCGAACTGACATTTTTGGGGCGACCAGTGACATTTTTACAGTTATCAGTGCTAAAAGTTTGCACTGTCACTGTACTAGTGACACTCATAGGCGTGCGCACAGGGTGTGCCAGGTGTGCCTGGGCACACCCTAATCACCAAGGGCACATTAGCATTATCGCTCTGTTTGACAGTGAGGAGATGGGAAAGATCTCCCTCTGACTTGCTCTGCCATAAGAGAAGTGCCTACGCACTTCTATTTCACTGTGCCAGCAGGGAGAGTAATGTACCGGGGCCACATACATGTAGGCAAACACATGCATGTGTATTTAAACTTTGGGGTGCACACCCTAATGCAATAGGTTGCGCACACCTATGGTGACACTGGCAGGGAAGGGGTTAACTCAGGGGCGATCAAAGGGTTAAAGCGGTTGTATACCCATTATTGTGACTTTCAATTAAAATATTTATCCCATGCACTGCAATCGTGCAGTGCATTATGGGGCACTCATCAGTGGGCGAACTTGCTGTCAAGCGCCCCCCCAGGTGTTGGTGTGTTCGGCGAACACATGATGTTAGAGTCAAACTTACGTCCGACTCGAACATCCAGCCCATCCATAGTCATAAGACTAAAATATGACTAAAACTAAAATGATCATTTAGTCATAAGACCATAACCAAAACTAAATTGAAAATTGACAGAAAAATGAACACTCCTCTGCTGCCCATTTCTAAATTGCCAACACAATTCCATCCAGAGCCGGTAATAATCGCACATTAACCACCTCCCACCCGGGCCATAGTACATATACGGCCGGGTGGGAGTCTCGTCCTTCTGAATGGACGTTCCGGAACGTCCTTCAGAAGGAGCGAGATCGCGCCGCCGCGGGCACGCGCAGCGGCGCGATCCCGATGTGCCTGTGTCCCTCGGACACAGCGCAACAAGATGCGTCAGGAGGGCCCTGTGATTGGCCCTCCTGATCACATGACGGCTGTGTCCAATCACAGCCGTCATGCAATGTAAATACAGCCGTTGTAACGGCTTCGATCTCTTCTCCTCCCTGACAGATCCTGTCAGGGAGGAGAAGAAGAGGATCGATACTGGAGCTGGGGTGATCAGTGAGTATTTCTAATTACTCACTGATCACAGGGGGGGTCTGTGCTGGTAATCAGATGATTGATTACCAGTGCAGCCCTGGGGGGAGGGGATGCCACTAGAGCCACCAGGGATGCCCACCCATGACCACCAGGGATGCCCACCATGGCCACCAGGGATGGCAAACAGCCTGCCAGTAGTGCCCTCCTATCAGTGCTGCCCACCAATGCCATATATCAGTGCTGCCCACCAGTGCCCGTTATTGCCATCCACCAGTGCTGCCCACCAGTGCCCATTATTGCCCACCAGTGCTGCCTATCAGTGCCCATCAGTGCCCCCCATCAGTGCCAATCAGTGCCGCCCATCAGTGCCAATCAGTGCCGCCCATCAGTGCCGATCAGTGCCACCTATCAGTGCCCACCAGTGCCCATCAGTGCCGCCGATCAGTGCCCATCAGTGCTGCCTATCAGTGCCCATCAGCGCTGCCTATCAGTGCCCACCAATGCTACATATCAGTGCTATCTATCAGTGCCACATATCAGTGTCCATCAGTGCAGCATATCATTGCTACCTATCAGTGCCCATCAGTGCTGCATATCAGTGCCACCCCATCAGTGCCACCCAATCAGTGTCTCCTCATCAGTGCCTGTCAGTGCGGCATGATCAGTGCAGGAAAAAACATATCTATTCACAAAATTTTATAACCTAAACAAAAAAACTTTTTTTTTTTTTCAAACTTTTCTGTCTTTTTTTATTTGTGCACCAAAAAAGAAAAAACCTGACAGTGATCAAATACCACCAAAAGAAAGCTCTATTTGTGGGGAAAAAAATGACATAAATTTGGTTTAGGTAGAATGTTGCATGACCGCGCAATTGTCATTCAAAATGCAACAGCGCTAAAAGATGAAAATTGGTCTGGGAAGGAAGGGGGTTTAAGTGCCCAGTATTGAGGTAGTTAAAGTTTAAAATTGTATTGCACCACCGCATAAGCATAAGTAGGAGGCATCTAATAAGCTGCTGAAAGAGAAAAAATTAAGAAAAAAGGATTTTCTTGTATTTTTTTCTTAATATTTAATGCTGGTAATATATTCAGGTAATATGTACAAGGGCATTACAGCCAATAGAGATTACAGTTTTTGTTTTTTTTTGTATTTTAAAATTGCACTTCTGTTTGTCAAAAAGCAATATTTTTGTTTGTTTATGAAACTCGTTTTTTTTCCCTTAAAATAAAGACGTTATTTATCACAACGGCTAAATCTGTGTCTGCAGTGCGTGTTCAACCCTTAAGTCCCGGTTCACACTTGTGCGATGCGGGAAGGCTGCGAATTCGCAGCCTGTTCCCGCATCGCAAACGCATATCTGGCAGTTCACACTGCCATATGCGATACGCAGGGGGTGTCAATGAAATGTTAACGACACCCCCAGTTTGATTGCATATTGCAGTGCGATTTGACAGTTCGCACAGGATCGGATCGCACAAGTGTGAACCACTGTGCGATCCGATCCTGATGCGGCTGGAAAAAAGGGTCCCGTGCGTCTTTTGTGCGGGTGCAGTGCGAATTCAGCCATACAAAGTGTATGGCTGAATTCTCATCCGCACATCCGATCGCATGTAATGAAGGAGCAGTGCGCTCCGAATTACATGCGATCGCCGCATTCGCACAAATGTGAACCGGCCCTAATACCAGAAATAATAACATTGTATTCGATTTTTACTCCGGGAGCAGTAGCGGCTGGTGTATTGGGGGCGCAGGGGCGCTGCCCCCCTTCCCTATCCAGGCGTCCGGCCCCCTAATCTACATGCGGGGCGCCGGACGCATGGAGTTCAATGGGGCTTTTTTTTCTTAGCCATGTGATTAGAGCCAGAGGCTCCAATAGGCTAAAAAAAGGGTGGGCTCACCCAGTTGTGTGAATAGCAAATGAAAATTCGCTATTGTCACATGGATCCTCCTCCTGGCCAATCAAGAAGCAGGTCGTGAGACCCGTTTCCGGATTAGCCAAAATTTGAAGCTATGCCATTGGGCATGGAGGAGGAGGGAGGAGACGCTGAAGACCAAGAAGGGAAGAAGCCGAAGTTGCCGCCGCCGTCGCACTTGTCCAGATGTCGCATCCAGGCAGGGTGAGTGAGCCGGGGGGGGGGGGATCCTGCTGTAGTCCACTGGGGGGTGGGTGTGTGGTGTGCGGTCTGGTGTGGTCCGGGGGTGGGTGTATGTTGCGGTCCGTCTGCCTCCCCCCCCTGGCCGATGGAGCACCAGCCGCCACTGTCCAGGAGTATATAATTAGTTTGGAAATTCTAGAGAAAGGTTTCTCCACTTGCTGACTGCCCGCACTACACATACTGCGGCAGGTCGGCTCTGTCCTGCGAAACAACGTAACTGTACGCTGCTTTGCGGCACCGTGAGTGGGGGCGCACGCGCCCATTCGCCACAGGGGGAGCCAATCAGCGGGTCCGGCAGCCTCAATTGCTGCCAGGCACCCGCGATCGTTCCCCGTTGAGACAGAACGGCTGTCTGCCATTGTAAACACGGCAGACTGCTGTTCTGTCAGTAATGAACACAGGGATCCTCTTATTTAGGAACACAGATCTCTGTTTTCATTCAGTAAAGACACCCCCTCCCCACAGTTAGAAAGCACTCCCTAGGGACATATTTAACCCTGGTGTTAACCCCTTCCCTGCCAGTGTCATTAGTACAGTAATAGTGCATATTTTTAGCACTGATTACTGTAGTAATGTCACTGGTCTCCCCAAAAGTGTCAAAAATGTCAGTTAGGGGTCCGATCTGTCCGCCACAATGAAAAATCGCTGATCCTTCTATATAGGAACACAGAACTCTATGATCATTTCACAAGCCCCGCCTCCATACAGTTAGAAACACGCCCCTAGGCTCACATTGATATACCCCTTGATCACCCACAGTGTTAACCCCTTCCCTGCCAGTGTCATTAGTACAGTGACAGTGCATATTTTTTGCACTGATTACTGTAGTAATGTCACTGGTCCCCCCAAAAGTGTCAAAAATGTCAGCCAGTGGTCGGATCTGTCCGCCGCAATGTCGCAGTTCCGCTAAAAATCGCAGATCGCCGCCATTACTAGTAAAAAATAAATAAATAAAAATGACATCAATCTTTCCCCTAATTTGTAGACGCGATAGCTTTTGCGTAAACCAATCAGTATACATTTATTGTGATTTTTTTTTTTTACCAAAACTATGTAGCAGAATACAAATTGGCCTAAAAGGATAAAAAAACTGATTTTTACATTTTTTATTGGGAATGTTATATAGCAGAAAGTAAAAAATATTGTTTTTTTTTTTTTCAGAATTGTCGCTCTTTTTTTGTTTATAACGCAAAAAATAAAAATCGCACAGGTGATCAAATACCACCAAAAGAAATTTCTATTTGTGGGAAAAAAGGACATCAATTTTATTTTGGTACAGCGTCGCACAACTGCGCAATTGTCAGTTAAAATAACGCAGTGCTGTATCGCAAGAAATGGCCTGGTCATTAAGGGGGGGAAACCTTCTTGTCCAGAAGTGGTTAAATAATGCATTACAATTTACCTAAACCCATTCGATTTGTAGTGGACTAAAATGTATAAGATTTTAGTTGACTAAAATGTACTGGAGATTTTAGTCAAATAAAATATGACTACAACTAAAACAATACAGATGACTAAAATACGACTAAAACTAAAATGGCATTTTAGTCAAAAGACTAAAATACGACTAAAACTAAAATGGCATTTTAGTCAAAAGACTAAAATACGACTAAAACTTAAATAGCATTTTAGTCAAAAGACTATTACTAAAATGAAATCGAAATTTGTTGCCAAAATTAACACTGGTCCCCGGTGCATAAGGCTCAACCATTTAGATGCGAACTGATGCCTAGATACATTGTCCAGCCCCACCGCCAGCAGCCTGGTAAACTCCATGAGAGCCCATTAGGGTGAATGCCCTTCTAATATAAGCAGAAGTAAAATACCACATTAGGGGCACTGGACGGAGCTGAGAAGCATAGGAAATAGGTTCCTATTTGTAACAAGAAGTCACTTGTTACATTGTATCTCTTGTTACAAAGATGTATGTCAAATAATAAAAGAAAAAAGCTTAAGAACAATCATTTTTACCCAATTCGCACATAAGAAGAAATTCACAGGACAAGTGGCTATGCAACTATATATTTTATATACAGTAAATACACCCCTTGGTGATTGTATGGGGTCAATAAAATCAAAATGATTTTATTACTCCTACAAAATGAATTTTGCAATTGATCCACACTATATGTGTTGCTACACTTTGGACTATTGCTTTACATTGGAAGAAAAATTCTGTACCATTCTCACAGTTTATATCAAGAATCTAACAAATTAGACTGATAGAAAATATCTTTCACACAATGAATAATACTAAAAAAAATTTGATCTTAAATTGAATTCATGCTTTATCCACTTGCCGACCGCCGCAAGTGCATTTACTGCGGCGGTCAGACCCTCCTGGGCAAAGTGACGTATATATACGTCGCTCGCCCGCGAGCCTGTAGGGGGCGAGCGCGTACCGCCGGAGGCGCTCCCGCCCCCGCTTGTTCACTGAGATCCCCGCGCGAGTGACTGGCGGCTCCGATGTCCACCGGTCACTCGCGATCTCCCGCTGGAGAGGGAGAAAGGCAGGCGGCTGATGTAAACAAAGCCGCCTGTCATTCTCCCTGGTGTAACTGCAGAGATCATATGATCCTGCTATGTAGGATCGTATGTCTCTGTGGTTACATCAAAAGCCACGCCCCTTGACAGTTAGAAGCACGCCCCTAGGGACACACTAAACCCCTGGATCTCTAATAAAGTTAACCCCTTCCCTGCCGGTGTCATTTTTACAGTAACAGGGCATATGTATAGCACTGATTACTGTAGTAATGTCACTGGTACTCCCAAAAGTGTCAAAAATGGCAGTCAGGGGTCCGATCTGTCTGCCGCAATGTCGCAGTCACGCAAAAAAAATCGCAGATTGCCGCCATTACTCGCTAAAAAAAAACAATAAAAATGACATAAATCTTTCCCGTAGTTATTAAACGCAATAACTTTTGCGCAAACCAATCAAAATACGCTTATTGCAATTTTTTTTTACCAAAAATATGTAGCAGAAAACAAATTGGCCTAAAATGTTAAAAAATTTTGATTTTTACCTTTTTTTTTTTGAGAATTTCATATAAAAAAATGTGAAAAATATTGTTATTTTTTCAAAATTGTCGCTCTTTTTTTGTTTATATAAAAATCGCACAGGTGATCAAATACCACCAAAAGAAACTCTATTTGTGGGGAAAAAAGGACATCAATTTTGTTTAGGTACAGCGTCGCACGACCGCGCAATTGTCCGTTAAAGTCACGCAGTGCCGAATCGCAAAATAGGCCCTGGTCTTTGAGCAGCCAAATCCTCCGGGGCTTAAGTGGTTATTTACAAAAATTTATCAAATGCATAGACTACATGCCAATACTGATCCATATTACACCCCTAGTTTTGGTCTCTTTCTCTAATGAAGTATTCTTAACCATTATTTCCTCCTCCTTTTTTTTTTTTTTTCCCTTTTCTCTCTCTTATTGTTGTTTTATATTGTACAATCGATATGCTGTTCTATAACAAATTGATATATTCATCATAACCTAATGATATAACATCTATGACCAACCATACCAAAGATTGCTTATTGTTTTACATTACATTGTACATAAGATGTTTTTTTCTTATTACAGTAAAACCTTGGTTTGAGAGCGCTTTGCAAGACAAGCACATTTTTAAAAAAAAAATTTGACTTGATATACAAGCGATGTCTTGATATACAAGTAGCGTCATGTATAAAAAAGAAGAGAGGAGCCTCTAAGTGTAGCAATATGGTTACATTTAATGAAGGTTCAATATTTAGCAACTCACATGGTTGATGATTAAAACAGGCACATCTAAGTATGCAGGCATCTGGGGGTAAAGCTATCCACATAGACCGTCCTCTGCACAGCCATCTTCATCATCCCTTCCACGCTGCACTCCACGAGTGATTCAAAGCCTCACTTTCAGATCAATCTACTGCAGGCTATTCTTCCCGGTCAGGATTGCATACTGACAGTGGTGAAAGTCGGTGGTTCAGAAGATGGTCTATGTGGACAGCTTTACCCCGGATGCCTGCATACTTAGGTGTGCCTATTTTAATCATCAACCATGTGAGTTGCTAAATGTTGAACCTTCATTAAATGTAACCATATTGCTACACTTAGAGGCGCCTCTCATCTCTCTTGCTTTAATCCCCTTGGGAAGGCTGCATATTGTGGATGGACATTTTATGGTTACACAACCTATCACATTGCTATAATCTTTGTATATAGACTATAAACTGAAGGACTTGTGGAACGAATCATCTGAGTTTCCATTATTTCTTATGGGGAAATTCACTTTGATATACGAGTGCTTTGGATTACAAGCATGTTTCCAGAACAAATTATGCTCGTAATCCAAGGTTTTACTGTATTTGAAATGTTCTACTCTATTTTTCAAATCTTCACAATTTTTATGTCACGCTATATGATCTTTGTATTACATATTATTTTTAATTCAATAAAAGTTTGTAATAAAAAAACAAAACTTTGCCGGCCCGTTGTCCGTTGGGACCCGGCCTTCAGCTCCTGGGTCAGACTTATTCCACCACCACCACCGCACAGAGGCCTATTCTTTGACTCCAGTCCAACTGGCCTGTGAGTATTGGGCACTCCAAGGAGTTCCCGATTATTTATAGAATTTTTTCAGAATTTTTTCATTATTTTTTAATTTGTAATCCAACATTTGTGTTTATTCTTTAGATATGTTTTCAATGCATTTACTCTTGAAGAAGCGAGCTTTTAACTCGCGAAACGCATCAGCCCAAGATGCATTATACTTATTACGTCATGATATTATATGATTCTGTTTTTATCTTTGAGACCAAGATGAACTGTACTGCCATGTATACAAATATGCATTTTACCACTATTTATTTATGTATAGTAAAACCACCAACTATTTTGGCATTTCATGTGTTTTAACCACTTGTCTATCGCCTCCTGTATATTTACTGCGGCAGGCAGCCGCTTACAGGCAAAACGACATAGTACTACGTCGCTTGCCAAAGAGCCTGTAGGGGCGAGCGTACGCAGCTGCCAGCACGCTTCCGCCCCCACTCGTTCCCTGCCTAGCTAGCGCGTGTGACTGACGGCTCAGATGGCCGCTGGCCACTCGTGATCTGCCGCAGGAGAGGGAGAATGACAGACGGCTGATGTAAACAAAGCCGTCTGTCATTCTCACTGAAGTGGGCACAGAGGTTATGCGATCCTGCTATATAGGATCCCATGTCTCTGTGGTTACTTCACTAGCCACGCCCCCTAACAGTTAGAACCACGCCCCTAGGGACACACTTAACCCCTTGATCATCAATAAAGTTAACCCCTTCCCTGCCAGTGTCATTTTTACAGTAACAGTGCATATTTATAGCACTGATTACTGTAGTAATGTCACTGGTACCCCCAAAAGTGTCAAAAATGTCAGTCAGGGGTCCGATCTGTCCGCCGCAATGTCGTGGTCCCGCAAAAAAAAATCGCAGATCGCCGCCATTACTCATTTAAAAAAAAACAATAAAAATGACTTAAATCTTTCCCGTAGTGTGTAGACGCGATAACTTTTGCGCAACCAATCAAAATACGCTTATTGCGATTTTTTTTTACCAAAAAAATGGTAGCAGAAAACAAATTGGCCTAAAATATTAAAAAACTTTGATTTTTACAATTTTTTTTGAGAATTTCTTATAAAAAAAAAAATGTGAAAAATATTGTTATTTTTTCAAAATTGGCGCTCTTTTTTTTGTTTATAGCGCAGAAAATAAAAATCACACAGGTGATCAAATATCACCAAAAGAAAGCTCTGTTTGTGGGAAAAAAACAACGTCAATTTTATTTGGGTACAGCGTCACAGGACCACGCAATTGTCCATTAAAATCACGCAGTGCCAAATAGCAAAATAGGGCCTGGTCTTTGAGCAGCCAAATCTTCCGGGGCTGAAGTGGTTAAGGCGCATGATGATATTTATATTTATACCTATTCCAACTAATTGCAATAAAGGTGACTTTTTCCATTCATTCATTCTTATTTGTCATTTCCAGTCACATGTACTCACCTCCTTTAAAGTCCCCTGGGCCAATTTTTCCTTTTTACATTGTATATATGATGTTTTTTCTTATTATTTGAAATGTTTTACTCTATTTTTCAAATCTTCTCAATTTTTGTGTCACGCTATATGATCTTTGTATTACATATTATTTTTATTTCAATAAAAGTTTGTAATAAAAAAACAAAAACAAAAAAAAAACTATTTATTTATTGCTGCTCAGAGCTCAAATGTTGGTAAACATTGATCGCCCATACATTGCATGACCTGCATGAAAATAAAAAAATAAATATTTTGCTTTATTTCGTTAGAATTTTTGTAGTCTGTTTTTGCAAAAAAAGAAATGTAAAAACATTGTTTTCCTTTACATCCACACTTGGTTGCATAAAACAATTTCAGAAGTAATTCTTTGTACCCTAGGCAATAATCAGAAATACTTTACACTGTGCAGCTGCTCCATTTTATTATTCTGACCCCATCTCTTTGTCTTCCTCTGAAGCCCATTTGTAGCCGCACACTGCGGGCTGTGCCGTATCTCCGGAGCTTTGGATGCTGGCCAACCAGGGCAAAAGGAGACACTGAGATTGTGGCTTGAAGGTGATTCTGAACCTGGAATGCAGAGATAGCATACAAGCAGATAGAAAATCTAGCCGGCTCTAGCAATAACAGACATTTATGGAGGACAATTACACAGCACAGATCTGTATATCAGGATGTGGAAGCACCGGGGAAATCGGTGCCTGGAGATGAAGCCATCAAAATTCAATCTTTTTTTTTTTTGCTGAAAATCATAAACACAGACCAGTGCGTTTCGGGAGGAACTCAGATGCCCCTTCTTCTGGGCTGTAGGATAAAAAAAAAAAAGTACTTACATACATACATCAATATAAACCAATAGCAAAGTGGTTCTTGATTGCATTTAACCAGGGGAGGAATGGGCCAGTGGGCACGGGGGAAATTGCCCCCTGGGCCGCTCTGATGCCCCGTAAAAAGGCTGCAGCGCTTCTGCCACAGACATGCCTAAAGAATTCCTGGCGAAGAGAAGTAAAAAGTCCCCATTGCTTACCTAGTGAGTGCGGGATGAAGACAAGGGCAGAGCGCAGACCCTCCCCCAGCATGGATGGTGTAAACTGTGTCTGAGCTGAGGCCGGCTCCATGCCCCACTGGAGACTCTTTTGCCACTGGCCAGCCCCAACCGAGCTGTCCCAGCTCCCCTCACCCCCCCCCCCTGCTGGCCAGGTCAGGAACCCCCTGATTCAGCCGGTAAGTAGAGAGTATCTGGAGCAGGGCTTCATCTTGGAATGAAGGTCAGGAGGAGGATTGGGAGAGTGGGGGGGGGGGGGTGAGAGAAAGTGGGAGGGGGGCCAAGGCGCTGCACCATGGGCCTCTGTTTTTCTACTTGTCCCCTGGGCTGAAAGTTGCCAGTCTGCCCCTGCATCTAACGTACATGACTTGTTATACATTTCTAACACTGTTGGTTCTGCAAATTGGTTTGTAGACCATACATGGCAATGTGTGCGGACATACAAGTGTAGCACCCTCTAGCGTGCTAGAAGTGTTCATAGATGTTAGAGTAGATAAATTGGCCTGTCTGAGAGCCAGGACTGGGTTGAATCTGGGTCAGGGATCAGTGACTCAGGGAGGTTGGATGACTCATCAAGCAGCTCTCTCTTGTAACTTGAAGAAGATTCCAGAAGTGGAGGAGGGAGTCTAGGAGGAGCTGCTTGGAGTATTGATGAGGGCCCCAGCCAATCCCCAGCAGGTTGGCTGACAGGGAGTGGGCACTTCTTAAATACTCTGGGATTATGCCAGCAAGGGGCAGTTGGGTGGAAGATGGAGAAGGAGTACTGAGGAGGCTGTCGGTGGCCCTTGAAGGTGCCCCCTAGTTTGGGGGGGTGGTGACCTCGGGCCTGGGGGTTGGGTGCTGGAGGGACCCTCTAAAAAACACGGAGGATATCCTTCTTGGAGGCACAGGAAAAAGAGTGAGAACAGCATGAGCGGGTCAGCACATCCAGGAGAAGTCAGCGAGGTGGGCTGGTGAGTGTACAGTCTGGGAGGACTGTTGGGAAGAAGCCAGGAGGGCTAGTGAGAAAGGTAGCAGTTTTACTTTCCTAATTATTATTAGGATAAAAGAACAATCCAGCTTTCTGCTGTAATATTCACCTTTCACATTTCATCAACAATATTTTTGTTCTGCCACTTGATGACTTCAGTCTGATAGCAAGCGCTATTTAACCCATTTCCTTTGAGCCTAGGGTATTCTGGACCCTCCCCCAGCCTGTGACTAGACAGTGAAAGGAGAAGCAGCACAGTCTTGAGCTCATCTTCTTGTCCCTCTTCTATCTTCTCCTATTCACATTTTTTTTGTCAGCACGTGAAATAATTAGCCAACTCTTACCCTATCTCTCGTGCTGCTTCTCCAGTCTGAGCTCTGCTGTACAGGGACTACAAGAGCCTGATACAAGGTCAAATTCTGGTACTTACTTACTGGAAGTGAACAGCCAGAGTATCATCATAGATCACATATTTCTCTCTATGGGACTACATTTCAATCTCACGCTGCCTGTACATGAATGCGCAGGAAGGATCGTCACTCCACCATGGAGTCTTCCTCAGGAGCGTGCACAAGGTGACTGCAGTAGGACCATGCAAGCCAAGGGGCAACCCTAACACCAGAAACTGGACCAGCAGTCAGGGAAACCGGGTGAATCTTTAGGAAAAACAAACAAACTTTTTTTTTTTTTTATTAAAGTTTTAGTGCATTACCAACTGAGGTACAGAGCAAGCCAATCAGGAGATCCACATATCAAGAGCGACATTGCATGTGCAAGAGTAGAGTCTACATAAAATACATCACTCAGAAAGCAGAGTAATGCTGGCCATACACTATACGAAAACTCATTCAAACTAATTTTTGAAAAGCGACCGTGAGAGCAAACAATCGTGCCAGGGGCGTAACTACAGGGGTTGCAATTGCAACCGGGCCCCATGCTCCAGGGGGCCTGGGCAGCTCCCCTGTACACCTGGATAGGAGGAGCGGCGGGGGCAGCATGTAGAGAAATCACTGTCCTCCTTTTTCCTGTAGCTGCAGGAGGAAAATGGAGGAGATTTGATCCTCTGTATGCCGCCCCCGCCACTCCTCCTATCCAGTTCTCTTGTGTTCTGCTGTCTCTGGGCCCCTGTGTGCTCCCCTGGTCAGTGGACATAAATCAATCAGTTTTTTGTTTGTTTTTCTCATATACAGTAGCTCACAAAAGTAAGTACACCCCTCACATTTTTGTAAATATTTTATTCTATCTTTTCATGTGACAACACTGAAGAAATGACACTTTGCTACAATGTAAAGTAGTGAGTGTACAGCTTGTATAACAGTGTAAATTTGCTGTCCCCTCAAAATAACTCAACACACAGCCATCAATGTCTAAACCGCTGGCAACTAAAGTGAGTTCACCCACAATGTCCAAATTGGGTCTAATCAGTTATTTTCCCTCCCCGGTGTCATGTAACTCATTAGTGTTGCAAGGTGTCAGGTGTGAATGGGGAGCAGGTGTGTTAAATTTGGTGTTATCGCTCTCCCTGTCTCTTACTGGACACTGGAAGTTCAACATGGCACCTCATGGCAAAGAACTCTCAGAGGACACGAAAAAAAGAATTGTTGCTCTACATAAAGATGGCCTAGGCTATAAGAAGTTTGCCAAGACCCTGAAACTGAGCTGCAGCACGGTGGCCAAGACCATACAGCAGTTTAACTGGACAGGTTCCACTCAGAACAGGCCTCACCATGGTCAACCAAAGGAGTTGAGTGCACGTGCTCAGCGTCATATCCAGAGGTTGTCTTTGGGAAATAGACTTATGAGTGCTGCCAGCATTGCTGCAGAGGTTAAAGGGGTGGGAGGTCAGCCTGTCAGTGCTCAGACCATACGCCGCACACTGCATCAAATTGGTCTGCATGGCTGTCCTCCCAGAAGGAAGCCTCTTCTAAAGATGATGCACAAGAAAGCCTGCAAACAGTTTGCTGAAGACAAGCAGACTAAGGACATGGATTACTGGAACCATGTCCTGTTGTCTGATGAGACCAAGATAAACTTATTAGGTTCAGATGTGTCAAGCGTGTGTGGAAGCAACCAGGTGGGGAGTACATAAAGAGTGTGTCTTGCCTACAGTCAAGCATGGTGGTGGGAGTGTCATAGTCTGGGGCTGCATGAGTGCTGCCAGCACTGGGGAGCTACAGTTCATTGAGGGAACCATGAATGCCAACATGTACTGTGACATACTGAAGCAGAGCATGATCCCCTCCCTTCAGAGACTGGGCCGCAGGGCAGTATTTCAACATGATAACGACCCCAAACACATCTCCAAGATGACCACTGCCTTGCTAAAGAAGCTGATGGTAAATGTGATGGACTGGCCAAGCATGTCTCCAGACCTAAACCCTATTGAGCACCTATGGGGCATCCCGAAACAGAAGGTGGAGGAGCGCAAGGTCTCTAACATCCACCAGCTCTGTGATGTCATCATGGAGGAGTGGAAGAGGACTCCAGTGGCAACCTGTGAAGCTCTGGTGAACTCCATGCCCAAGAGGGTTAAGTCAGTGCTGGAAAATAATGGTGGCCACACAAAATATTCACACTTTGGGCCCAAATTTGGACATTGTCACTTAGGGGTGTACTCACTTTTGTTGCCAGCGGTTTAGACATTAATGGCTGTGTGTTGAGTTAATTTGAGGGGACAGCAAATTTACACTGTTATACAAGCTGTACACTCACTACTTTACATTGGAGCAAAGTTTAATTTCTTCGGTGTTGTCACATGAAAAGATAGAATAAAATATTTACAACAATGTGAAGGATCTGCTCATATTGCAAGCAGTGAAGTAAGCTGCTGAAATTGTAAGCGCTGAACAGAGGAAGAAGCAGGGATATCACTGCAACATGGAGAGATTGAGTCATGCTTGGCCACATTTATTTAATACTGGAAGGAGCTTAAACAATATTTCTGGAGTTCTGCTTTGAGTGTTAGCTTTGTGAGCTCTTACCTCTGTCCTTTTAGCTAGAGCGGTTACCAGAACTCCAGGCCAGTGTAAGCATGGCTTTGTTTACATTTGTTCTGTCTGAACTCTTCACTGACTTGCAGTATGGTGTAGAGCAGGGGTCTCCAAACTTTCCAAACAAAGGGCCAGTTTACTGTCCTTCAGACTTTAGGGGGGCCAAGCTCTGACCATTGGGACTTCAAAATGTCACAGCATCAGCAGGAGTAAACAATTCCCCATCATTTGGCATCATTGGGAGGAATTGTACCCTATCATTGGCGACATTGGGAGGAATTGTGCCCCATCATTGGCGGCATTGGTAGGAATTGTGCCCCATCATTGGCAGTTATAGGAGAAATTGTGCCCCATCATTGGTGGCATTGGGAGGAATGGTGCCCCATCATTGGTGGCATTGGGAGGAATTGTGCCCTATCATTGGTGGCATTGGGAGGAATTGTGCCCTCTCATTGGTGGCATTGGGAGGAATGGTGCCCCATCATTGGTGTGAATGAAGAAGAAGGTGGCACTTCCAGACCCAGGAACTTGGAAACTTGAGTTTATTTCTTCAAATCATAAGTACAACATCAGACAAGACCACAAGACAGACTGGACAGCAGACGCGTTTCACACCTTGTGCTTATTCATTGGGAATAAGCACAAGGTGTGAAACGCGTCTGCTGTCCAGTCTGTCTTGTGGTCTTGTCTGATGTTGTACTTATGATTTGAAGAAATAAACTCAAGTTTCCAAGTTCCTGGGTCTGGAAGTGCCACCTTCTTCTTCATTCACATGGATTCCTCAGGTCACGGACCTTGGTGAGCACCCATTCCTACAGGACTGCCACAGCTGCTTGGGATCCATCTGGCTCAGCTGATTGTTTTCAGAGCGGTGATTTGTTTCTTTTTGGCCCCATCATTGGTGGCATTGGGAGGAATTGTGCCCTATCATTGGCAGCATTGGGAAGAATTGTGGCATATCATTGGTGGCATTGGGAGGAATTGTGCCCTCTCATTGGCGGCATTGGGTGGAATTGTGCCCCATCATTGGCAGTTATAGGAGAAATTGTGCCCCATCATTGGCAGTTAAAGGAGAAATTGTGCCCCATCATTGGTGGCATTGGGAGGAATTGTGCCCAATCTTTGGCAGTTATAGGAGAAATTGTGCCCCATTATTAGCGGCATTTGGAGGAATTGTGCCCTATCATTGGCAGCATTGGGAGGAATTGTACCCCATCATTAGGAGGAATTGTGCCCCGTCATTGGCGGTTACCCCGTCATTGGCGGTTATAGGAGAAATAGTGCTCCATCATGGGTGGCATTGGGAGGAATTGTGCCCCATCCTTGGCTGCATTGGGAGGAATTGTTCCCCATCATTGGTGGTTATAAGAGAAATAGTACTCTATCATTGGCTGCATTGGGAAAAATTGTGCCCCATTATTGACGGCATTGGGAGGAATTGTGCCCCATCATTGGCGGTTATAGGAGAAATAGTGCCCCATCGTTGGTGGCCTTGGAAGGAATTGTGCCCCATCATTGGAGGTATTGGGAAAATTGTACACCATCGTTAAGGACATTAGGAGTAACTGTGCCCCATTGTTGGTGCCATTGGAAGGAACTGTGCCCCAAGGTTGGTGGCATTGGGAGGAGTTGTTCCCCATCATTTGTGGCATTAGAAGGAACTGTGTCCCAAGGTTGGTGGCAATGGGAGGAATTGTTTCCCAAGGTTGGTGGCATTGGGAGGAATTGTGCCCCATCATTGGCATTTTTAGGAGAAATAGTGCCCCATCATTAACGGCATTGGGAGGAATTGTGCCCCATCATTGGTGGCATTGGGAGGATTGTACACCATCGTTGGTGACATTGGGAAGAACTGTGCCCCATCGTTGGTGACATTAGAAGGAACTTTGCCCCAAGGTTGGTGGCATTGGGAGGAACTGTGCCCCATTGTTGTTGGCATTGGGAGGAACTGTGCCCTAAGGTTGGTGGCATTGGGAGGAACTGTTCCCCATTGTTGGTGGCATTGAGATTAATTGTGCCCTTCATTGGTGTCAATGAATGAAATAGTGCCCCAAGGGCCAGACAAATGCAAGCAAAGGGCAGCATTAAGCCCCTGGGCCACAGTTTGGAGACCACTCTGAAGACGTGAACTGAAAACAACATGGTAGGCATCAGGCATCCTTTCAGATGTGTAGTCTGCTTTTCACATTTTGCTGCCATTTAGTGAGGAGTTGAGCAGTTTGTCATCCGTTTCTGCAGTGACTACATGTGTTCAATGCTGCATAAAAATAAAGTATGGCTCTGGACAGTGAAGACATTGAATCAAATGTTATGTGGAACAAATGCTTTTAATGTTGTTTTCAGTCCTTACCTGCAGTTACAGTGCAGACTGCAGACAGGCTCAATGTCAACAAAGCTTTGTGATGATCCTGTGATGGTAACTTGCAGGTAAAGAAAATGCAGAGATAAAAGTTTGCAAAACTGCTTGGTTCCCCTGGCAAGACGATGTCAAATTCAATGGTAGAATAACAGTAAGCTGGGAGGTTCTGAATGAAGACACTAGAAAGGAAAGTTTTGTTAGTAATCCCCCCCCCCCCCCACCCCAGAAAGCGTGGAGAAAAATCCATGTTTATTTACCTTTTCATTCTATATGCGGATGCTGTTATCCGAAATCAGGGCTATTTATGAAGCTATCTGAAATAATTAAGCAATATAAGTACTTTAATGATTTAATTGGGCCACAATTGCTGAGGACTCCGGAGAATGACCTCTTGTAGAGTTATTTGTTTCTGCATATCTTCGGGCTGATAAATGCGTCATTAAGATTGGTGGACGGTTATTATAGAGTGTGACTTGTCTCTAAAGATAAAACCGCAGTGCGAAGTACACAATATTAGTGACTTGATACGTGCTGACAGGCTTTGGGATTGTGCCCATGGCATCTGTTTGACATCAGTTTGAGAAATTTCTAAGAGCATTCAAAAATCATTGACAGGTCCAGCTGATCTCCTACTTTCCTGCAGTTGACCCTCTTCTGGCCTTCAATTGACCCCCCTTCTGACCTGCAACTGACCTCTCTCTCACCTGCATTTGATCTCTCTCTGGCCTGCAGCTGACTTCCTTCTTACGTGCAGTTGACCTCCATCAGGCCTGGAGTTGACCTGTTTCTTACCTGCAGTTGGCCACTTTATTTCCAGCAGTTGACCACCTTCCTTATCAAAAGTGGATCTCCTACTGGCCTGCAGTTGACCTCCCTCGCATCTGCAGTTGACCCCTGCCTGACTGGCAGTTCACCTTCTTCTGACTTGCAGTTGACCCCCTTCTGACCTGCAGTTGATGATGTTCTTCCCAGCCTTTTTTCTGACCTGCAGTTGCCCTTTTTTTTTGCTTGCAGCTGACTTCCTTCTGACCTGCAGCTGACTGCCTTCCTACTTGCCCTTTTTCCTATTTGCAGTTGATCTTACTAGCAGTTAATTTCCTTCTGGCCTCAATTGACCTCCTTCTGACCAGCATTGGATCTCCTTCTAGCCTGAAGTTGACTTTCCTCTTACCTACACTTAACCTCCTTCTGATCTGCAGTTGACCTCCTTCTTACCAGCCCTCCTTTCTACTTGTAGTTGGCCAAATTTTTTACTCATCGTTGACCCCCTTCTTACCTGCACTGGATCTCCTTCTGGCCTGCATTTGACCTTCTTCTTACTTGCAGTTGACCTCCATCTGACTGGCAGGTGACCTCCTTCTGACTTGCAGTTGACCTAATTCTGGCCTGCAGTTGACCCCCTTCTGGCCTGCAGTTGACCTTCTTCTGGCCTGCAGTTGGCCTCTGTCTGGCCTGCAGTTGTCCTGCTTCTTACCAGCATTTGATCTCCTTCTGACAAGCAGTGGATCTCCTTCTGGCCATCAATTGACCTTCCTCCTACCTGCAGTTGACCTCCTGACCAGCAGTGGATCTCCTTCTGACCTGCTGTTGACCACCTTCTTACACCTTCCTTCCTACCTGCAGTTGACCTCCTATTTACCTGCAGTTGACCTCCTTCTTATCTGCAGTTTACCTCCTTCTGGCTTGCAGCTGACTTCTTCTGGTCTGCAGTTGACCTTCTTTTTACCTTCAGTTGACCACCTTCTGACTTACAGTGGCTTACAGTGGACCTAAATCAGAACTGCAGTTGACTCCCTTCCTACCTGCCCTCTTTTCTACCTGCAGTTGACCTCCATATGACCTGCACTTAACCGTCTTCTTATCTGACCTCCTTCTTACCTGCCCTTCTTTTTACCTTCAGTTAACCTTCTTCTGACCTGCATTTGACCTACTCCAAGAAAGCCTGAAGCAACAAAGCTCATAATCATGTTTGCTTGTTGATACTTATACAACATGCTCCTAAAATGGTGAAAGTTTAGCTTAAATGACAACACAGAAGTATAAGGCAAAAAATCCTCAGTCATATCTCTGAAAAATAAAATTGGCATCTTTACGTGCTTGGAATACTTGGCGTAGACTTCAGAGGTAATGGCTGATCTTGGCCAGAATAGTTATTGATCTCAGTTTTTGGAGTGGGAAAAGGGGCGGGGGGTGTGATCATTTGGACAAATTAACCACTTAAGGACCAGGCCTTTTTCTGACACTCGTTTACAAGTTAAAATCAGTATTTTTTTGCTAGAAAATGACTTAGCACCCCAAACATTATATATATATATATATTTAGCAAAAACTCTGGAGAATAAAATGGCAGTCATTGCAATATTTTTTGTCACGCAGTATTTGCGCAGCGGTCTTTTTAACTAAATTTTTTGGGAGAAAATACATTTTTAATGCATAAAAAAAAACAGTAAAGTTAGCCCAATTTTTTACTATATTGTGAAAGATAATGTTGTGCCAAGTAAATAGATACCCAACATGTCATGCTTCAAAATTGCGCACACTCGTGGAATGGCAACAAGTTAGCGGTAGGTAAAAATCTCCATAGGCGACGCTTTAAACATTTCTACAGGTTACCAGTTTAGAGTTACAGAGGAGGTCTAGGGCTAGAATTATTGCTCTCACTCTAACCATTGCGGCGAAACATCACCTGTGTGTGTTGAACGCCGTTTACATATGTGGGTGCGACTTACGCATGCGTTCGCTTCTGCACGCGAGCTCTCTGTGACGGATCGATTTCATATTTTTTTCATATTTATTTTACTTTTTATTTTTACACTGTCCCTTTAAAAAAAAAAAATTTTTTTGATCACTTTTATTGCTATTACAAAGAATGTAAACATCCCTTGTAATAGAAATAAGCAGGACAGGTCCTCTTTAATTTGAGATCTGGGGTCAAAAAGACCTCACATCTCACATCTACAATAAAAAGCAAAAAAAAAAGTCTTTTTTTTCCATCATGAAAAAAAATGGGCACTTTTAGGGTCCTTTCATACGAACGATCCGATCAGATCCGCCTGTCAGTTTTTTAGGCGGATCTGATCAGATCCTCCATGCATCCCTATGGGGCAACGGATGTCAGTGGAGACATGTCCGCTGATACCCGCTGTCATCCGCATCCGATCCTGTCCCTGAAATCCAGATGGATGGAAACCCTATTTTCCATCTGTCTGGTGGATCGGATGGCATCGGATGAGAACGGACAGGCGGTCCGTTCTAATCCGATTCCCCCATAGAGGACAGCGGGGATCTGACAGCTCCCTCTCAGCGGGGATCGGCGGATAGATCCAGCGCTGAGCAGCATGGAGTCCGCCAGCAGAGGCGGACCCTGTAAACGGAGCCTAAGGCCGTTGGGAGGAAGTGACGTATGACCTCGCTCCACTTCTCCAAGGCCATAGAGTGGAGTGGGGGCCATATTGCCCTTACTTGACTTCCTGCCTAAGAGGAGAGCGGACCGGATCATTTTCCCCACTACTGACAGCTCCGGTAAGCGAGGAAAACGACCGGGAAGCGACGGGAAGGGGGAGGGGCACCTCTCCCGCCACCCATAAAAGTGATCCTGCGACGAATCCACCACTGGGACCACTTTAATGCAATACCATCGCATAGAGCAGGTGAGTATGACATGTTTGTTATTTTAATTACGAAAAAAAAAGACTTTAACCACTTCTGGACCGGAAAGGATCCCCCCCTCCTTAATGACCAGACCATTTTTTGTGATTCGGCACTGCGTAATTTTAACTGACAATTGCGCGGTCGTGCGACACTGCACCTAAATACAATTGATGTCCTTTTTTCCCACAAATAGAGATTTCTTTTGGTGGTATTTGATCACCTGTGCGATTTTAATTTTTTTGCGCTATAAACAAAAAAGGAGCGACAATTCTGAAAAAAAATATATATTTTTCACTTTCTGCTACATAACATTCCCAATAAGAAAAATTTAAAAATCAAATTTTTTCATCATTTTAGGCTAATTTGTATTCTGCTACATAGTTTTGGTAAAAAAAATCCCAATAAGCGTACTTTGATTGGTTTGTGCAAAAGTTATCGCGTCTACAAACTAGGGGAAAGATTTATGTCATTTTTATTTATTTATTTATTTTTTACTAGTAATGGCGGCGATCAGAGATTTTTAGCGGGACTGCGACATTGTGGCGGACAGATCGGACCCCTAACTGACATTTTTGACACTTTCGGGGGGACCAGTGACATTACTACAGTAATCAGTGCTAAAAATATGCACTTAAAATTTAAGGGGGTTGAAGTGCGCTTCTGGGTGTTAAAAATGTGTAAAAGTACTTGTGTGTAATTTCCAACCTAAAATAAATAAATACATTTGCAAAAATTGGGTGTGTTGTTTTCCTATTTCAAATGTTTCAAAATCTTTTAAAATCTATCCTTGATTTTTATACATTTAATTTTAAGGTGCTTATGTGAATAACTTATTCCAATACAATTATTAAATTATTAGAGGTGCAATGGTGCTTCTTATAGGTGCTTTCTAAAAAAAGTGCTCTGTGCATCCAGTGTAGATACAAATACAACAATAACACTTCAGCAATGCAAAACAATGTATCAAGTGTGTGCAAATAAGCAAATACACATAACATTAAGTATCCAGTCCAAACCGATGCATTAAAATAGTTCTCAAAAAAGCTGCTCCAGATAGCTTGATATAAAAGAGTATATAAAACCAATATAATATACATTTCCCATGATGCTCCTGTACTCAGCAGTGCAGTTGAGCTTCATGAGAAATGTAGTTCCAAAACATCTGGGGTGCCAAGGTTCGCTGTGGGGGATGGGCTTGTGAAATCAACATAGAGATCTGTGTTCCTAACTAGGCAGAACACAGGAGCTCTGTGTTGATTCCTGAGAGAACAACGGTCAGCTGTGTTTACAACAGCAGACCGCTGTTCTCTCTCCACAGGGAACGATCGCGGGTGCCCGGCGGCAATCGCTGCCGCCGTCCCATGGATCGGCTTCTCCGCTGGCGACTGAGCGGGCGCGCCCCCAGGGTTGCCCCCACGAACCGCCGTATAGGTATGGCGATTTGCGTGAACCTGCCGACCTGCGGCAAGGGGGGTAAGGGTCCCGGCAACAGTGCAATGTTTTCAGGAAGCTATGTAACGCCCCCCTTGCCCTCCCCTTTAACTAGCCATGGTCATGACCAATGCGGGTATTGCATAGAGAAATAAAGAGACCCAGTGATGACATCACTGGGACTTAAATATGGTATGTAATAGGGATCGAACGATTATCAGCAAGGCCGATATATCGAGGGCCGATCTGCACTTTCCCCGATATATCGGAATCGGCCCCGGAGGTCACCGATATTGCTGATATTTCGGGAAAGTGCTGTACCGGAGTGATTCCTGCAGCTAGAGGCATCACCCCGGTACAGGCATCCATAGCCGACGGTCGGCTGTCTTGCAATGACAACCGATGCAGCTGAGAAGCCGCTCAGCTGTCATTACAAGGAGCGGGAGACTCCTCCCGCCGCTTTCTGCGGCTCGCCTGGGTCTCCCATCCCACCGGGAGACCCGGACAACCAGCCTGCACGGCCGCCGAAGACCCGATCAAAGCCACATTTGGCTCTGATCGGGTCTGCATGCAAAAACCCGGAAGTGATGTCATGACGTCACTTCCGGGTACTGGCGCCAGGTTAAAAAAAATGACAGCATTCAAAACAGCCAAACTTGGCATTTTGAATGCTTTTATGTGCAGAGGAGGGGTTTGGGGTCCCCCAGATCCCTCCACAAGGAGTACCTGTCAAGAAAAAAAAAATTTTTTCTTTTAAATGTACGAAAATATCGGCGCATGTTGGCCGATACCGATGTGCATTGGCCAAAATATCGGTATCGGCAACGAAAAACCGATATCGGTCGATCACTAGTACCGTATATACCCGAATATAAGCCGAGACCCCTAATTTTACCACAAAAAAGTGGGAAAACGTATTGACTCGAGTATAAGCCTAGGGTGGGAAATGCAGCAGATACTGGACCCAACTGGACCACCACGAGACACAAAACAGGGGCTGCGGGCATTGCACAGGAGATGGCGCAGGTCATAGTATAGGCATTGCACAGGTCATGGTAAGGGCATGGCACAGGTCATGGTACAGGCATGTCACAGGTGATGGCACAGGTCAGGGCACAGGTGATGGTATAGGCATGTCACAGGTCATGGTACAGGCATGTCACAGGTGATGGTATAGGCATGGCACAGGTCATGGTACAGACATGTCACAGGTCATGGTACAGGCATGGCACAGGTCATGGTACAGGCATGGCACAGGTCATGGTACAGGAGATGGTATAGGCATGGCACAGGTGATGGTATAGGCATAGCACAGGTGTTGGTATAGGCATGGCACAGGTCATGGTACAGGCATGGCACAGGTCATGGTACAGGTGATGGTATAGGCATGGCACAGGTGATGGTATAGGCATAGCACAGGTGATGGTATAGGCATGGCACAGGTCATGGTACAGGCATGGCACAGGTCATGGTACAGGTGATGGTATAGGTCATGGTACAGGTGATGGTATAGGCATGGCACAGGTGATGGTATAGGCATGGCACAGGTGATGGTATAGGCATAGCACAGGTGATGGTATAGGCATGGCACAGGTCATGGTACAGGCATGGCACAGGTGATGGTACAGGTGATGGTATAGGCATGGCACAGGTGATGGTATAGGCATGGCACAGGTGATGGTATAGGCATAGCACAGGTGATGGTATAGGCATGGCACAGGTCATGGTACAGGCATGGCACAGGTCATGGTACAGGAGATGGTATAGGCATGGCACAGCTGATGGTTTAGGCATAGCACAGGTGATAGTACAGGCATGGCACAGTAGGTATAGGCACAGGAGATGCAGTGCTGAGGGCATGGTACAGGAGAATGTCCTGTACCATGCCCGCAGCACTGCATGAGGAAATGCAGGGGCTGCGGAGGAGTCTCACTTACCTGTCGGTGAGGCGCTTTCGATTTAAAAATCGCACCACCCGGCGCCAATACTACGTCACCGCAAATGCGCCGCCAATGCTCGGGAAAGCCCGAACACGTTCGGCTATTCCCGGGCATGCGGCACATGCGCAGTGACACGTCGGCGCCGAACGGCGCCATTTTTAAAAACACAGTGAAGCCAGTGACTCGAGTATAAGCCGAGGGGGGCTTTTTCAGCATGAAAAAACATGCTGAAAAACTCGGCTTATACTCGAGTATATACGGTATGTAATAAAAGTCAAAAGTTTTTATTTAAAAATATTATTGGCATACTGATAAGGGGGGAAGCGGGGAAGAGGTGAGCTCCGGTAACGATCGATTTCTTTATCATTCTCTCCTCTCCCTGCCATATACTGCATTTATCTCTATGAATGTGAATGATAACTATTCACACGATACTCCCAACATTCCCTCCTTCTATCTCTAGAAATATTCTCTGCCTTCCCATTGCAGATCTGTGTGCTGAGCAAAGTGCCCCCGCCTTGTACCCGGCATGCCCTTTCCATGCAGGCAGTTGCCCCTGTGTGACCAGGACAGGAGGACTAGTCTAATAGCAGCGGATCTCCTCCTCTGACCTCCCTCCATGTCTCTCTCATGTGAAAATGAGGTTTTGCAATCTGCTAAAGTTTATGTTAGATTGTGCAAATGTTTACCGCATGAAGAAATCCCGGACATGTCCCAATATACAGCAACAGGATCATTCTTCAGAAAAGCTTGCCTAGGCTGAAATGATGTCATCAGTCTGCTGCAGGCAGGAGGAGGCATTTCCTCAGTCTCCCCTCCCCCAGTGATCAGACTGTACATTGTAACTTTGTAGAAGGAGGAGGAAGCATTTCCTCAGTCTCCCCTCCCCCAGTGATCAGACTGTACATTGTAACTTTGTAGGAGGAGGAAACATTTCCTCAGTCTCCCCTCCCCCCAGTGATCAGACTGTACATTGTAACTTTGTAGGAGGAGGAGACATTTCCTCAGTCTCTCCTCCCCCCAGTGATCAGACTGTACATTGTAACTTTGTAGACAGAGGAGGAAGCATTTCCTCAGTCTCCCCTCCCCCAGTGATCAGACTGTACATTGTAACTTTGTAGAAGGAGGAGGAAGAATTTCCTCAGTCTCCCCTCCTCCAGTGATCAGACTGTACATTGTAACTTTGTCATAGGAGGAGGAAGCATGAATTTAGATTAGGTTTTAGGTTTAGGTTTAGGATTAGGGTGATGGTCTGGCCCGGGGGAGGGGGGAGGGGTCTGAGGAGGCAGGGTGAATTAGGATTAGATTTAGGGTGATGGTCTGGTCCGGGGGAGGGGTGGGGGTTTTAGGAGGCAGGGTGAAGTAGGATTAGGTTTGGGGTGATGGTCTGACCGGGGGGAGGGGGGGTCTGAAGAGGCAGGGTGAAGTAGGATTAGATTTAGGGTGATGGTCTGGCCCAGGGGGAGGGGGGAGGGGTCTGAGGAGGCAGGGTGCAATAGGATTAGGTTTAGAGTGATGGTCTGAGGAGTCAAGGTGAAGTAGGATTAGATCTGGGGTAATGGTCTGGCCTGGGGGGAGGGGGGGTCTGAGGAGGCAGGGTGGAATCAGATTAGATTTGGGGTGATGGTCTGGCCTGGAGGGGGGCTGGGGGGGGCTGGGGGGGTCTGAGGAGGCAGGGTGGAATCAGATTAGATTTGGGTGGATGGTCTGGCCTGGAGGGGGGCTGGGGGGGTCTGAGGAGGCAGGGTGAAAGGGTGAAGTAGGATTTGTTTTGGGTGATGGTCTGGCCCGGGGGGGGGGGGGGGGGTCTGAGGAGGCAGGATGGAATCGGATTAGATTTGGGGTGATGGTCTGGTCTGTGGGGGGGGGGGGGGTCTGAGGGTGAAGTAGGATTAGGGTAATGGTCTGCTTTATGAATATATTTGATGATGGGTCCACTTCAAGGACATGCAGGGTCAGCTGAGATTCAATTCAACCATTAGATTGCACATGTGTTGTTGTTGGAATGAATGGGTTTAGGAATTACCCCCGATCACACCGGTGTGGCTATGGAATTGCGCTACTTCAGTGCGATTTCAAAGCCATGCGTCAGAAGTCTAAGAAAGTCGCAATGAAATTGGCAAAAAGTAATGCAGGAAGCTTTTTCAAAGTCTCTGGGACACGAGTCACAGCTATGTAAACAGTTCCAGTGCCGACCATGGGGTGTGACCAGTCATGCGATTATGAACTGTCAAATCGCACAACAATTAGATAGACGGAAATATTTGTGGGAAGGATTTTGTATAAATTAACAACAGTGACATAGAGGTGTCATCCCGGTGTAGGTAATATAGAAAAAGGAGAAGATGTGTTTGGGACTTTAAATACACCTCAGTGTACACAAATTAAACACAAAAAAAAGAAATGTATATATATATATATATATATATATAAAGACATTGTTTAATTTCACATATTTTAAAAGAAGCAGCAAAAACATAGATACATTACATACATTACATACATAGATACATTACATACATTACATACATAGATACATTACATACATTACATAGATACATTACATGCATTACATAGATACATTACATACATTACATACATAGATACATTACATGCATTACATAGATACATTACATACATTACATAGATCCATTACATACATTACATACATAGATACATTACATGCATTACATAGATACAGATACATTACAACAATAAGTGCCCTAATCCTTTAAATGGGTCAACACGTTTCATGGATGCACCACTTCTTCAGGACCTGCAGGGTATAGAGCAATAGAAGACCCTATTGATAATAGTAAAAACAAATCTACAACGGAAGAAGGCAAAAATCAATATAATATTTACATACAGATATGACATATTACTCGTATATTGGTCAGATCATGATATTATAGCATTATACATCCATATAGATATTAATAAATGCCTCGTGTATGGTAATATAGAAAAAAATAATAATAATCTCTGATGTAATACCCAAATCGAATAGAAAGATTTACAACTTGTATATTAGGAAGATTTACATTAACATCTATATGGATGTATAATGCTATAATATCATGATCTGACCAATATACGAGTAATATGTCATATCTGTATGTAAATATTATATTGATTTTTGCCTTCTTCCGTTGTAGATTTGTTTTTACTTTTATCAATAGGGTCTTCTATTGCACTATACCCTGCAGGTCCTGAAGAAGCGGTGCATCTGCGAAACGCGTTGACCCATTCCATGGATTAGTGCCCCTATTGTTGTAATGTATCTGTATCTATGTAATGTATATAATGTATCTATGTATGTAATGTATCTATGTAATGTATCTATGTATGTAATGTATCTATGTATGAAATGTATCTATGTATGTAATGTATATATGTAATGTATGTAATGTATCTATGTATGTAATGTATGTAATGTATGTAATGTATCTATGTATGTAATGTATCTATGTATGTAATGTATGTAATGTATCTATGTATGTAATGTATGTAATGCATCTATGTATGTAATGTATCTATGTATGTAATGTATATATGTAATGTATGTAATGTATCTATGTATGTAATGCATGTAATGTATGTAATATATCTATGTATGTATGTAATGTTTCTATGTAATGTATCTATGTATGTAATGTATGTAATGTATGTAATGTATCTATGTATGTAATGTATCTATGTATGTAATGTATGTAATGTATCTATGTATGTAATGTATGTAATGCATCTATGTATGTAATGTATCTATGTATGTAATGTATATATGTAATGTATGTAATGTATCTATGTATGTAATGCATGTAATGTATGTAATATATCTATGTATGTATGTAATGTATCTATGTAATGTATCTATGTATGTAATGTATCTATGTAATGTATCTATGTATGTAATGTATATATGTAATGTATGTAATGTATCTATGTAATGTATCTATGTATGTAATGTATCTATGTAATGTATCTATGTATGTAATGTATATATGTAATGTATGTAATGTATCTATGTAATGTATCTATGTATGTAATGTATCTATGTAATGTATCTATGTATGTAATGTATATATGTAATGTATGTAATGTATCTATGTATGTAATGCATGTAATGTATGTAATGTATGTAATGTATGTATGTAATGTATGTAACGTATGTAATGTATCTATGTATGTGCTGCTTCTTTTTAAATGTATGAAATAAAACAACGTCTTTTTAGATACTGTGTATATATATATATATATATTTTTGGTTTAATTAATTTTTACTAGAGTGTACACTGAGGTGTATTTAAAGTCCCAAACACATCTTATTTTTCTATATTACAAATCACATGTGCACCAGTGTCAGCGGGGGTTAGGATCACAATCAGATTGTACCATGAATGCTTTGTACTTGGACATTCTCTCTGAGGCCATTATCTGAATTGTACAATTTTAATCTTTATGTGTATGGAGTCCTATACATGTTGCCTATCAGCAGCTTGGGGTTGTACGATTTTGTATGTGATGTGTCATGGCAACATTGGAAGCAGATAACACTGGAATGTCAGAAAAGATTACACCATGCATGAACTAAGACATACTTTTTTTAACAAAACTTTTTATCTTTTTTAGTCAGGCCGTTGATCATTTGCAGCCGGCCATTGGTGCAATGGAAGAGTTCTTTTCACTTGCAATCATAGGCGTACGCAGGGGGTGGGCCAGGTGTGCCTAGGCACACCCTAATCACTGTGCAGTATCGATTTTCCCTACTGCCTGAGCTTCCCCCTGTGTTGCACCCCCTGCAGTGCTACTGGCTTTTCTCCTCTTCCCTCGGCTGTTGCAGGGAAAGCAGGGGAAGGGGCTAGTCAGTATGTAATTTACCATCCCCTTCCTTTTCTAAATGAACCCAGTGAACACACTCACTCTCTGTGTTCATTCTTAGCTGAAGCATAGTAAACTGTTTTTTTACTAAGTAAGTGTTTACTATGCTTCAGTTTGTGAATGGACAGGACGCCGCTCAGCACAGAGCACTTCCCATTCATTCCCTGTCCTGTGCAGCTGAGACTGCAAGGAAAGGCATGCATGTTGGAGCTATGGGGGTGCACACCCTAATGCAATAGGCTGCGCACACCTATGCTTGCAATGCTACAATGTAATTTAATTTCCTCCAAGTCAGTTACATTCCCAATAAGAGGGAGGAGTGGCATCCTCATCCCTATCCAGTTTCTGGCCCTCCATGGATTTTCAATTAGTGATAGGCAGTCAATAAGTGAGCAGGCGCTGACCAACTTTTTTTTTTTTTTTTTTTTAATTAACCACTTTAAGACCAGGCCTATTTCTGACACTTGTTGCTTACAGGTTAAAATCATTATTTTTTGCTAGAAAATTACTTAGAACCCCCAAACATATATGTGTATATATATATATATATATATATATATATATATATATATATATATATGATTTTCTTTGTGCAGCCGTCCAGAATCATTTCCTTATGATATACAGCATGTGAGCTGGCTAGCACCTTACTAGTGTGTGTGGGGGTTACTAGAGACTTAAGCAGGCCATAGACGATTCAAATTACGTACGATTTATCGTTCGAAAAACAAAAGCGGCACTCGTGCACATCATCGAGTGTACCATCACTGTGATACGAAAATCATACAACAAAACACTATTTTTTGTGCCTTTTAACCACATCTCTACCGGACACACTCCCTACTGTTCTGTGTTTTGTTAGGCGAAATCATACAACTCCCCCACTAATGATACGAAATTCGGCCGATTTTCGCAAAAAAAAAACATGTTGGATATGTGAATTTTTGATGTCGTACGAAAATCGAACGTTTTACATACCACACTAACGATACGAAAATCGTTCGATAACACTGCCATTTACGATTTTCGTACGATATTCGAATCGTCTATGGCCTGCTTTACTCACCCTGGACCAGCAGCCATATGTGTGCGCAGACGCAGCATATTGCATTCGGGTGTGCACCCTAAAGCTCAAAAGCACATGTGTGTGTCTACATATATATGGCACATTGGTCTCCCTGTCGGCACAGTGAAAGAGAATGGCATAAGCACTGCTGGTATGAAAGAGCTGGTAAGAGGGAGATCTTTTCTATTTTCCTAATGGCACACAAAGCGATAATGCTAATGTGCATTGGTTGATTAGGGTGTGCCCAGGCCCATCCGGCCCACCCTGTGCACACGCCTATGCCGACAGCCCATACATGAACATTAAAACCTTTTTTATATGGTTTAAAAAATTGTAAAATAGGAGTTTTTTTTTTTTTTTTTTACTTTATTGATTCATTAAAAGTCTTGTATTTACTGTATATTCACAAGTCATTTAATTGAGTCACCCAATCATAAGTAAAATAAGTAGGTTGGAATCTGAAATACTTAACTTAAGTGTTTGCTTTATATGTTATGAAAGTTTTAAGTTTTATGCAATAGCAATTATTTTTTTTCCAGGAAGAATGTAGAGTCCACTTCAGTTATTGACATTGTACGATTGTAGACAGAGACTTGGAATTTAGTTCTACAAGAAGGGATGACTCAGGATAATTACAGAGAACATAAAGCCCTATCGAACTTTCTGTTTAAATCCATAAATACATTCCAGGTGCATTAAAGCAAAATCTTTTGGTTTTCTGTAGAAAGCAGCCACAGCCTGAGTAGAAAAGCCTGTACCCTGCCAGCATGCTGTAGAGAAGGACTGTTGCTCTCTGAGTGGAAGCAGTGGTCTCTCCTCATAGCACATCCTATACCGAGTCAGAGTCACTCAGCAATTGCTCACTTAGGAGAATATTTGCAGATTTAAAGGTAACTCCACTTTTGTAGGGAAAAAATATAGCAAATAAAAAAAAAATAATATAGCGTATACAATTGCGACACAAATCATTTTGTAATTGGACGTTATTAAAAATTACCTTTCCTTTTCAATCTGCAGCCGCTGTGATTGTCTGAAAATGCAATGCAATATGGCCGCCTGGAGGCACACTGTACACAGAATGTATACAGAACGTCCCACAGAAACATCATTTCTTGTTTGTGTGATTGGCTCATCGATTTTCCCAGAAGACTACACTAAAATAGAAGTCAGATTTCAGGCATTTTTGGTGAGATACTCCCAGTAGGAAATCACATCTAAAGAGATGCAGGCCCAGCAAATTGCCTCATTAGTGCTCTGCAGATGCACAGCTGATTAATAATTGTAGCATCCTCCTAGATAGGTGCTAGTGAGAGAGTATCGTTTTTGGCTCTGTCTGCCTATCATAGGAGCAGCAGGCAAATCTATATTGCTTTCTGCCTACCAGAGAGCAGGCTCTGAGAGTTAGGTCTGCTCAGTATGTGATTCATTGGGTCTAGAGAGTGTTTCACACTGGGCTAATAGGGAGGCATATTGGACAGTGGGAGAAAACCTGACCAATGGATACATGGGCTTTGATACAGTCCTGGTGATTGGTAGAGACAGGCTGTCTCGGTGCATTCTGGGATACTGTATAAAAGTCAGGAGCACATGTGCTGCAGGGTCTTTGGCTGGTGAGCAGAGTCCCAGAGGGAGGGTGGCAGCTGCCTCCTCCTCTGTATTGGTGACACATGGTCGCAGGCAGTCGGGGATCAAAGGAACAGAAATGAACCCAGAGGTTCAGGAGAACTGACTAAAGGGGGGGGGGGGAGAGGCACTGGAGACCCTCAAAAAACAGTTTGGTGAGTAAAGGGGATCGTGTCAAGGGGCCTGACCTGAGGAGGGACACCCTGGAGTAGGATAGTCAGAGGACGGGTGTCAGTGTGTCAAGTGAAAGGGGATACAAGGGGAGTATCCCGAAGAGAATTCGTTTGTCAAGTCTTCTGGATAGAGACTTCATCATCAGACAGGAGTCCTCATATCTTGTGAATTGTTAATCTGGAGTATCCCACTGTTCCCTTTTCTCATCCCTAATTAAAATAAAACACCAAAAACAACTACAAAACCCCGGACTGATCATTGTTTGAGCCAAGAAGTAAAGTGTTAAATTGCGAATACCAGAGTTGCTAACTGTAACTCAGGGGGACCCAAAAGTGTAATATCCAGCAGTCCCCAAGGGGGCAGTGCTACATAATTATGAAACCACTACCATTAAACTCACTCATCACAGAGGCACAGAGGAACAAACAGTGATTTCTTCAGAATAACAAAAGGTTGGAATCTGCAACAAAGTTTGGCATAATCCTTGTAATGTACAGAGATCACCCAGAGGGAAATGTTTTTTTTTTTTCTCAACAAAAGTGGAGTTACGCTTTAATCTTCTGAGCTTTATCTCCAAAAAAATCAGCCAACAATCTCCTGCAACGGTACAAAAGACAAACATCTAAAACAGAAGCTCACAGAGATCGTGGGAAACAACGTACTTGAATACTTATAATTTAATTGTAAAACTAAAGTTTCTTGAAGCACTTGTATAAAATTACACATATGTGGCCAATAGTTAACCTTTGGTGTTGGTGTGGTTAAGTATCCAGCCCAATGCAAACAAAGTGTCATCACAAACCAATCCTTCAAAAATACACATTTATTAAAATGCTAAAATCCACTGAACATTTCCTCATTGAAAACAAGGTAAGCCAAATCGCATGTACTATATAAAACAATAGCATAAAAGGAAAGAATGCCAGGGCCAATCTTGTTAACACCACATTCCAGAAGAAATGTAAAAAAAAAAAAAACAACCAAAAGAGGAGAAGCGGGACTTTGTAGGTGTTGAACTCCCCCGCCAGGTGCTATTGATATTACAACTATATATATAAAAAATATTTATTGATTGGATATAAAATTAAAAAGCTCCAATCAATGGAGACATAACATGGAATATAAGAACAATACAGTATATGATAAACTGCCATGTGATGATCAGAGGTGTGTTGCTATGGTTATTTTAGTTATTTTTATGGGATAAATATGGAAAAAACATTTTTAAGACCATGTGTTGTTTTTAGAAGCTAAGACTCCCTTTTTGATATGTTAATAAACTTGTTGGACTGGTTCATAAGCTAAGAACAGGAAATGATGTACAGGAAGTGTGGGGGCAGGGGAATACGACTAAAACTAAAATGGCATTTTAGCTAAAAGACTATGGGGTTGATTTACTGAAGGCAAATCCATTCTGCACTACAAGTGCACTGGGAAGTTCTGCTGATTTCTATCATCCAATCATGTACAAGCAAAAATGCTGTTTTTTTTATTTTCCTTACATGTCCCCCTTAGATATACAGTGATTGCACTTCCAAGGGCACTTGCAAGTGCACTTGCAGTGAACTTGTATTGCAGAGTGGATTTGCCTTTAATCAACCTCTATGACTAAAACTAAATCAAAATTTGACGTAAACATTAACACTGATAGCAAAGACATCCAGACCACCAATGTCTTTCTTATGATGTTTTAAAAAATGACGTGGGACACAGCCCTCTTCAATAAACCTGCAATGCTCACCTACTCTCTTATGTAGGGTCCACCTAGTGTGTTCTATGTATAAAAGTTTACATGGGCATTTTAGGACATACCTGACATATTCAGTTGGACAAGTGATGAATTGTTTAATAGTATACTTATTCCCTGTTGTAGCTCTGAACAAAGATTGCCTATGATGAACTGGCAGGGTAAACGCCTCCACTTTTTACATTGAAAAATCTCTGTTCTATTGTCAAAATAGGAGCGGATATCCATGGACCTCTTACCAGTGCTGGGACAAGGTTATCTAGAGCCCAGGGTGAACATGCCAAACGGTGTCCCCCCCCCCCCCCCCCCAAAGATGTATGTGTCAACAAAAATCCCCCTTCCAAAAACACTGAAAACTAATCTGCAAGCTTACCCCTAAGCGCAAATCCCCCCTCCTCCCAGTAAAAATCCACCCCCTGCTGAAATCCCCCCTCTCAGCACACCTCGGCGGTGGGGTTATGGTATGGGCAGGTGTACGTTGTGGATGGAGTGGCCCATGGTGGCGGTGGGGTTATGGTATGGGCAGGCGTACATTGTGGATGGAGTGGCCCATGGTGGCGGTGGGGTTATGGAATGGGCAGGCATATGTTATGGACAAGGAACACAGGTGCATTTTATTGATGGCATTTTGAATGCACAGAGATAGCGTGACGAGATCCTGAGGCCCATTGTTGTGCCATTCATCCAAGACCATCACCTCATGTTGCAGCTTGATAATGCGCGGCCCCCATGGTGCAAGGATCTGTACACAATTCCCGGAAGCTGAAAACATCCCAGTTCTTGCATGGCCAGCATACTTACTGGACATGTCACCCATTGAGCATGTTTGGGATGCTCTGGATCGGCATATACGACAGCGTGTTCCAGGTCCTGCCAATATCCAGCAACTTTGCACAGCCATTGAAGAGTAGTGGACCAACATTCCACAGGAACCAATCACCAACCTGATCAACTCTATGCCAAGGAGATGTGTTGCACTCCGTGAGACAAATGGTGGTCACACCAGATACTGACTGGTTTTCGGACCCCCCCCCCCCCCTGGACCCCCCCCCCCCCCCAATACAGTAAAACTGCACATTTTAGAGTGGCCTTTTATTGTGGCCAGCCTAAGGCACACCTGTGCAATAATCATTCTGTCTAATCAGCATCTTGATATGCCACACCTGTGAGGTGTGATTATCTCGGCAAAGGAGAAGTGATCACTAACACAGATTTAGACAGATTTGAGAGAAATCTGCCTTTTGTGTACATAGAAAAAGTCTTAGATCTTTGAGTTCAGCTCATAAAAAATGGGGGCAATAACAAAAGAGTTGCGTTTATAATTTTGCTTAGTGTGAAAAAAAAAAATGCATTTTTGCTTGCACGTGATTGGATGATGGAAGTCAGCAGAGTTTCTGCTCATTTACTAAGCTCTGGAGCAACTGCACTTGCAGAGGGCAACTGCATTTTGCAAAGTGCACAGTCTTTTTCCCTTTAGTAAATCAACCCCGATGCATCACAGTATGCGTACACAACACACACTAACATGCATGTTATGTACATCCTAACGTGTACCCATTGGTGTGAAGGGGGCGTGACCATACATCATCACAGTGCCAAAATGTGAATGGGCGGATTTCAACTTTAGAAGCAAAACATAATTTGGCGTTTATTCTCCGAACCGGCAAGACAGATTGCATCGCAGCCAGCTGTCCCCTGTCGTATTGCTCTGAGCCTCCCACTAACGGTCCTCCTCATGTCACCGCACGTGTCTGCTGCACCGGGAATGAGTTAAATTGTCACCTCGTCTAACATGGGACTTTGTTTTATGTCAGCCATAACCATAAATGAAGGTCTTAAAAATTAACAGTTCTCATATAAAGTAAGTGCAAGGCAGATGCAAAGAAAAACAGTTCGCCTGACATTTAGTAACAGTTTACCTCCATCCCCGGCAGCGGCTCATAAAGACACAGAGAGGGGGAGGGGACTCCAGTTACATTTTTGTTACAAAATGTAACAACTAACGGCCAAAAGCAAACCAACGTCATTGGTGGCCTTCTCTTTGACCGGCTGTGATGCTGTTCCTCTGGCTTCAGTGTATTCTTTGCAGGTGCCAAACATTTTCAGAAGCACGTCAGCAATGGAACTTCCATTTTAGGAGGGGATTTCTTTCTTAAAGCGGAGTTCCGGCCTCAAATCGAAAAAAATCGATTTTGGGCCATCCGCTTGCTGAGGGCCACCTGAAAAAGAAATGGATGCTCACAGTTTTTTTTTTTTTGGTCACTTACCTTGTTATTGAAGAAAATATACTCACCTTCCCTCCACTTCCTACCTCAGCGGCTGCGGCCCGCGCCGTCACTTCCGGTTTGCGATGATTCCTGGGAGCTGAACGTCATCGCTCCCAGGAATCAATGCGCCTGCATCGGCCCCACTCGTCACTTCTGGTGCAAGTGCGACATTCCCTGCTAAACAGCTTCTGGGCATGCCCAGAAGCTGTACAGGGATGCCGCGCCTGCACCGGAAGACGAGCGGGGCCGGTGCAGTGCATTGTGGGACTCTGACATCACCAAAGAGGACGCGAAGAGGGACGCTGCGGCTTCAGCTGCCCACACCTGAGATGGCAGCGCTGGAGAAGACCTTTTCAAGGTAAGTATTTCTTCTTACAGGTAAGTGCGACCCGGGACAGTTCAGAGGCTATCCATTGTGGAATGTACTAGCCCTGACTGTCCCGGGGGTATTTTTATCTAAATTCCACCCTCGAGGCCGGAACTCCTCTTTAACTATTTTTATAAAGGGAAAGGCCGGGGGGGGGGGGGGGCACTCTGCACATGCTCAGTTTTGTGTGTATTGCTAGAGAGTTTTTTTTATTCTTTTCTTGGGAGGGTGCATTTCATCAGCACAGGGCCAATCAGCACTGTCCAGACAGAGGGTCAGGGATCATGCAGCCTCATAGGACAGGGAGAGCAGAATGAAAACTCCTCCTACAAGCCTTAACCACTTCAGACCCGGAAGATTTTCCCCCGCAATGACGAGGCCATTTTTTGCTTCGGCACTGCGTTGCTTTAACTGACAATTGCGCGGTCGTGCGACGCTGTACCCAAATACAATTGATGTCCTTTTTTTCCCATAAATAGAGCCTTCCTTTGGTGGTATTTGATTAACTCTGCGGTTTTTAGATTTTGCGCTATAAACAAAAAAATAGCGACAATTTTGAAAAAAAAATATATATATTTTTTACTTTCTGCTATAAAACATTCTTAATAAAATTTTTTTAAAAAAAAATTAGCAGTTTAGGCCAATTTGTATTCTGCTACATTTTTGCACAAAAGTTATGGCGTTTACAAACTATGGGAAAGCTTTTTTGATTTTTTATATTTTTTGTTGTTTTTATTAGTAATGGCAGCGATCAGCGATTTTTAGCGATACTGCAACATTGCGGCGGACAAATCTGACACTTGGTGACACTTTTTGGGGACCAGTGACATCAATACAGTGATCAGTGCTAAATAATATGCACTGTTACTGTATAAATGACACTGGCAAGGAAGGGGTTAATGCTGGGGGTGATCAAGGGGTTAAGTGTGCTTTCTAACTGTGGGGGGGCTCTGCGACAGGCACACAGAGATCGGTGTTTCAGCTTAGCTGAGACACACAATCTTATTGTGCCTGTCTGATAGGAGAGCCGCCTGCTTTGTTTACAAAGGCAGACGGCTCTCCTGTCAGTTTCCCTAAAGATTGCGGGAGGCCGGCCTGCTCCTCCTTTGGTCTGACTCCCGCTGTGTCTAATCACAGTGGAAGGGCGGTCACGTAGATCTATGTGATTATACGCAGCCGAGCTGCCCTGCGTGGGGTGGCAGTTTATATTTACTTAAAACTTTTGCATTTCCATGTTCTGTGGGAGACCAGATATAGTGAATGCAGGCTCCTGGGCAGGGCTGGACTGGGTATGAAAACCAGCCCTGGAAAAAATGACATACCAGCCCCATAGCATTGCGTCATTATACCAGCGCAACGTCATTTTCAGCGCAACGTCCCTCCCCCTAATACAATGCTGATCCCCCCTCCCCTAATACAATGCTGACCCCCCCTCTCCCTAATTCAATGCTGATCCTCCCTCCCCCTAATACAATGCTGACCCCCCCTCCCCCTAATACAATGCTGACCCTCCCTCCCCCTAATACAATGCTGTTCCCCCCGGCCCCCTCCCCCTTATAAAATGCTGACCCCCCTCCCCCCCTTATAAAATGCTGACCCCCCGGCCCCCCCTTATAAAATGCTGACCCCCCGGCCCCCCCTAATACAATGCTGTTTAGTGTTTCCCCCCTACCCCTAATACAATACAGACCCCTCAGTAAGCCCCCCTCCCAGTACAGACCCCTCAGTAAGCCCCCCTCCATGTACAGATCCCTCAGTAAGCCCCTCTCCCAGTACAGACCCCCTCAGTAAGCCCTCCTAGTACAGACCCCTTAGTAAGCCCCCCCCCACCTAGTACAGACCCCTCAGTAAGCCCCCCCCCCCCAACCTAGTACAGACCCCTCAGTAAGCCCCCTTCCCAGTACAGAGCCCTCAGTAACTTCCCTTCCCAGTACAGACCCCCCAGTAAGCCCCCCTTCCAGCACAGACCCCTTATTAAGCCCCCCTCCCAGTACAGACCCCTCAGTAAGCCCTCCTCCCAGTACAGACCCCTGAGTAAGCCCTCCTCCCAGTACAGACCCCTCAGTAAGCCACCCTCCCAGTACAGACCCCTCAGTAAGCCCCCCTCCCAGTACAGACCCCTCAGTAAGCCCCTCTCCCAGTACAGACCCCTCAGTAAACCCTCCTAGTACAGACCCCTCAGTAAGCCCTCCTAGTACAGACCCCTCAGTAAGCCCCCCCACCTAGTACAGACCCCTCAGTAAGCCCCCCCCCCACCTAGTACAGACCCCTCAGTAAGGCCACCCCCCCACCTAGTATAGACCCCTCAGTAAGCCCCCTTCCCAGTACAGACCCCTCAGTAACATCCCTTCCCAGTACAGAACCCCAGTAAGCCCCCCTTCCAGCACAGACCCCTTAGTAAGCCCTCCTCCCAGTACAGACCCCTCAGTAAGCCCCCCTCCAAGTACAGACCCCTCAGTAAGCCCTCCTCCCCGTACAGACCCCTCAGTAAGCCCCCCTCCCAAGACAGACCCCTCAGTAAGCCCCCTTCCCAGGACAGACCCCTCAGTAAGCCCCCCTCCCAGTACAGACCCCTCAGTAAGCCCCTCTCCCAGTACAGACCCCTCAGTAAGCCCTCCTAATACAGACCCCTCAGTAAGCCCTCCTAGTACAGACCCCTCAGTAAGCCCCCCTCCACCTAGTACAGACCCCTCAGTAAACCCCCCCCCGACCTAGTACAGACCCCTCAGTAAGCCCCCTTCCCAGTACAGACCCCTCAGTAACTTCCCCTCCCAGTACAGACCCCCCAGTAAGCCCCCCTCCCAGTACAGACCCCCCAGTAAGCCCCCCTCCCATTACAGACCCCCCAGTAAGCCCCCCTCCCAGTACAGACCCCTCAGTAAGCCACACATTCTTCTGCAGCCGCCAGCCACAGCCAGTCAGCTCGCCTCTGATGCACCAGCACCGCCGGCAGTCCGCCACGCAGGTGCAGCCGCCACGTGACGTCATGCCGCTCACAGCGGCTGACGTAGAAGAGACGGACGGTCATGGACTGTCACTCTGGATCGCAGCGGGGGCCGGGAGCGGGGCAGTGCAGGCTTGCAGCGGCCATCATCAGCGGCGAGCGGCCCCAATCAATGCAGCGGCCGGCAATGCTTAAAGCAGCACTGCGGGCGGCCCTATCTTAAAGCAGCCCCAGTGCCGGCGGCCCACTGGGAAATTTCCCGGTATCCCGGTAGGCCAGTCCGGCCCTGCTCCTGGGTTTAGTGACACTTTAAAATTAAAAAAACCTCCTGTGTGCAGTAGTCCCCTTCAGACTCCCCTAATACTTACCTGAACCCCATCTAGATCCAGCGATGTTGCACAAGAGTCTTGACTGCCGGGGACTCTCCCTCCTCATTGGCTGAGAAGGCAGCAAGTGCCATTGATTCTCACTGCTGTCAATCAAAGTTAGTGAGTTAGTGAAGAGAGAAAGGGGACGGGGCGGAGCCATGGCTCCTTGTCTGAATTGAGCTTTCTGTGGGGGCACTTGGCAGGAAGGAGGTGCCAGGAGTGCCGGCAAGGGACCCGAGAAGCGGAAGATCGGGGCTGCTCTGTGCAAAAACCATTATACAGAGCAGGTAAGTATAACATGTTTGCTATTTTTAAACAAAAAAAGGAGACTTTAATATCACTTTAAATAAAATGAATGCCTAGCATAGACAGGAGATTTAAATCTGACCCTTTTTAACGCTGTCTTTTACATTTTGGAGAATTGAGGGTGGCGCTGTGTTTAGTACTGACCTCTATTCTCCTCATGGTCCAGCAGACCTCATTATTATGAAGAGGGATCCTGAGGAAGGTCCAAATATATAAGAAGCAGTGAGGTCATAGAGTGACTACTTTTTATTAAATTTACTTTTTAATAAGCAGGGCCCATGCAACTCCTGAAGGCCATCAGAACTGGATCTGAACCCGCAACCTCTGCTGTGTCTGGCAGTATCTCTTTTTTGCATAGCCACCTGAGATGCTGGACAGCTCCCTGGACAATTCCTTGGACAATCTTGCCTTGAACTTTGTTTCTGGTAAACCTTGAACTATTTGCTCCTCCCATGAACTTCCTATTTAAGCTATGCTTTTGGATCTGAACCCACAACCTCTGCTGCGTCTGGCAGTATCTCTTTTTGCATAGCCACCTGAGATGCTGGACAGCTCCCTGTACCATTCCTTGCACAATCTTGCCTTGAACCTCGTTTCTTGTAAACCTTGAACTCTTTGCTCCTCCCATGAACTTCCTATTTAAGCTATGCTTTTGGATCTGAACCCACAACCTCTGCTGTGTCTGGCAGTATCTCTTTTTGCATAGCCACCTGAGATGCTGGACAGCTCCCTGTACCATTCCTTGTACAATCTTGCCTTGAACCTCGTTTCTTGTAAACCTTGAACTCTTTGCTCCTCCCATGAACTTCCTATTTAAGCTATGCTTTTGGATCTGAACCCACAACCTCTGCTGTGTCTGGCAATATCTCTTTTTGCATAGCCACCTGAGATGCTGGACAGCTCCCTGTACCATTCCTTGCACAATCTTGCCTTGAACCTCGTTTCTTGTAAATCTTGAACTCTTTGCTCCTCCCATGAACTTCCTATTTAAGCTATGCTTTTGGATCTGAACCCACAACCTCTGCTGTGTCTGGCAGTATCTCTTTTTGCATAGCCACCTGAGATGCTGGACAGTTCCCTGTACAATTTCTTGGGCAATCTTTCCTTGATCCTTGTTTCTGGTGAACCTTGGACTCTGCTCCTCCCATGAACTTCCTATTTAAGCTATGCCTTTGCACTTCCTGTTTGCCAGATTACTGTGCTCTCTCAAGCCAATTTCGTTGTTACCGACTTTTGGCTTGTTCCTCGACTCCACTTCTGCTTGATCCCAACCAGTAACCACTTGTTACCGACCTTTAGTTTGTTTACTGACTACTTTTCTGCATAATCCCTACCTGTTATGTCTGCTACTGGACCCTGGTGGGGTGATCCTGAGGTCTGCAATCTGGGCCCAATTAGCCATTTTCCCTCCCTGGTGTCATGTGACTCGTTAGTATTACAAGGTCTCAGGTGTGAATTTTGGAGCAGGTGTGTTAAATTTGGTGTTATCGCTCTCACTCTCTCATACTGGTCACTGGAAGTTATACATGGCATCTCATAGAACTCTCTGAAGATCTGAAAAAAAGAATTGTTGTGCTACATAAAGATGGCCTAGGCTATAGGAAGATTGCCAAGACCCTGAAACTGAGCTGCAGCACGGTGGCCAAGACCATACAGCGGTTTAACAGGACAGGATCCACTCAGAACAGGCCTCGCCATGGTCCACCAAGGCAGTTGAGTGCACGTGGTCAGCGTCATATCCAGAGGGTTAAGGCAGTGCTGGAAAATAATGGTGGCCACACAAAATATTGACACTTTGGGCCCAATTTGGACATTGTCACTTAGGGGTGTACTCACTTTTGTTGCCAGCGGTTTAGACATTAATGGCTGTGTGTTGAGTTTTTTTGAGGGGACAGCAAATTTACACTGTTATACAAGCTGTACACTCTGGCAACATTTCTTCAGTGTTGCCACATGAAAAGATAGAATAAAATATTTACAAAAATGTGAGGGTGTACTTACTTTTGTGAGATACTGTATATTATATTAGGATAAAAACCTTTTCTCTCTTGCACTCAATGATAAAGCCTAGTCTCGTGACCGAAACGCGTGGGAGAAAGTGAGTATTGAACAATGCTCCTGTTTTTTTTTTTTGGACTGTTCAGCTTCTTTAGGGCAAAGATTAGCTCCTGCCTGGCCTCTGACGCACGCTTCTTTTGGAGGATGACCCGGTTCTTTGGTCTCTCGAATGTCCAAGCAAATAAATCCTGAGAGGGCAGGCAATATTTCCCCTTCTCTACCCAAATCTGAAATAAAGGTTTTGGTTTTAGATAGACTTTAATTATAGCCGGTCATTTCTTGCCGTCTTTTTTGTATGAATATACGGAGAACTCGATGAGTTCCACTTCTGGAAGAGGGAGGTGTGCGCGGCCCGTACGGTTTCAGTCGGAGGAACCGTCAGATTTTCATCCTTTGTTCTGCGTAAAGTCTGAACAATGGCTGCAATTTAGGGAAAAGTGAATTGCAGCAATTTCACCCTTCGGCGCGTCCGTCCACCGTCCAGAGCGCCGGGTGATTTTACCGACAATGAGATGAATGCTCCCTCTCCCATTATTCTTCACCCCGACTGGTTGGCCCCTCTGCATTTTAATTTTTATGGCTATCAACGGCTCTTTGTGCTGCCAGAGAATAACAAAAGAGAAAGAAATGAGGAAGATGAATGGATGAAAATGAACGCAATAATGAACGCTGCGCCGAGCCGCTGATGAGCTGCGAGGAGGTGGAACGGAGAAAGGAATGCAGGATGGGGGGGTTCGGGTGCATATAGGGGTAAAGGTCTTATCAGATACTGGCAGCGAGACATCGGCCATGGAAGAGGGAAGGATGGACGGTCCGATACGCTAGAAAATCTCTGGATGCAATAAAGAACTCTTCTGGCATTTTCCAGGTGAAACTATCATCAGGCTTCAAGCTGAACTCTAGGATAAAAAATAAAACTACTGTTGCAGTGCAGGTTAAATTCTAGTTATGTCTAGGTGAAGAGGAATACTTTGTAATACTTACCTTATACCTGTACACTCTATGACCCTGTGCTAATGCATGTGTAGCAATGAAGGTTTAATTGCATTGGTGTGGTATGGATTGATATGGCCACCTCAATGCTCCTGCCATTGGGCATGCATTGCCATCCCAATGCACCTTCCAAAGGGCATGCAATGCACCTTCCGAAGGGAATGCATTGCATCCAAGTGCACCTTCAAAAGGACATGTGTTGCACCCCAAATCACCTTTCTGAAGGGCATGCATTGCATCCCAATGTACCTTCAGAAGGCCATGGAATGCATCTCAATGCACCTTTCAAAGGGCATCCATTGCACCTTTCGAAGGGTATGCATTGCATCCCAATGCACCTTCCGAAGGGCATGCATTGCATCCCAATGCACCTTTCCAAAGGGCATGGGTTGCATCCCAATGCACCTTCCGAAGGGCAAGCATTGCATCCCAATGCACCTTCCAAAGGGTATGCATTGCATCCCAATGCACCTTCCAAAGGATATGCAATACATCCCAATGCTCCTTCCAAAGGGCATGCATTGCATCCCAAAGCACCGTCCAAAGGGCATGCATTGCATCCCAATGCACCTTGTGAAGGGCATGTGTTGCATCCCAATTCACCTTCTGATGGGCATGCATTGCATCCCAATTTACCTCCAGAAAGCCTGCAATGCATCCCAATGCACCTTCCAAAGGGCATCCATTGCACCTTTCAAAGGGCATGCATTGCATCCCGATGCACCTTCCGAAGGGCGTGCATTGCATCCAAATGCACCTTTCCAAAGGGCATGGATTGCATCCCATTGCACCTTTCAAAGGGCATGCATTGCATCTCAATGCACCTTCCTAGTGGCATGCATTGCATTTCAATGCACTTTCTGATGGGCATGCATTGCATCCAAATGCACCTTCTGATGGGCATGCATTGGATCCCAATTCACCTTTTGATGAGCATGCATTGCATCCCAATCTAGCTTCAGAAAGGCATGCAATGTATGCCAATGCACCTTCTATGGGGCATGCGTTGCATCCCAATTCACCTTTTGATGGGCATACATTGCATCCAAATTCAGCTTTAGAAGGGCATACAATGCATCCCAATGCACCTTCCAAAGGGCACCCATCGCATCCCAATGCACCCTCCAAAGGGCATGCATTGCACCCCTATGCATCTTTTGAAGGGCATGCACTGCATCTCAATGTAACTTCCAAAGGGCATGCATTGCATCCCAATGCACCATCCGAAGGGGACATTAATTGCATCCCAAAGCACCTTAGGATGGGCATGCATTGCATCCCAAACCAGCTTACGATGGGCATGTGTTGCATCCCAAATCACCTTGTAAAGGGCATGCATTGCATCCCAAAGAATTCTCCAATGGGCATGCATTACATTCGAATGCACCTTGACAATGAACAGCACTGCATTGAACAAGTGTATTTAACGTACATGGCCTTGGGTGGGTGGTAAATGGACTCACAGACTTAGGCTGGCCATACACTATACAATTTTCTTGTTCAACTTTCCTTTAGATTTACCAAAACCATGTAATATAGGGTCAAACCTACAAACTTTCAATTTGTATGCAATCAGGCAGGCCCTTGTACTACATAGTTTAAGGTAAATCTAAAGGAAATTGAATAAGAAAATTGTATAGTGTATGGCCAGCCTAAGAGTGGATATAGAAAAGAATCACATTTTGTTGCTTTGCAGCCTGAAATGAAGACAGACACAGTTTTTGTTTTATCCAGCTATATTTACTCATTGCAACTTATAACATCCAAGTAAACGATATAACACCAACATGTAAGACAAAAATGAAAAACATTCAAAATCAAAATCACTGAGTTGGAAAAAGGATCCCTCCTTATGTCAGTATTTTGTTGAAAAAAACCTTTTGCTTTATTTACAGCCTTTAGTCTGTTGGTTTTTGTCTCTACTAACTTTGCACATTTAGACTTTGCAATATTTGCCCGCTCTTCTTTACAAAACTGCTCAGGTTCAGTTACATTTGACGGTGAGCAATGCATTTGTGGACTGCAGTCTTCAAGTCATTCCACAGATTTGCAATGGGGTTTAAGTCTGGGCTCTGACTTGGCCATGCAAGGACATTCCCTGCCTTCTCCTCCAACCACTGTGTGCTCATTGGTGGACATTCCTCCAATCACTGTGCGCCCATTGGTGGACATTCCCTGCCTTCTCCTCCAACCACTGTGTGCTCATTGGTGGACATTCCTCCAATCACTGTGCGCCCATTGGTGGACATTCCCTGCCTTCTCCTCCAACCACTGTGTGCTCATTGGTGGACTTTCCCTGCCTTCTCCTCCAACCACTGTGTGCTCATTGGTGGACATTCCCCGCCTTCTCCTCCAACCACTGTGTGCTCATTGGTGGACATTCCCCGCCTTCTCCTCCAACCACTGTGTGCTCATTGGTGGACATCCCCCGCCTTCTCCTCCAACCACTGTGTGCTCATTGGTGGACTTTCCCTGCCTTCTCCTCCAACCACTGTGTGCTCATTGGTGGACATTCCCCGCCTTCTCCTCCAACCACTGTGTGCTCATTGATGGACATTCCCTGCCTTCTCCTCCAACCACTGTGTGCTCATTGGTGGACATCCCCCGCCTTCTCCTCCAACCACTGTGTGCTCATTGGTGGACTTTCCCTGCCTTCTCCTCCAACCACTGTGTGCTCATTGGTGGACATTCCCCGCCTTCTCCTCCAACCACTGTGCGCTCATTGATGGACATTCCCTGCCTTCTCCTCCAACCACTGTGCGCTCATTGGTGGACATTCCCTGCCTTCTCCTCCAACCACTGTGTGCTCATTGGTGGACTTTCCCTGCCTTCTCCTCCAACCAATGTATGTTCATTGAAAAAGATTACAGGGCCATTATGAAGTGGATTTGTATTGTTGAAAAACAAGGATATCAGTTAGTGTCACTATAAGGAAACAGAGTTGCAAAATAGTTATAAAAAGTTATTTACAGATTACAATGTAAGAGGGTGGGGGAGGGGCATGTGGTAGAAATGGGTAAAGGTCCACTGGAACCAGTCGGTGGTGTAGACCAGTGCCAGTACAAAGTCTTCCAGAGCCCAGGGCAAACTGCCCCCCCCCCCCCAAGATGCTTGAGCATTCTGTGTCAGCAAAAATCCCCCCCCCCCAAGCATAAATTCCCCCTCCTCCCAGTACAAATCCACCCCCTTCTGAAATCCCCCTCTAAGCACGCAGCGGGAAACTGGAATGTGCCGCCAGGACCCAGTTGACCTCCAGAAGATTTACCCCTCTTCACGACCAGACCATTTTTCGCTTTTTTGCGTGACAATTGCGCGGTCATGCAGCACTGTACTCAAACTAAATTTATATCATTCCCCCCCACACAAATAGCACTTTCTTTTAGTGATATTTGATTACCTCTGCGTTTTTATATATTTTTTTCACTATAAACTATAATACTGAAAATTTAAAAAAAAATAAAAACAATATTTTTATAAAAAATATCCAATAAAATTTTTATAAAATCGAATTTCTTCATAAATTAAGGCAAATATGTATTCTGCTACATATTTTTGGTAAAAAAATAAAAATAAAATCCCAATAAGCGCACTCTCTGCTTGGCCATGTGCCATTGGTGGAGGATGGCAGACGGGGTGGGGGGGTGGTAATATCATTCAGATGACCAGGCTGCCCTCACTCACAATGAAAGTGTTTGCAGTGAGTTTCTATCATTGTATAAATAACATGTACAGACTATAAAAAAAAAAACACTTTTCCACTCAGGACAGTCCGAAGGTCAACAATCACCTCCATTCCCATCTCATCCCAACCGGGAAAAAATAGGAAAGCTCGCTATTGGTGGCCGGAGGGAAGGCCGGATCTGTGGGTGAATGATTGACCACAAATTGGGAGAAGAAGAAAAGGAAGATGCGAAGGAGGAACGCTGCTCTTTCTTGGAGGACTGCGCAGGGATAAAGGAGCAATCATGGGGGCAGGTAAAGGATGGAGAGTCACATTCACCTCTGCAGATCTGTACTCGTATTGTCTGCTGCAGACGTGTGTTTATAAATAGTAACAATAATAATAATAACAAATAGAACAATTATTTATTATTATTATTATTATATTATTATTATTATAATATTATTATTATTTATTATTATTATTATTATTATTATTATTATTATTATTTATTATTATTATTCCAGTGAAAGGAGAACTTTGAAAATATTTTGGGAAATTAATTAAGGCCGGCCATACATTATACGATCTTCTTACAATTTTCTTTACATTTATCTTCAACAATGTAGTACAAAGGCCTGCCTAATAGGATACAATTTAAAGTATTTGTTTAGTTTTGACCTCATTTTACATGGTTTTGGTAAATCTAACAGAAATTTGTACAAGCAGATTGAACATGTATGGAAAGCCCAAGGCCCAATCACACCAGGAACTGTGTACTTAGTGTGCGTTTTTGCATGCACAGAGATGCGCTTTTTTTTTACACGCATTTGCAGTGCATTTTTCCAAAATGTGCATTTCCTTTCCGTCTTTTTTCTTCTTTGGGCTTTTATGTGCACTGCACTGGGTTGCAGTGCATGGGGTTGCAGTGCATTTACATGCATTTGCACGCATTTCTGTGCATTTGCAGTGTGAAAAAAACGCAGCTTACTGTACTTTTTTTTTTTTTTTTGCATTTTTCCTAAACTTGCATTTCCTTAGAGATAACTTCCGTCTTCTTTCTTTTTTTCTGTTTCTTTTGTGCATTGCATTGCATTTTCCTGCATTTCTGTGCATTTGCAGTGTGAAAAATCGCAGCTTACTGTACTTTTTTTTTTTTTGCATTTTTCCTAAACTTGCATTTCCTTAGAGATAACTTCCGTCTTCTTTCTTCTTCTGTTTTTTTGTGCATTGCATTTTCCTGCATTTACATGCATTTCTGTGCATTTGTATTGCGAAAAAAACGCAGCTTGCCGAATATTTTTTAATTGCAATGCACTGCAATAGTGTGAACTATGCCCATTGTATACCCAACTATAATATACCCAACTATACCCGCCTCCATCATCCACCTAAATTCTGGGGCTGCATGCACCCTGCAGCAGTTTTCACTCACCTGGAGTGTGACAGATGGCACTGCCAGTCAAATGCAGCCATTAGGGTCCATTCACATCAGAAACTGCATGCAATGTGCATTTGCTGTGCATTTTTCCTAAACTTTATTTGTGCATTGCACTTAATTTTCCTGCATTTACATGCATTTCTGTGCATTTGTAGTGCGAAAAAAACGCAGCTTGCTGTATTGCACTGCAATAGTGTGAACTTTACCCATTGTATAACCAACTATCAGGGCCGAGACAAGGGGTGGGCAGGAGGGACAGTTGCCCTGGCACAATGGTTTATTGCAGGGATGAGGGGGCACCTTGATCCTAACCCGAAGGGAAGGGAGGGCGCAGTTTGGCATCCTTGCCCTGGGCACTGGATGACCTTGTCCCGACACTGCCAACTGTAATATACCCAACTATACCCACCTCCATCATCCACCTAAATTCTGGGACTGCACGCACCCTGCAGCAGTTTTCACTCACCTGGCAGAGTGTGACAGGTGGCACTGCCTGTCAAATGCAGCCGTTAGGGTCCATTCACATCAGAAACTGCATGCGATATGCATTTGCTGTGCATTTTTACTAAACTTGCATCGCCTTAGAGATAACTTCCGTCTTCTTTCTTCTTTGGGATTTTTTGTGCATTGCACTGCATTTTTCTGCATTTATATGCATTTCTGTGCATTTGTAGTGCGAAAAAACGCAGCTTGCTGTATTTTTCCCCCCATTGCATTGCATTGCAATAGTGTGAACTATGCCCATTGTATACCCAACTATAATATACCCAACTATACCCGCCTCCATCATCCACCTAAATTCTGGGGCTGCACGCACCCTGCAGCAGTTTTCACTCACCTTGCAGAGTGTGACAGATGGCACTGCCTGTCAAATGCAGCCATTAGGGTCCATTCACATCAGAAACTGCATGCGATGTGCATTTGCTGTGCATTTTTCCTAAACTTTTTGTGTGAATTGCACTGCATTTTCCTGCATTTACAAGCATTTCGGTGCATTTGTAGTGCGAAAAAACGCAGCTTGTTGTATTTTTTTCCCCATTGCATTGCATTGGAATAGCGTGAACTATGCCCATTGTATACCCAACTATAATATACCCAACTATACCCGCCTCCATCATCCACCTAAATTCTGGGGCTGCACGCACCCTGCAGCACTTTTAACTCACCTGACAGAGTGTGACAGGTGGAACTGCCTGTCAAATGCAGCCATTAGGGCCCATTCACATCAGAAACTGCGTGCGATGTGCATTTGCTGTGTATTTTTCCTAAACTTGCATTTCCCTCTTCTTTTTTTCAGTCTTCTTTGGGCTTTTTTATGCATTGCACTGCATTTTCCTGCATTTCCACGCATTTCTGGGCATTTGCAGTGCGAAAAAACGCAGCTTGCTTTTCTTCATTGCACTGCAATAGTGTGAACTATACCCATAGGATCACCTGGATTTTGGACTGTCTTTGCAGCTGAAGTGCAGTCATGCATCCCGCTGCATCATCTGGTGTGAATGGGCCCTTAACTCCTTATCCTAACAGAACAAAAACAAATATTTTCTTAGTTGTACATTTTAATAGACATTTTATTGTTTTTGCTCCTTTCACATGGATGGCTGGGGAAGAGGGTGGGTCAAAAAACAGGTGCTTGCGCTGCAGTTTTGCCACTGTCCCCCCCCCCGATTATCCACCCAAATTCTACAGGCAGATGGGTCTACACACACCCTGCAGCAATTTTAAAGCCCCGTACACACGTACGGAATGTCGGCCGAACGATCGGCTGTCTTTTGTCCGGTGCTGTCCTGTCGGCTCAAAACTGTAAAAGACTGCACATGAATTTTGTCGGCCAACAACAGCCGACTGCAGAAGTGATGTCATGTGATGGTTAACTTTCCGTGTGTTTTTTCTTCTCTGAGCATGCCCAGTCTTGCTAATCGGCTGTTTGTCGGCCAAATTCTGTACTGACTGGCGAACAATGGGCCGTTCTGGTGTTGGCCAACAAAAATTTTAATGCCTGCACACCCGATTCTGTTCGGCCGAAAAGTCGGAGTCGGTTGTCGGAAGCATCATACTAACAAGCCGACAATCGGCCGATCGTTCGGCGGCCGAATATTTACGGCCGACAATCGCTACGTGTGTACGGGGCTCTAGTCAGCTAGCACTGCCTGTAAAAGTCGGACAGGCGGTACTGCCTGCCAAATGCACCCATTGGGGCCCATTAACATCAGAAACTGCATTCATTTTTACGTGCATTTTTTTCTAAGCTTGCAATTCCTTTGAGGTCACTTTCATCTTTTTTTGTAGTGCGAAAAATGCAGCTTGCTGTACTTTTTTTTTTTTATTGCTCTGCACTGCAATAGTGTTATCTATACCCACAGGATCACCTGGAATTTTGGACCGTCTGTGCAGCTGAAACGCAGTCAAAAATGCACCCCACGCATGTAATTTTAATTTACATATTTCTATTTTTGCTCCTTTCACATGGATGGTTGAGAGGGGGGGTCATAAAAACTGGCGATTTAAGCTGCAGCTTTACAACTGTCCTCCCCCCTGCCCTGATCATCCACCCAAATTCTACAGGCAGATGGGGCTGCACACACCCTGCAGCAATTTTAAATCAGCTAGCTTAGTCTGACAGGCGATACTGCCTGCCAAATGCACCCATTCACATCAGAAACTGCGTGGGACTTGCATTCATTTTTACGTGCATTTTTTGCATTGCCTTTGAGGGTACTTTTCTCTTCTTTGGGCTTTTAGGGCCCAATCACACCAGAAACTTCACATAACTGCGCGTTTTTGACTGCATGTTTACATGCATTTGAAGCGCTTGATGTGCGCTTGGCATGTGTTGAATGCATTTTGCATGCGTTTTTTGCTGCGTTTGCAGTGCATTTTTCTATACTTGTTTGGGCTTGGTTTTCTTGGCTTAAAGGGGCACAGTGTGGGGTGTGCAGTGCGTTTCTGGCATATTTGCAGCGCGTTTACTGCATTTTCAGGGAGAAAAAATTCAGCATGCTCTACTTTTTATGAACTGCACTGCAATGATGTGAACTATGCCCACAGAATTATCATTATTCTACAGGATTTATATAGCGCCAACAGTTTGTGCAGCGCTTTACAATATGAGGGAAGACAATACAGTTACAATACAATTCAATACAATACAGGAGGAATTATAGAGTCCTGCTCATTAGAGTTTACAATAATGCCTCGTACACACGTGCAGATTGTCGGCCGAACGATCGGCCGTCTTTTGTCCAGGGCTGTCGTGTCTGTTGAAAACTGCAAAAGACTGCACACAAATTTTGTCGGCCAACAACAGCCGACTGCAGAAGTGATGTCATGTGATGGTTAACTTTCCTTGTCTTTTTTTCTTCTCTGAGCATGCCCAGTCTTGCAAATCGGCTGTCTGTCGGCCGAATTCTGTACTGATTGGCGAACAATCGGCCGTTCTGGTGTCGGCATACAAAAATTTTAATGCTTGCACGACAGATTCTGTTCGGCCGAAAGTGCGCTGTCGGAAGCATCATACTAACAAGCCGAAAATCAGCCGATCGGTCGTCGGCCGAATCTTTTCGGCCGACAATCTGCACGTGTGTACGGGGCATTACCTTGATGTCAGGCTGTCGATGCAGTTGGAGTTTAGTTCAACATGCATCCAAATGCATCCAACTGCATTCTGTATGAAAGAGCCCTTATGTACACTGCACACTGACGCAGTGCATTTGCATGCATTTCTGTGCATTTGCAGTGCGGAAAAATGTAGCTAGCTGTACTTTTTTCACTGCACTGCAAAAGTATGAACCATACCCTTAGGATAACCTGGATTTTGGACTGCCTGTGCATTTGGAGTGCAGTCAAAAATGCACCCCACTGCATCTGGTGTGGATAGATCCTTACCTCCATATCATCCACCTAAATTCTACATTGCAGCCAGGTGAGGTTGTACACACGCTGCAGCTATTTTAACTCAGCTAGCAGAGTTTGACAGGCAGTACTGCCTGTTAAATGCACCCATTAGGGCTCTTTCACACAGTCCGCTCCGTTGGACGGACTCCGATTATCTCAGCGGGGGATTGATCCGCCGATCCCCCCGCTGAGCAGGAGAATGACAGCTGTTCTCCGCACTATGTGCGGAGACACAGCTGTCAGAGCCCCATGCATCTCTATGGGGGAATCGGATGGGAACGGACCATCGGTCCGTTCTCATCCGATCCGATCCTCTGGACGGATGGAAAATAGGGTTTCCATCTGTCCAGATTTGACGGATCGGATCGGATGTCAGCGGACATGTCTCCGCTGACATCCGATCCCCCATAGAGATGCATGAGGGGACCGTTCAGATCCGCCAAAAAAACGAACAGGTGGATCTGAACGGTCCGCCTGTGTGAAAGAGCCCTTAAGATTAGGACCCCTTTCACACAGGCGGACCATTCAGATCCGCCTGTCAGTTTTTCAGGCGTATCTAAACGGATGCCCTATGCATCTCTATGGGGCATGGGATTTCAGCGGAGACATGTCCGCTGACATCCGATCCATCAAATCTGGACGGATGGAAACCCTATTTTCCATCCGTCCAGCGGATCGTTTGCATGAGAACGGACAGACAGTCTGTTCTCATCCGATTCCCCCATAGAGAACAGCGGGGATCTGACAGCTCTGTCTCCGCACACAGCGCAGAGACAGAGCTGCCATCCGCCTGCTCAGCGGGGGATCGGCGGATCGATCCCCCGCTGAGAAAAACGGAGTCCGCCGACGGACTCCCCTGTGTGAACGGGGCCTAATAGAGTGCACCGCCACCATGAGCCAAAACGCTTGGTTTGCGTTTGTGGCGCAGTATTACTGGACACTGCCGCCAATATTGAAAGAGCCCTTTAGATGTCTTTGGGATTTGTTTTCTGAAGGCTCATTCCCACCTCACAGCATATAGCATTGTGCGTGCAGCGTGTGAGCGCTGGGATGCAGTGTGAACGCGCTCTTCTGTGTGCTAAAATGCATTGCTAAACACATTGAAGTGATTGTATTTGTTACATTTTTTCCCCCCCTTCTTTTATTACTAGTAATTCTATACACTGCAGCAAATTGTGATTCGTTACATAAAATCGATGGCGGCAAAAGTATTTTCTACACATCGCAATGAAATAAATGCAAATGTTTCTTATTAGCTTGTAAAATTATTTTATAATATATTAGTTGTTTTTGCCGTTAGTTTAACAAGGGGCTCAGTCACACCTTACAGCACGTAGAATTGTGCGCATAACGTGAGTGCACTGGTGTGCAGAGTGAATGCGCGCTGCCGTGTGATGTTAAAACGCATTGTGGCGCTTGCTTTTTTCCTTTTATGTAATTCTATGCAGTGCAACGCTTTGTGATCCATTACATTGCGTCAATGGTGCCACATGCATTCCCTTTGTACTGAAACAAAAGTAAATGTTTCTTATTAGCTTTTAAATTATTTTTTTATCTTCAATAATTTTTATTGAGTTTCCCATAAAGAAAAAAAGTACAAAGGGATAAGAAAACTTTGATACTTTCTGTTGTACATTATAACATAAAACGGAGCGTCTTATATGAGTACAGTGAGTAAACAAGCGTCACAATTGCCCTTGAACATCGGATGTAGTGTAAAGCCCCGTACACACGTACCGATCGTCGGCATACAAACGTTCGTCTTTTCTCCCCGGGATGTCGGTGTCTGTTGAAAAGTGCAAAGACTGCCCAAGAATTTTGTCCGCCGACTACAGCCGACTGCAGAAGTGATGTCATGTAATGGTTAACTTTCCCTGTGTTTTTTCTTTTCTGAGCATGCCCAGTCTTGCAAATCTGCGGTCTGTCGGCTGATTTCTGTACTGACTGGCGAACAATCGTCCGTTCTGGTGTCGGCCAACAAAAATTTAAATGCTTGCAAGAAAGACTCTTGTCCGCAGAATGTGCGCAGACAGCTGTCGGAGGCACCATACTAACAAGCGTACAATCGGCAGATCTTTCGTCCGCCGACGTTTGTATGCCGACGATCGGTACGTGTGTACGGGCCTTTAGTGCTAGTTTTACGGTAAGGGTCCCGTCCACCACCCCTGGACACCCCATCTGAGAGCAAACTGTGTCATAGGGTGGAAGGCGACACAGTTGCTTTAATTTCAATACATTTTCATTGATAATTTAAAAAAAAGGTACAACGGTGATCACACGCCCAAGGGGGTGAATAGGTCAAATTATTGTGCAAAGCACTTAGAGATTGTAGTGCGTTTCACAATAAATTATTTTTTTTTTTTTATTACTGTAAGGCTCCATTCACAATTGTACATGTACAAAGTCGCAAGTGCAACTTTGGAGTGACTTTAATCTGACTTTACATTCTCTGGAGCAAAGTCGCATCAAAAGTTGCACCAAAGTAGTGCAGGCACCTTTTCAAAATCGCTCCAACTTTAAGTGGCACAGATCTGAATGGGTGCCATTGCAAACATGGGACTATGACTTGTCATGTCAAAGTCACACACATGACAAGTCGCACAAGTCTGAATGGGCCCTTAACCACTTACTATATATATATATACAAATTGTGAAAATCCCCTAGGGGTGGGACCTTTATAGGCCACTCGAAAAATTATAACATGTCATCCACTGCTGGGAGAAGGTTTGCCTAACAAGTACCTCATAAGCAAAATGTGACTGGCCTCTGCCCGAATGATCAGGCTATTTTTTGGACTCCAGTTGAGACGTTCTATCTCCGGGACGCATAACTTACCTGCTTCCATTTCTTGTGGTACTGTTTGGGTTCTACTTTCCCATAAACCTTCTTTACAAAACTACCATCTCCTGTGGGTGCTATACAAAAACTTCCTGTTTTTACTTGACGGCAAAACAATTAAATATGCCTATATGTTATTCAACCATAAATAACTATTTCCAGTACTATCCCTGAGGAAGAGGTGTCCCACCTCCAAACGTTGGATCAAACCTGGAATAGTCGGTTGAGTGTATACGCATATTTTTTATATAATCATCAGTTTTGCCATTTTTATTGTATATTATTACATTTTGTTATGTTTTTTCATTTTTTGTATACTCTAATAAAATTTATAAACGCTAAAAAACATGTTATAATTTTTCGAGTGGCCTATAAAGTCCCACCCCTAGGGGATTTTCACAATTTGTCCTACATTTATTGGGATGTGGCACTCACCATAAGGAACACAGCGGGAACACACCTATATATATATATATATATATATATATATATATATATATATATATACATACATACATACGGTGGCAGGGTGGCTCGCACAGGCAAAACAACGTACGGTTACGTTGTTTGCTTGGTGGCAGCTAGGGGGCGAGCGTGCGCTGCCGGGGGCGCACCCCTGCTCCCGATTGTCAGCGGGGAAGCCAATGCGTGTGTCAGGCGGCTCCGTTTGCCGCCTGACACCCGCGATTGCTCCCCTCTGTGAGAGAAGGACGGTCGGATGTTGTAAACACAGCTGACCGTTCTTCTCCCTGGAATGATCACAGAGCGCCTGTGATCCTTCTATATAGGATCACATGTCTCTATGATCATTTCAGAAGCCACGCCCCCCACAGTTAGAATCACTCCCCTAGGCTCACATTTAACCCCTTGATCACCCACAGTGTTAACCCCTTCCCTGCCAGTGTCATTATTACAGTAACAGTGCATATTTTTAGCACTGATTACTGTAGTAATGTCACTGGTACCCCCAAAAGTGTGAAAAATGTCAGTTAGGGGTCAGATCTGTTCGCCGCAATGTCGCAGTCCCGCTAAAAAACGCAGATCGCCGCCATTACTAGTAAAAAAAAAAAAAAAACTATAAAAAATGACAGAAATCTTTCCCGTAGTTAGTAGACGCGATAACTTTTGCGCCAAACCAATCAAAATACGCTTATTGAGATTTTTTTTTTACCAAAAATATGTAGCAGAAAACAAATTGACCTAAAATGTTAAAAAAATTTGATTTTTACATTTTTTTTTTTGAGAATGTAATATAACAGAATGTAAAAAATATTGTTTTTTTTTTTTTTTTTCAAAATTGTCGCTTATTTTTTGTTTATAGCGCAAAAAATAAAAATCACAGAGGTGATCAAATACCACCAAAAGAAAGCTCTAATTGTGGAAAAAAAAGGACGTCAATTTGTTTTTTGGGTACAGCGTCGCACAACCGCGTAATTGTCCGTTAAAGTAACGCCGTGCCGAATCGCAAAATAGGGCCTTGTCATTAAGGGGGCAAATCCTTCCGGTCCTAAAGTGGCTACTACTGTAAGGCTCCATTCACATTTGTACATCTACAAAGTCGCAAGTGCAACTTTGGAGCGACTTTAATCTGACTTTACATTCACTGGACCAAAGTCGCATCAAAAGTTGCACCAAAGTAGTGCAGGCACCTCTTCAAAATCGCTCCAACCTTAAGTGGCACCGATCTGAATGGGTGCCATGGCAAACATGGGACTATGACTTGTCATGTCAAAGTCACATGACAAGTCGCACAAGTCTGAATGGGCCCTTAATGTTTTTTTGGGGAGTCGGTTCACCATTCCCACCTCTGCAACTAACATGCCCTACTCGTCCCAAACAAACAGAAGTGAGGGGGGAAAGACGGTGCATGATATTGTATGATAGGAGGAATATATATACGTTGGTGCATCGCTAAAGTGGATAATCAAATACAAGTCATTCATTGAAATGTCAATATAGAATCGATAGAATAAATGAATGTCTATAAAGAAAGAAGTGAAATGAATCTTTATCCAAATCCCATGTAGTAGGTACAGAGAAAGCGATATCGATTGAAGAGGAAAGGTCCAACTCCATCATGTCCGCAGTTTTTGTTACAAACTTCTTGCCAGATGCAATTGGCCAATGAGTTACAGGTGGTCAAGTAGGACCCGAGGAAAGTAAGGTCTCCCTCAAACCGTATACACGATCTCTCCACTTATACTCCTCCAGCGAAATTCAAATATAAAAACAAAGGAACACTTCCATAGTGTGATATGTATATATATATATATATATATATATATATATATACCCATTTATTAGTATAAATGAGGGGGTTGCACTTACAAGACATCCAGATAAAACAGTGTATGAAATTCAAGTAAAAAGCGCGGCGTCCCTCCGAGTCTTCCTCCGGGCTCTTTCACGAACTGACCAATCAGAGATGTATTCACGTGATGACGTCACCATCATGGGCCCAACCCTACGCGTTTCATCACAAAGAACGTCGTCGATGGGCCGAGATGACGCGACATCACAATGTATTTTCCTTTTTCTTTCATTTTCCATTTTTTTTCATGATAGGAGGAATGCCTTTGTTGTCTATGGGGCCCAATCAAAATGATGCAAATGGCTTTCATGCACCTTGGAAAAAGGCACAGGTGCTTATTTTGTGCATTTTTGGCCCTGCAGACTTCAACACATTAAAAATAAATAAATAAATAAAAAATCATAAAAGATGTATCAAAAAAGAATGAAAAATGCATCAAATGCAGACGCATGAGTGGGAGGGGCTTGCGTAGATGGACGTTGATGTCAATTCAAGGTGCAGCGCAGTTTAAACACATCTTAATAGGAAATGCTGCATCTAAAGAAATACAAAGCTAATCAGATGCAGCGTCAGCATCCAGGCTGCAACATTAAAGCAGAGTTTCGGACTCAAAATCAACTTTTCACCATCCGCTTGCTTTAATGTACCTGAAAAAGAATTGGATAATTAAATTTTTTTTTATTTACTTACTTTGTTTTTAAAGAAAATATACTCACCTTCCTCCCTCTTCCTCCCTCTGCGGCCGCGGGCCGCGCCGTCACTTCCTGCTTGCATTGACTCCTGGGAGATGAGCGTCATCGCTCCCAGGAATCAATGCGCCTGCACCGGCCCCGCTCGTCACTTCCGGTGCAGGCGCATCATTCCCTGCTAAACAGCTTCTGGGCATGCACCGGAAGTGACGAGCGGGGCCGGTGCAGGGCATTCTGGGACTCCGACGTCACCGAAGAGGATGCTCCGGCTTCAACTGCCCACACCTGAGATGGCAGCACTGGACAAGACATTTTCAAGGTAAGTATTTCTTCTAAAAGGTAAGTGAACCTGGGGACAGTTCAGAGGCTATAGTTGCTTAAATGCACTGCCCTGACTGTCCCGGGGGTATTTTTAGCTAAAAAAAAATTTTCAGGGTGGAACTCCGGTTTAAAGTAAGTAAATTAGATTCACACCACTGCTTGTCTGGGACGTGTGCAAAATTGTGCGTTTCCTGACACACGCACAGAAACGGACTCCCCTTCAGCAGGCATGCAGTGGTGCCATTAATTGTTAATGACACCCCCCAAGCATCTGCAAATGAATGCATTTCTGCACACATCAGATCACATGGTGACACGGCACCATTGCGGTTCGGCGCAGCACATTTTGTGGAAAAGAGTCTAGGACTTATTTTCTGTGTCTCTTACTCGTAGGGGCAGCACAGTGAAATTATTGGGGCTGCCCTACACCAGATTCAAAGGAATGCAAGGAAATGCGCCCACGCTCAGTTGCACCTGTAGGCGTGAACGAAGCCCTAATGGGGATCTGTTGACTTGCGTTTGATGTATGTTTCAAAGGCTGTCAAATGCAGGAAAAACTCCCGTCTACACGAGTCCTGAGATGCATGAACTATTCTAGATACATTATTTATTTCCTCTGATAACGTTCCTCATCAAAACATCCAATGCCCAGACACGAAGACGCATCGATGTGCAGCCAGAAACTGAAATACATTGTTACTTTATCTCACAAATCGCAACTTTGTCTCCATTTGGAGTGTCTCTTTTCTCTGCTCTCATCACAACCATCTCCATAGAGAAGCTAGAGATATTTTAAGAGACGTAACCCCAGAGATGATCTCTGCAAATTTTACATAGAGTACTCCATCACTCAGAAACAGAAAATATGATGTGCATTCAATTCAACTGATTTCTGCTCTATTCTATATTGTAAAAAAAAAAAAAGAAGAAAAAACAGAAAAAGTAAAATATGATAAATGTTGGTGGTCCATGGCAGGATGTTTCTACATTGAATGCACTTTGTATTATAGAGTATATTGTGTTTGTTTTAGGATTTTTATGCTTATTTATGTGTAGTATTATATACTAGCATAAGGGAGATGGTGGATCTACATTCCTTTGTGTAATCTTGTATTGTAGAATAATAAAATGTTTACTCCTAAATCTTGAATAGTAAAGAAAATACTGGAAGTGTTCTCTTTATACCCCCTCAGTATAAATGCCTTTCATCCCGGGGAAGTCAGGCTGTGACTCAGAACAATGCTTCTGAACCTTTTTCCAGTCGCAGTACCTTTTAAAAATATGCAAAATTCTGAGCCCCCCCCCCCCCCCCATATCAAAATTATAGGAAATGTAAATGTTACTTATCAAGGAAAACCTGGCCTGGGACAAAGCACACAGCTATGAGGAAGGCGTAAAGCCAAAACGCGTCAGCATTTGTCATGTTGTCACCGCTATCCATGTTGGAATAAAGAATTTTACTTGGAAGAAGCCTTTTCATGTGCCGGCTTTATTCATATAACACAAAGCACACAACTGCCTTGATGAACTTAACTTTACACCAGAAGCCCCCCCCCCCCAGGTCCCCCCATCATGGGTCAGAGGTCCCCCTTCACATCAGAAGCCCCACATTACATTGGAGGTCCTAACATCGGAGGTGCACCTATTATGTCAGAGGTCTCCCATCATATCAGTGTCCCCTCATCACATTAGAGGCCCCCATCACATCAGAGGCCCCCCTATCACATCAGAGGTCCCCCTTTCAAATCAGAGGTCTCCCTTCACATCAGAAGCCCCCCTTCAAATCAGAGGTCCCTCTTCACATCAGAGGCCCCCATCACATCAGAAGCCCCCCATCACATCAGAGGTCCCCCTTTCAAATCAGAGGTCCCTCTTCACATCAGAGGCCCCCCATCACATCAGAGTCCCCCCTTCAAATCAGAGGTCCCCCTTCACATCAGAGCCTCCCATTACATTGGAAGTCCTCATGTCAGAGGTGCACCCATTATGTCAGAGGTCTCCCCATCACATCAGTGTCCCCTCATCACATCAGAGGTCCCCCTTCACATCAGAGACCCCCCATCATATCAGAGCCTCCCCTTCAAATCAGAGCTTCCCTTTACATCAGAGGCCCCCCATCACATCAAAGCCTCCCCTTGAATCAGAGGTCCCCCTTCACATCAGAGCCCCCCATTACATTGGAGGTCCTCACATCAGAGGTGCGCCCATTATGCCAGAGGTCTCCTCATCACATCAGAGGCCCCCATCACATCAGAGGTCCCCTCTTCAAATCAGTGGTCCCCCTTCACATCAGAGGCCCCCATCACATCAGAGTCCCCCCTTCAGTTTAGAGGTCCCCCATCTTATCAGAGCCCCCCCTTCAAATCAGAGGTCCCCCTTCACATCAGAGGCCCCCCATCACATCATATGTCCCTCATCACATCAAAGTCCCCCTTTCAAATCAGAGGTCCCCCTTCACATCAGAGCCCCCTATTAAATTGGAGGTCCTCATGTCAAAGGTGCACCCATTATGTCAGAGGTCTCCCCATCACATCAGAGGTTCCCTCATCACATCAGAGGCTCCCCATCACAGGTCCCCCATCACATCCGAGTCCCTCCTTCAAATCAGAGGTCCCCCTTCACATCAGAGCCCCCCATTACATTAGAGGTTCTCACGTCAGAGGTGAACCCATCACATCAGAGGTCTCCCCATCACATCAGAGGTCCCCTCATCACATCAGAGGTCCCCTCATCACATCAGAGGCTTCCTCATCACATCAGAGGCCCCCCATCATATCAGAGGCCCCCATCACATCAGAGGTCCCCTCATCACATCAGAGCCCCCCCATCAGATCAGAGGACCCCCATCACATCAGAGGTCCTCCAATCACATCACAGTCCCCCCTTCACATCAGAGCCCCCCATTACATTGGAGGTCCTCATGTCAGAGGTACACCCATCATATCAGAGGCCCCCCATCACATCAGCCCCCATCACATCAGAGGTCCCCTCATTAGATCAGAGGACCCCATCACATCAGAGGTCCTCCAATCACATCAGAGTCCCCCCTTCAAATCAGAGGTCCCCCCCTTCACATCAGAGCCCCCCATTACATTGGAGCTCCTCACGTCAGCGGTGCATCCATTATGTCAGAGGTCTCCCTATCTTATCAGTGTCCCCTCATCACATTAGAGGTCCCCTGATCACATCAGAGTTCCCCTCATCACATCAGAGGTCCCCCATTATATCAAAGGCCCCCATCACATCAGAGGCTCCCCCATCACATCAGAGGCTCCCCCTTCACACCAGAGCCCCCCTTTCAAATAATTTTCCTCATCACATCAGAGTCTGCCTCATCATGTTAGAGGTCCCCCTATACATGAGGGTCCCCCCATCACCACAAAATCCCCCCTTGACACAGTACATCCCTCCCCATCACACACACACCCATCGCAGAGCCCCCAATCATAGTCTTCTCAAAAAATGAACCCTACATTTTGACTTCAGCAGCACAGGTGTCTCCTGAATGCTGTGAGTGGCCCCGCATTCCAATACCATACCAACCAATGGCGCTGTGCGTCCTGGCCTTAGACCATCATTGAGAGTTTTGGTGCTAGTGACCCTCTAGCTCACCCACACCATGGCGAATCATGATCCTAATTCAGGGCAAACTAGGTCCCATGCTTGCGGCACCATGATGGAACCCCAGCAGAACCCCGGTTGAGATACACTGCCTTAGAAGACCTCCAGCTTGACTGATTGATCCTTGTCTTCTAATAGAAAATGATCCCATAGATTAAATTAAAGTTCATTTTCTCTATAGCTGTCCTTGCAGCACTTGGTGTGTTTGTGCAGAATTTCTATTGTACAAAAGGCAAGGTGTGTGCCAGGATGTCGTGCCAGCATATTGGCAGGATACCAGAGGAGCTGCTGGCTCTCCAGGCTGCTCCCTATGCAATGTCATTGTTAGCTGATGCTTTCTGATGTTTAATCAGCATCCTAGTTCATCGTCTCCTATAATAGACGCAGTTTTACTTTGTTCACATAATGAGGATTTATGTATTTAAAAATACAATAGAGAAACCACCACGCTTCAGTAGTGCTCGCTTACCTAGCAGTCCTCTGTACCAGGTGAGGTGTACAGCTGGATTCATTAGCAGGCTTTATTAGGGCACAGCTATGTTTGCATTTATTTCATATACTGTATATAGCGCCAACAGTTTACATAGCACTTTTTTCATTTACATCAGCCCCAGCCCTCTAGGAGCTTACAGTCTAAAGCAGTCTTTTTCAACCAGGGTGCCCTGAGGTTTCCTCAGGGGTGCCTTGGCAAAATGCCTAAAAATTTCCAAAAAATGGTATACAAGCTGGTTTGTGGATGAAGGCTGCCTTTTTAGTTACACTAAGGTCTCTTTCACACAGTCCGCTCTGTCGGCGGACTCCGTTTATCTCAGCGGGGGATCGATCCGCCGATCCCCTGCTGAGCAGGAGAATGACAGCTGTTCTCCGCACTGTGTGTGGAGACACAGCTGTCAGAGCCCCATACATCTCTATGGGGGAATCGGATGGGAACGGACCATCGGTCTGATCCCATCCGATCCGCTGGACGGATGGAAAATAGGGTTTCCATCCGTCCAGATTTGACAGATGGGATCGGATCGGATGTCAATGGACATGTCTCCGCTGACATCCGATGCCCCATAGAGATGCATGGGGGAACCGTTCAGATCCTCCAAAAAAACTGACAGGCGGATCTGAACGGTCCGCCTGTGTGAAAGGGGCCTTAGTCACAGGTTTTCATTGTGCACCATTACAACCTTCTAGCTGCCGGCGTCCTAACAATCAGTGGCATCATCAGTTGATAAAAAGGACGTCAGTCGCCTGCATAGCATCCTTGTTTGACCCTCCCCTGCCCCTCTCCATCAGCGTTGGAGTCACCATAGCTGAGCGATGGAGAAAAAAGGGAGAAGAGAAACATTGGAATACTAGTCAGAACCAGTTTGCAAAAGTTTATTTGCTTTGTAAGAATACCCTTTAACGTTGGGTGTCCTTTTTGGACTTGCGGATGTTGCTGCCTGATGTAAAACTATTAGAATAGCTTTTACATTTTAGAATTGGGTTCCCCCGAGACTGTCCATAATTTTTAAAGGGTGCCTTGACTGAAAAAAGTTTGAGAAACACTGGTCGAAGGTCGCCATTTCACATACATACATAATAGGACCCGTTCTGACCTATCAGCATGTCTTTGCAGTGTGAGGGGAAACCCACAGGAACTTTACAGAGGAGAACATTCCAACTCCAAGTAGATGGTTTCCAGGATAGGGATTTAGAAATTCAAACTGAGGTCCCCAGTGCGGTTAACAAACCCATAAAACTCAACACATAAAAAATAGTGCAGGAGCTTCTTTGGTGCGTTTGTCCTGCATAGGGTAGCCCATTCTGGGTGCAGCATGAAAACCTGAGAAAATCCACAAAAAAGCATGGAAAAAAGCGTGTTCATCTGAGGCTAGGATGTGCACCCGGCCTTAGGGGGCTGCAGATTAAATTGCATTAACATGAAAAGAGAAGTAGAGGGTTTGGGCTTTCTAAAAACAAACATACTTGCCTAGGTGGATGCAGCATTGATGAGATGCTGCATCTGTCCTCCACCGTCTCTAAGGGTGAGAACTGAGCGATCAAACACCGCTGATCGATTGGATCTCAGTGCTCCGTGAGCAGAGAGCTGGTGATTGTCAGTCACTGGTGTTCTGCCGAAAACTCCAACTCGCCAAAATCCCCAACCACTACGTCACTTCAGGTGACTCCACAGCAGGAATAATTGGAGATTTGGACGAGTTGCTGTTTTCACAGACCCCTGGCAGCCTGTACACTCCAGTACACAACCAGTTGCCTCTTTTCACAGAACAGTGGGTAAAGAGGAAAAAAGTTGTTGCCGCCTTGGAGCCATGTTATTGGTTAGTAGCGGGCAAACTAACAATGTCCACTCATTATAGCGTGTACCATAATGTATAGGATGCCGGTGGTCATTGAAAACAGCAACTCGTCCAAATCCCCAATTGCCGCTGTAGAGTCACCGGAAGTGACATGGTTGGAAATTTTGGTGAGTTAGAGTCTTCGTCAGAACGCCGGCTCTCTGCTCTGACACCCCCTCTCCCCCCGCATTAACTGGAGTAGTGATCAACCGATATCAGTTTTTTGTTGCCGATACCGATATTTTGGTTAATGCATATCGGCATTGGCCAATATGCGTACATTTAAAAAAACATTGTATTTTTTTTTTCTTTGACAGGTACTCTTGTGGAGGGATCTGGGGGTCTAACAGACCCCAAACTCCTCCTCTGCACTTAAAAGCATTCAAAACGCCAAGTTTGGCTGTTTTGAATGCTGTCATTTTTTTAAATCTGGCGCATCACCTGCATGGAGACCCGATTAGAGCTGAATGCGGCTTTGATCAGGTCTTCGGCGGGCGTGCAGGCTGGTTGCCTGGGTCTCCCGGTGGGAGAGGAGGCGGCGGGGGGGGGGGGGGTAACGTCCCCTCCTGGTCCAAATGGCTTCTCAGCCGCATCGGTTGTCATTACAAGACAGCCGACCGTCGGCTATGGATGCCGGTACCGGGGTGATGCCTCTAGCTGCAGACATCACTCTGGTACAAGCACTTTCCCGAAATATCGGCAATATCGGTCACCTTGGTGGCCGATTCCGATATGTCAGGGAAAGTGCATATTGGCCCTCGATATATGGGCTCCCTAAACTGAAGCGATGGGTTGTGTGTGTGTGGGGGGGGGGGCTGGAGTGGCAGGTTCAGGCTGTCAGCGGCTAACTGAGAGGCTGAGCCAGGTACCAGTCCAGGCTCTTGGGTGCATCCCAACCATATGGTCATGATCTTTCCCCAGCCTGGACTGGCTCTGTGACATCAGCTGCCAGTGGACTTCAGCCCACTGTCAGCTAAAAATGGATAACAGGAGAAGTACAGCCAAACAAACTTTCCCCGTACTTCTTTAACCTCTCGGCATTGACGGCATGCCAATATGCAGCCTCTCGGTGGGTGGTCCTTGGTGCTGAGCAGCCACATATTTGTATACCACATTGCAAACAAAGCTGTGCTGAGAGCGCGCGCTCTGCGTGCACCCAATGGCTAACGGAAAACTGCTTGCGATCAGCAGCTTTCTGTCATGTGATCGCCCTAACAGCCTATCACGGCGGTCACGTGATCATAAACCCTGCTCCTCCTTTCCGGCATCTGAAACCCCTTAAAAAGTTGGGAGGTGCCCGTGCCAAGGGGGTTAATGTATCCATAAGCATTTAGAAAAGTAGAATGTCACATAGAACTGTAGAGAAGCATGAGCATGCAGATTCCCTGCGCTATCTTGGCGAAATAATGGCAACTGGCCCAAAAAATTTCATACCAGTAGATTGATTGGTTCTTTTTTCCCTAAAATTTGGATTGGCCTATAATTGTCTACACAGCCTGGATGGAGGCCAGAGACGTAGTTTGAAGCTTTGGGCCCCAATGCAAAATTTGACCTAGGGGCCCCCCTCACTGCCACCCGCCCCTTCCACTGCAAGCCAAGATACTTCTGCTGCAGCCCCCCCCCCCCTCCCCAGGCCAGCCCAGTATAGCCCCTCCCTCCCCTGCAAAGAGCCTTGCTCAACATTGCACGTGCACACAAGGTGGGGACAGGCAGACCACACTCTGAGCTGCTGAGTGAAAGTGGTGGGCTTCAGTGTAAAAAATAAAGACTCAGAGGGTCCAGGGGTGTGTGGCCCCTCCAGATTCATATACAATCTCACCCTCTTCACCTGGCAGCTCAGAGTGTGGCCACCTTGTGTGCACGTGCACGGTTGTGCAAGACTGTGCAGGAGAGGAAGGGGCTGTATTGGGCTGGCCCGAGGGGGGGTTGAGCAGAGAGTGCACCGCTGGAGGAAAAGGCTTCCCTGTCACCCTGTGTAGGTGAAATGGGAAACTCAGAGGGCCCAGAACGTACCCAGGTGGGCCCCACCGGCCAGCCCAGGCCCTCTGAATATACTTATTATTTACGCAGGGTGATGCGGCAAGAGAAAGATGTGACAGAGAGGCTACAGGGGCCCGCTTGGAGCATGGGCGGGGTCAGCATTGCGACCCCTCAAGCTCCGCCCATGCCAGCGGCCAGCAAACTCACCTAAAAAGATTTGCCTTCTGTAATAATAGAACTGCTGTGTATCCTGATGCTTTTTTGTAGGTAGTCTACCCCCCCCCCCCCCCCCATAGCCTCCCAGCTTGTCGAGTTTTTTGTCTTTTGAAGTTTTGAATAAAGCGTTGCGGCCTTTTTTCAGACAAATTGAGGCGCGTGTGAGAGGTGCGGGCCGTATTCAAAGTCCTTTTGATTTTGCAGCATTTTATTTCAAAGGGAGGACGTGTCACTTTTTATCTAAGGCTGAAATATTTGAAGGAAGATTCGAGCAATCGAAGCGGAACAAACAGAAAGTGACACGCTGGAGTCAATTTCCATATTTTCTCAGAGAAAAAAACGTACGGCAGAGATGTCAGCTGTGATAAATCAGAGAGTTTTGTATTTCTTCTACCACGGCCTGGCGCTGAGACAAGGACACCAGCGCTGCAAGGGAACTTGTGGAACTCTGAGGGCCGCTGGATGCAGAATTACTGCCAGAGCTAAATGTATAAAACTACAGTGTATAAAGCTGAGCTTGTCAACTTATAGGCAGCAAGGGGCCCCCATCTGCAAGCACCATAGGGCCACACATAAGATTTTGTAAATGTAACGTTACAGATAACTGTGAGAAACATACTACAGGAGATGGTCAGAGACTGCAGGCATACTACAGGAGATGGTCAGAGACTGCAAACATACTACAAGATACAGTTAGAGACTACAGACATGCTACAGGAGATAGTCAGAGACTGAAGACATACTACTGGAGATGGCCAGAGACTGCAGACATACTACAGAAGATGGTCAGAGACAGCAGATATAGGACAGAAAATGGTCAGAGACTGCAGATATACTACAGAAGATGGTCAGAGACTGCAGACATCATACAGGAGATGGTCAGAGACTGCAGACATACTACAAGAGACAGTCAGAGACTGCAAACATACTACAAGATACAGTTAGAGACTACAGACATGCTACAGGAGATAGTCAGAGACTGAAGACATACTACTGGAGATGGTCAGAGACTGCAGACATACTACAGAAGATGGTCAGAGACAGCAGATATAGGACAGAAAATGGCCAGAGACTGCAGATATACTACAGAAGATGGTCAGAGACTGCAGACATCATACAGGAGATGGTCAGAGACTGCAGACATACTACAGGAGACAGTCAGAGACTGCAAACATACTACAAGATACAGTTAGAGACTACAGACATGCTACAGGAGATAGTCAGAGACTGAAGACATACTACTGGAGATGGTCAGAGACTGCAGACATACTACAGAAGATGGTCAGAGACAGCAGATATAGGACAGAAAATGGTCAGAGACTGCAGATATACTACAGAAGATGGTCAGAGACTGCAGACACACACACTAAAGAAGATGGTCAGAGACTGCAGATATACTACAGGAGATGGTCAGAGACTGCAGACATACTACAGGAGATGGTCAGAGACTGCAGACGTACTACAAGAGACAGTCAGAGACTACATACATGCTACAGGAGATAGTAAGAGACTGAAGACATACTACTGGAGATGGTCAAAGACTGCAGACATACTACAGAAGATGGTCAGAGACTGCAGATATACTACAGAAGATGGACAGAGACTGCAGATATACTACAGTAGATGGTCAGAGACTGCAGACATCATACAGGAGATGGTCAGAGACTGCAGACATGGTACAGGAGAGGGTCAGAGACTGAAGACATACTACTGGAGATGGTCAGAGACTGCAGACATACTACAGAAGATGGTCAGAGACTGCAGATATACTACAGAAGATGGACAGAGACTGCAGATATACTACAGTAGATGGTCAGAGACTGCAGACATCATACAGGAGATGGTCAGAGCCCGCAGAAATCATACAGTAAATGGTCAGAGACTACTGACATACTATAGAAGATGGTCAGAGACTGCTTGCATACTATAGAAGATGGTCAGAGACTGCAGACATACTATAGAAGATGGTCAGAGACAGCACACATCATACAGGAGATGGTCAGAGACTGCAGACATACTATAGAAGATGGTCAGAGACAGCAGACATACAGGAGATGATCAGAGACTGCAGACATACTACTGTAAATGGTCAGAGACTGCAGACATCATACATGAGATGGTCAGAGACTGCTGACAGGTGTTGTGGGAGCCTGGAATCCAGGGGCTGCAGGCTGGGAGTGTCAGATACCAGTAGCCACCAAAATTCTGAAAGAGAATGAAAATTGCCGTTGCCACATTCTCAATAGCTATTATTATTTTACTTCCAGGCTGCCTGTGTGACATTAGAGTGTAAGCTCCTCTGGTACAGAGACTGATGTGATTGGCTCAGTGATCTCTGTACAGCACTGCGGTATATGTCAGAGCTATATAAATGTATGACAACAATAGTGTGTGACTGCGGGGGTTATTAGAGTGTAAGCTCCTTCATTTATCATTCAATTTGAGGCAGGGTGGCCCTTTAGAGGGGACTGCCATAAAAGCATTATATGGGGTTACAGAGTGCTGGGGGTCTTCATTGCAGCTCTCTGCTCAATCTACATGCAGAGAAATGACACTCCATCTAAAACTGAACATAAAATGTCCCCACGCCCCTTCTGCCTTGCAGTAAAGCTGAGCTGATTGATCTTTCTGCTTAGTCAGCTGTTTGAAACCTGATGTTCTAATCTGCATTAAGTAATTGCAGGATTAGTGCCACATAATAACATTGGTGTATATAATTACCTGTAAGACCAACCCCTCCTTCCTGGAAGAGTTCTCTGACTTTGCTCTTAAAGCTGAACCCTGAGCACTTATAAAAAAACAATAATTAACACCGGTATGAGTTTTTTATTGAATACAAGCATTAGGGTTCGCGTCGATAGACGTTCTCTCCAAACTCTGCATTTTTCATGTGAGCGCATGCAGCTGCATTGAACTGTTGACAGTTGACACGAAGAGGTTGTGTAAGAACTGCTTTGCCTGCCGTTCCCATGCACCTCAATAAGACATGTTGAGTTTCAGAGCTAGAACTAGCCCCCAGATGTGGGGGGTAAAAAAGGTCAGGAGGCAGAGAATGGGAGGTCAGGAGGGCAGCATACAGGGTGTCAGTAGGGCAGTGTACAGTGGGTCAGCCAGGGAGCGTACTGGAATCAGTAGGGCAGTGTACAGGGGGCAGCAGGCCAGAGAACAGGGATCAGCAAGACAGAAGACAATAATTAGTAGGGCAGAGGACAGGGGTCAGTAGGGCAGAAAGCAGGGGTCAGCAGGGCAGGAGGACAGGGGTCAGTATGGCAGAAGACAGGGATCAGCAGGAAAGAGGATAGGGGTCAGCAGGGCAGAGGACAGGGGTCAGTAGGACAAAAGACAGGGGTAAGCTGGGCAGAGGACAGTGGTCAGCAGGGCAGAGGAAAGGGGTCAACAGGGCAGAAGATGGGTCAGCAGGGCAAGGGTTAGTAAGGCAGAGGACAGGGGTCAGTAGGGAAGAGGACAGGGGTCAGTAGGGCAGAGGACAGGAGGTCAGTAGGGAAAAGCATAGAAGGTCAGCAGGGCAGTATGGGGGGGTGCAACTAAAATCTGTGTGGGGGGCACAGCCCAACCCAGCACCCCCTAATCCCGGCCATGCTGAGTCCAATTACAATGCAAAGTAGGTCAAATACAGCCTGTGCACTGCCATGTGTTCTGAACAGTTACAGCCAGGGCTTTTTTTCAGCTGAAACTTGGTGGAACTCAGTTCCACCACCTCTGGCTCAGGCCTTCTTCTCCCTGCTCAACACTATTACTTGTAAACACAGAAGTCTGACTTCTGTGTTTACAAGTGACAGCTTGTCTCCCAACGGCTCCCACAGATCTGATCTCCTAAGTGGCTCTCACTGAGTGCTGGATGGGGACAAGGGAGATGCAGGTGCCTGGGGTGCAGTGCGGATGCTGACACACCCATTGGATAATCTCCCTGCAAATGAGAGAGGCGGAGCCACCTACAGTGTGCAGGGAGGTACTAGAAAAGAAGAGGGGTGAAGGTTAGATGTGGATGGGGGATGCAAAGGTAAGCAGCTGTGGAAGAAGGCTGGGGTCTAAATTCTGTGAGTAGTGCATCCCTGAATTCTGCACTATATGCGTAGTGCACCCCTAAACTCTGCATGTAGTGCAACTCTGACCTCTGCACTGGGTGTAACCCCCACTGAACTCTGTACTTACTATGTACTGTGCTATGCATTCCTGGTATTTAATAACTCTTTAACCACTTTAATACTGGGCACTTCCCTCCCTTCCTGCCCAGGCCAATTTTCCCCTTTTAGCGCTGTTGCATTTTGAATGACAATTGCGTGGTCATGCAACACTGTACCTACACCAAATTTATGTCATTTTCCCCCCACAAATAGAGCTTTCTTTTGGTGGTATTTGATCACCTCTGTGTTTTTTCCTTTTTGCTAAACAAATAAAAAAAGACTGAAAAGTTTGAAAAAAAAAAAAGTTTTTTTGTTTATGTTATACAATTTTGTAAATAAATAAGTTTTTTCCTGCACTGATGAGCACTGATGAGACTGCACTGACAGGCACTGATGAGGAGGCACTGATGGGGTGGCACTGATGGGGTGGCACTGATGGGGTGGCACTGATAGGCGGCACTGATAGGCACTGATATGTGGCACTGATAGGTAGCACAGATATGCAGCATTGGTGGGCACTGATAGGCGGCACTGCTAGGCACTGATAGGCGGCATTGATGGGCACTGATAGGTGGCACTGATGGGCACTGATAGGTGGCACTGATAGGCGGCACTGGTGGGCACTGATGGGCACTGATGGGCGGCACTGATCGGCACTGACGGGCGGCACTGATGGGCACTAATGGGCACTGATAGGCGGCACTGGTGGGCAATAATGGGCACTGGTGGGCGACACTAAAGGATGGCAATGATGGGCACTTGTGGGCAGCACTGACAGGGAGGGCACTGGTGGGCAGCACTGATGGGGAGGGCAATGGGGGGCTCCCTGAGCCCTGATTGCCATCCCTGGTGGCCATAGTGGCATCCCTGGGGTCATAGTGGGCATCCCTGAGGTCATAGTGGGCATCCCTGGGGTCATGGGTGGGCATCCCTGGTGGATCTAGTGGCATCCCCCCCCCGAGGGTCTGCACTGGTAATCAATGATCTGATTACCAGTGCCGCCCCCCCCCCCCCTGTCAGGGGAGCCGCCGATCGGCGCTCCTTTACTCGTGCCTGTCAGGCACGAACTAAGGAAAGCCGATCAACGGCTGTTCCTATTTACTATGTGACCAGCCGTGATTGGACACGGCTGATCACATGGTAAAGAGCCTCCGTCAGAGGCTCTTTACCGAGATCGGAGATGCAGGGTGTCAGACTGACACCTCGCATCACCGATCGCCGCTCTGCGCGCCCCCGGGGGGTGCCCAGAGCTGTGTTATCCTGCCGCCGTCATATGACGTCTGGTCAGGATAACACAACCACATTCCCGCCGTCATTTTGTAATAGGGCGGGCGGGAAGTGGTTAAAGAGGTTGTAAACCTCAGGAATAATCTCATTATGAAATACTTACCTTAGGACGAAGCCCAGCAGTGCCGCCCGCTCCCCGCTGTGACGGCCGACATGTTCGGCCGTCCTTCTTCCTGCTTCGCGTCCTCAGGCCATCTGATTGGCTGGAGGCACGATGACATCACTCCCGCACATGGGCTCTGAAGGAACGGCATGGGTGGTCATCGGCTGCATGCAATGTAAATATCTCCTAAACGGTGCAAGTTTAGGAGATATTTACAGTACCTATAGGTAAGCCTTATTATAGACTTACCATTAGGCAAAAGTCATTAAGGGGGGTTTACAACCTCTATAAGAGGGGTGGAGTAAGTTACTTTTTAAGTATCCAGGGGCCCTAAGTTTGGGGTGCTAATATACAAACAGGCACCTCTCTGTAGTTTGAGTGGAGAGTGGAAAGACGCCAACTTTACAACTAAAAACGATAAGACAGAATAAATAATTTGCGCCGCGTGCTGGTCAGCGTGTCACCGACTTGAATGACTTCTTAATTGCTGGAGGGCGCCTTGCTTTCCATAGAGGTTCATACACCCACGCAGCTTTCCATAAGGCCCATAAAAAGCTGTTCTGATCATTTGTAACATAAGAATCACGAGAACATCATGTGGCTTCCAGCTGATAATTCTTCACAGAGAACAATTCCTCATTTATCCGCAGATTATTCCAATCTGCCTCTTATGTCGCCGCTCTGCAATCACAGATCAAGTATTTAAAGATTTGGAACGAATGGGATACAAAACAAAAAGTGCAAAACAAAATATTTCCTTCAAATGTATCCCTTCTATTATTATTACATTGAATATAAATAACAAATGTAACCAGATGTATCACTTTTATTATTATTATTATTATTATTATTTTATTTATTTATTATATTACATAATATATAATACAAGTGTATCACTTCTATTATTATTACATTGAATATAAGAAACAAATGTAACCAGATGAATCACTTTTATTATTATAATTTTTTATTATTTTATTGCACAATATATTATACAAATGTATCAATTCTATTATTATTACATTGAATATAAGCAACAAATGTAACCAGATGAATCACTTTTTTTTAATATTATTTTTTTGAAATTATTATATTACACAATATAGAATACAAATGTATCATTTCTTTTTTTTTTTTATTACATTGAATATAAGGAACACATGCAACCAGATGTATTACTATTATTATCATTATTATATTATATAATATAGAATGCAAATGTAACCAGATGAATCACTTTTTTTTATATTATTATTATTCTTTTTAATTATTTATTATATTACACAATATAGAATACAAATGTATCACTTCTTTTTTTTTTTTAATACATTGAATATAATGAACAGATGTATTACTATTATTATCATTATTATATTATATAATATAGAATACAAATGTATCACTTCTTTTTTTTATTACATTGAATATAAGAAACAAAGGTAACCAGATGTATTACTATTATTATCATTATTATATTACACAATATAGAATGCAAATGTAACCAGATGCATCCATTTTTCCGCACCCTGAAAGCAATGATACAATTTTCAGGTTATTTAAAGCACTTTTCATCATCTTTATATTTCATTTTAATAAAATCTGATTGCACATTATCAGATGATTGAAGTGAACACAGCGTCACCTTATTCCTTAAGCTTAGTAAACAATCTCCAATCATTTAGTAAATCAACCCCATTGCTTTATTGTGCTCATCAGATCTCTGAGTTAGGATAAACAAAGCAGCAGATGTTGGGGGGTCTCCATTGTAGGGGTCCCTCTGATCACTAAAGGTTCATGGTAGATACGCAGCACAAAGACCCCTCTGCCCCCCACTTTCTCATAGTCATGACCCCGGGGTGATCACATTCACCCCTGTCCAGGGAAGATTTGTGGGTTTCTCTAGAGGATGTTGCACAATAAAGATCAGCCGTCTGCCAGAGGAATAATCTCCGGCTGTGATTGTCACCTGTATAAGGTGGGAATTTGTTTTTCCCCCCATACTGTGCTCAGACAAGTCGGGAATACGCGGAGCCCCCACCTGTCACCGCGCGAGATTCCGCCGCACAGGAATCAACAGAACCCATAAATGTGACACCCCCATCCATACCATCCCATAATAGCTTTATTTTTCTATAATATGTGCAAGTATAAGGAATCACTCCACCTAGAGGTTTCATATCATTTGGGATTTATTCTGCTGAGATATCTGGTCTGTACACCTGCTGTGCCCATTATGAGGGGTTCCCACCATCCCTGTGCTGGGTTCCCGGGTCTGTACACCTGCTGTGCCCATTATGAGGGGTTCCCACCATCCCTGTGCTGAGTTCCCGGGTCTGTACACCTGCTGTGCCCATTATATGGGGTTTCCACCATCCCTGTGCTGGGTTCCCGGGTCTGTACACCTGCCTGCTGTGCCCATTATGAGGGGTTCCCACCATCCCTGTGCTGAGTTCCTGGGTCTGTACACCTGCTGTGCCCATTATGAGGGGCTTTTCTGGATCCACTGAACTGTAGAGTAGGGACTTCCCTGACAGATTGTCCCTCTGCAACAAAGTCTCCATTCTCCTGGAGCAATCTTCTTGTCTAAAATAAAATTTGCCAGGCAGCGGGAAGGGCCCTTAAGCTGAAGGACTCAGATACATGCCCCCCCCTCCCCCACCAGTGCCTGAGAAATATACAAAGCAGGCTGAGGGATGATGCAGGACAATGCCACCGGGATGGGAACTACTGGTCAGGACATTCAAAATTTTGTGAAGTAAAAGAGTAACATCAATGTGTTCTTTATATGACATAATTTCCAGCCTATGAAGATATAAATAGTGATGTTATTATCTGCACCACACCTACTGCGGCGATACTCACCATGAAAGAACTTACATAATATGTCCTAATCTTTATTAGGAGGTGGCGTAGTGTCTATATATACATACATATAATATATACAGTATATAAATATATATATATATTTATATATATCATCTGTGTACAGAATGCCAGATTAGGTGACCAGGGATCATGCCGCAATTCCAAAACATAAATTTAAAGCTGATCTCCGGCAAAAAAACTATTTTTGCCCATTTCCACAATAAATGAACACTAATGAAGAGTGTGCAGTGTGCGGCTGTAACTATACATATATATATATATGCAATAGAATCAAAAGATTAAACAAGGTACAAGGCCCTAAATGTACCTCGTTTAATCTCTTGATTCTATTGCTTTTATGTCTGTATAGTTATTCTTTATATTTGTTTTAGACATTTCCGATAAGTGGACATTCTTACCCCCCAGAAGAAGACTTATGTTGAAACGCGTCGGTGACTATGTGTCCACCAATTTCAGTATCATCTCCCATGCATTAGGGTTCACCCTGTGTATCTGTGTCATTTTGGTACCCCATGTGATCGAACTGTTTTAAATGTTTACTGATTAATGGTTCCTCATTTGAGGTGTCTTAACTTTTAGTTGAATAAAAATTTGTAATTTTTTAAATATATATTGATATTATTTTTTCCTCTTTTTCTTTTTTCCTGTTTACATTTTGTGGTATCGTATTGTCCCAACTCCCCAACTGTCTGACTGTGGATCTTCTATTACCTTTTAAGGGATAGATACCCCCTCCTCCTTACCCCACATTCTCCGTTTTTGGAACCTAGCTGCCTGTATAACTTTTTATATTTGTTGTTTTATTTTGTTACCATTTTATTTTACTGTATACATATTCCGTCCCTGTGGAAGCTGGAAACCACTATAGTAGGCACCTCTATTCATGTGATCTTTGCTGTCTTCCGGGTGCTGTGCCGAGTGGCTGCCCAGCTGCTTACAGAACACAGGGGGTCACTCTCTCAGCATAGGCACCATTCAGAGAGCCCTTTCCATTTCCTCCTTGAATGCAAAGAGTTCTCTGATTGGAGAAGGTGGAGATCGTGATCAGGAGCTACTGCTCCATTGGGGGGCGCAGGGGCACCGCCCCTCTAGTTTGTAGCCCAACCCCCCCAGTTTGCATGCCTGGGGCGCCAGACTATTGCCATTCTATTAGGTCTTTTTTTTTTCCCCCCCAAGCACATAATTAGAGCCTGAGGCTCCAATTGGCTTGAAAAAGCCACTTGTACTACTAGTGAAGGGGGAGAGGGGGTTTGTTTGCCGCCACCCCAAAAAGTTTAGCACCAGCCGTCACTGATCGTGATGTCACTACCCTGTCTCTCCAATCAGAAAAAATCATCTGCAATGCTGGATTTTTTCTGTTAGCCATGTTTGTTAAAACAAAACTCTGGGCAGATATAAAAGGGCGCAAATTGATGTCACTCTCTATTCATTAATACATTAAATGTCTTTTTTTTTATGCAAGCAGTGTAAGTATCAGAATTATCAGTCTCTGTACAGCCCAGCTCAGACTGGGAGAGTGAGAAGCAGCAAAAGGAGCCAATCAGTTGTGCTGCAGTGCAAGGAGGATGCTGATAGGAGAGCAGAGCATTGTGACAGAGAGATGAGCTCATCGGTCTACTGCTTCTCCTTTCACTGTCCAGTTGCAGGCTAGGGGAGGGGCCAAGACCTGTAAGCGTTAGTGTCAGTTCACACCAACGCGGCACGACTTCGGGGGTGACCTGTGAAGTCGTGTGCAGCGACTTCGGCGCAACTTGCACGGACTTCACAGAATGAATGTCTATGCAAGTCGCTCCAGGTCGCCCCAAAGTAGTACAGGACCCTTTTTCCTAAGTCGGAGCGACTTGTGTCCCTCCTATTAGAACGGTTCCTGTACCACACAATAGGACCGCGACGGACCGCGACTTGTCAGTCGCCTGACAAGTCGTATTAGTGTGAATGGGATCTTACAGGACTGCAGCAGAGAAAATCAAATCTCCCCCTCCTAGAAAGGGCTGTTCTGTGCCGCACAGCGCACTTCTAGCGCAGAGACTGCGGCCTCAGTGGGAGCCCCAGGTCCTGTACTAACGATCAGGACCCGACTCTCCCATTTCTGGGTCACCTGATCACTGTGATAGCCTCTGATTGGCTATCACAGTGATCAGTCACTGTGAAGTCTGCCCTTTTTTCTCTCTGTAAATGTAAATGGAGAGGAAAGATACATTGTATCTCTCCCTCTCTCCTTGCAGAGAGAGAAAAAACAAACAGCTGTGTGTAAAAAAATAAATAAATAATAATAATAATATTAATAATAATAATAATAATAAAAAAGAAAAAAATGCCTAGATCAAGGTTTAATCTAGGTCAGTGCTTGGGTCAAGTAAGGGTCAAAGGTCAGAGTCAGGGGTCATGATCAGTATATTTTGGGCAGAATTTTTTTTTTTTTTTTTTTTTTTAAATTGGTATCCGTGGCATTTAGTGTCAGCGTGTTTTTGGTAGGATAATAAAAAAAAAAATAAAAAAAAGAGCTCACTATTGTTTCCAGGCTGTACTACGGGTACAAACAACAACTAACATACATATATGTGGTATCGCTGTGATTGTCAGGAGCAGGAGAATGTATTTTGGGATGTTCTTTGGTGGTAGGTTATGGTAGTAACAAGAAATATATAGCAAAATTAAAAAAAAAAATATATATATATATATATATATATATATATATTTTTTTTTTACAATGTAGGCCAGTTCCTTTGATAATAAAAAAAAAATCAGGACATATCCATTATCCCCACCAAATGAAAGCACAATTTGTCCTAAATAAAATGTGGTATAATCCACCTGGATGCAGAAAGTAGTTGTGATGATATGTACAGTTTTACTAACACATGTCAAAGTTGCAAAATTGTGCTTAGGCATTAACATTTGTTTTACCATTAGCCGCAAAGGGGTTAAATGCAATAGTTAGTTCTGGTATCGTACATGAAAAAAAAAATGAGTGTTTGTCCCTTCTAATAATTTTGAATGAATTATCATGATCGGCTCTCGAAAACTGTGTACTAACGATCAGATTAACGGACGATCGCTTAGAAAGTGGCATTTTTCATCCGATTTTCTCATCAGTTTTATGTCTTGGGGATACCCTCGTGCTTCTCCATCCTGAGTCCCAGCTGTGGGTCCCCTGCAGTGTCCAACCTGTCCAGGCACAGTGGTCCTCTGTGATTAGAGTATCAGGGACATTTCAATTAATTGCAGAGGAGTCGGGGGCAGAGAATGGGGGGGGGGCTGAAATAGGAAAACACAGAGACTCCAGGACTCTGACATCATGAGATGACCCGTATCTTTTCTCCTCCTCAGGGTCCGGGGTCGCAAAGTTCTTCTCCAGAGATTCGGTTCCGACCAAGAAAGTACCGGTAAGTTGTCCTACAGTCACTTAATCGTTTTCTTGCCAAAAGCTCACCGGGATGGACGGGCTGTCATCCAGTCAGATGTCCAAAGTTCTGAACCCGAGAGGGACATCAGCCTGAGATCATGTAAGATCGGAGTTTATGTGTTTCTGTTGTGAGGATTTCACAAGAGATTCTGGTAACAAACCTGCAGAGCGAGTCTTACACCGACTACAGTTACAGCTTAACCCAACGCAGGGAGTACTGCTCCGCTATGCCTGTTACTCCAGAGAGTCCTTCCCCACCACATCTATTACTATGGAGAATCCTTCTCCACCACATCTATTAGCATAGAGTCCTTCTCCACCACATGTATTACTATAGAGAGTCCTTCTCCACCACATCTATTACTATAAAGAATCCTTCTCCACCACATCTATTACTATAGAGAGTCTTGCTCCACCACATCTGTTACTATAGAGAGTCCTTCTCCGCCACATCTATTACTATAGAGAGTCCTTCTCCACCACATGTATTATTATAGAGAATCCTTCTCCACCACATCTATTACTATAGAGAGTCTTTCTCCACCACATCTATTACTATAGAGAATCCTTCTCCACCACATCTATTACTATAGAGAGTCCTTCTCCGCCACATCTATTACTATAAAGAGTCCTTCTCCACCATATATATTACTATCGAGAATCCTTCTCCACCACATCTATTACTATAGAGTTCTTCTCCACCACATCTATTACTATAGAGAATCCTTCTCCACCACATCTATTACTATAGAGAGTCCTTCTCCACCACATCTATTACTATAGAGAGTCCTTCTCCACCATATATATTACTATAGAGAGTCCTTCTCCACCACATCTATTACTATAGAGTTCTTCTCCACCACACCTATTACTATAGAGAATCCTTCTCCACCACATCTATTACTATAGAGAGTCCTTCTCCACCACATCTATTACTATAGAGAGTCCTTCTCCACCACATCTATTACTATAGAGTCCTTCTCCACCACATCTATTACTATAGAGAGTCCTGCTCCACCACATGAATTACTATGGAGAGTCCTGCTTCACCATATGTATGTCTATAGAGCAACCCTTCTCAACCAGGGTTCCTCCACCCCAAACTCGCTCATCCATGTCTTTATGGACCTTGCTTTGTGCACTGGTGCGCAGTCATGTTGGAACAGGAAGGGGCCATCCCCAAACTCCTCCCACAAAGTTGGGAGCATGAAATTGTCCAAAATGTCTTGGTATGCAATGCCTTAATAGTTCCCTTCACTGGAACTAAGGGAAAAACAACCCCACACCATAATCCCCCCCCCCCCCCCACCAAATTATTTGGACCAGTGCACAAAGCAAGGTCCAAAAAGACATGGATGAGCGAGTTTGGGGAGTCCTGACCTCAACCTGATAGAACACCTTTGGGATGAATTAGAGCGGAGACTGTGAGCCAGGCCTTCTCATCCAACATCAGTGCCTGACCTCACAAATGCGCTTCTGGAAGAATGGTGAAACATTCCCATAGACACTCCTAAACCTTGTGGACAGCCTTCCCAGAAGAGTTGAAGCTGTTATAGCTGCAAAGGGTGGGCCAACTCAACATTGAACCCTACGGACTAAGACTGGAATGTCATTAAAGTTCATGTGTGTGTAAAGGCTGGCGTCCCAATACTTTTGGTAATATAGTGTGTATTAGGAAATGCTTTACAGACTTCCCCTGATAAGCGCTAACTCTGGTGCGTTCTCTCCTGCAGCGAATATGTGGAACCAACTACCCGCTGAGTATTATGTTCATCATCGTCAACGAGTTCTGCGAGAGATTCTCCTACTATGGAATGAAAGGTGAGTGCAGCCGGCTGATAACGCCACTCACATCTGATTGACAATCTTTGCCGCGTAGATGCACAGATGGACGCGGTCCAAAGTACCCGGGGAATGCCAGCTAAGCCTCAATTAGCCCTGACCTTGGATATCACTTTAACTTTTATTGCTGTCATTGGCCATAATAGGGACGGGGCGCAGCCGCTGGATGACGTTCTCTATCGAAACAGATGAGATAAACAGATAAATAGCAGGCAAACCGTTATCAACTTAAAGCTGGCAGTAGAAGAGGAATATAAAAATCTGGATTATAATCAGTTTAAAAGCAATGCAAAGTGGGTACAAAGACCGCGCTCCTCAGGATGACACGTTTCAGCCAATCAGATTTTTTTATCAAATCCACTATAAAAATGCTAAAGGTCTCCCCGGGTCCCCTACATCCTGCGCATTCATTCCTATGGGGAGCTGGCCTCCAGTGGCCCTGATATTTATGTCACTGCCCATAGCAATGAATGGGGTCTCGGTAAGTGATCGACCGATATCGGTTTTCCGTTGCCGATACCGATATTTTGGCCTTTGCATATCGGTATCGGCCGATATTGGCCGATATTTTCGTACATTTAATTTTTAAATTTTTTTTTTTTTTTTATCACTTGACGTGGAGGGATCTGGAGGACCCCAAACCCCTCCTCTGCACTTAGGCTTCATTCACATGTCAGCGTATCGATCGCGGGCAGAATCACCACGATTCTGCCCGCAATCCGGAAATCATTGCAAATTGCGGGACACCTGTGCATTGTCCGTGATTTGCAATAGCACCCCAAACGCTGTGCGATGTTGCCGCAATTTGCGCCTGCCGAATCGCGGTAACATCGCGCAAAAAAAAATCGCAGGATGCATGACGCCCAAAAAAGGTACAAGAGCTTCTTTGGGGCGCCATGCTACCGCAATTCGGCAGGCGCAAATCGCGGCAACATCGCACAGCGTTTGGGGTGCTATTGCAAATCACGGGCAACGCACAGGCGTCCCGCGATTTGCAATGATTTCCGGATAGCGGGCAGAATCGCGGTGATTCTGCCCGTGATCGATACGCTGACATGTGAATGAAGCCTTAAAAGCATTCAAAATGCCAAGTTTGGCTGTTTTGAATGCTGGAATTTTTTTGAATCTGGCGCCAGACAGTACCCGGAAGTGATGTCATGACATCACTTCCGGGTTTTTACATGGAGGTCTTCGGCGGCTGTGCAGGCTGGTTGCCGGTGGGACGGGAGACCCGGCGAGCTGCAGAGGGCAGCAGGAGGGGGGTCGTCCCCTTCTGCTCCTTATAATGACAGCTGAGCGGCTTCTCAGCCGCATTGGTTGTCATTGCAAGACAGCCGACCGTCGGCTATGGACGCCGGTACCGGGGTGATTCCTCTAGCTGCAGGAATCACTCCGAAACAAGCATTTTCCTGAAATATCGGCAATATCGGTCACCTTGGTGTCCGATTCCAATATATCAGGGAAACTGGAAATCGGCCCCCGATATATCAGCTTTGCCGATAATCGGTCGATCCCTGGTCTCGGTGTACTGAGGATCTGGCGGGGGCGCTCTTTAACCATTTCAGCTCCCGAAGGGCTACCCCGCCCTTCATGACCAGGCAATTTTTTGCGATATGGCACTGCTTTAATTTAACTGACAATTGCGCAATCGTGTAACGCTGTACCCCCCCCAAAAAAAATATATTTATGTCTCTCTTTTCCCTCCACAAATAGAGCTTACTTTTGGTGGTTTTTGATCGACTCTGCAGTTTCTATTTTTTGCGCTATAAACAAAAAGAAGCGATCATTTTGGAAAAACAAATATATTTTTTACTTTCTGCTATAAACCCCCCCCCCCCAAAAAAAAAAAAAAGAAAGGAAAAAAAACTAATATCTTCATCAATTTAGGCCAATTTGTATTCTGCTACATTTTTTTTTTTGGTAAAAAAAAAAACCCCAATAAGAGTATATTGAACCCCCCACGTTGCCGGAGGTTAAAACGCCTCTCCTCTAATCGCATTGTATGCCCTCGAGTCCTCATGCAATCCCTTCGACTGAACAGCTTTTTTTCTAAGTTGAGATCCCCATTGAGATATTTAAAAATTGCTATCATGTCCCCCCTCAGGCGTCTCTTCTCAAGGGAGAATAAATCAAGCGATTGCAGACGCTCTTCATAGGTAAGGTCCTCCAACCCCCTAATTAGTTTAGTTGCCCTTCTCTGGACTCTCTCCAGCTCCAACACATCCCTCCTGAGGACTGGCGACCAGAACTGGACAGAATACTCCAGATGCGGTCAGACCAGAGTTTTATAAAGTGGAAGGATTATAGTCTTATCTCTGGAATCCATCCCTTTCTTTATGCATGATAATATTCTGCCGGCTTTGGCAGCTGCCGCTTGGCATTGCATGCTATTGCCTAATCTATCATCAACCAAGACTCCCAGATCCTTCTCCATTTTTGATTCCCCCAAAGCTTCCCCCATTAAAGTGTATTGTGCTTTTATGTTTTTAGTCCCCAAGTGCAAAACCTTACACTTCTCCACATTAAACCTCATTTGCCATGTCTTTGCCCACTCCGGTTATTTTGTCAAGGGCATTCTGTAGGATATCTGCTTCATGCTGTGCAGTTATTGCCCTGCCCAATTTTGTGTCATCCGCAAAAACTGATATCGAATTACTGATCCCGTCCTCAATGCTGTTTATGAATAAATTGAACAAGGTTGGTCCCAGGACTGAGCCCTGGGGCACCCCGCTTGCCACCTCAGACCAGTCTGAGTATGCGCTGTTTATTACCACCCTTTGGACACGCCCTTTTAGCCAATTCCGTATCCAAGAGCAAACCTTGCTGTCGATACCTACATTTTTTTTACTAGTAATGGCGGCGATCAGCAATTTTTAGCAGCAATGCAATATTGCGGCTGAAAAAATCTGACATTAAGTGACACTTTTTGGGGACCATTGTTAAAAAAAAAAGCACTGTCACTGTACTAATGACATTGGCATGGAAGGGGTTAAAATCAAAAAAAGGTACATTTATAAATGGCATTGTAATCAATGGGTTAACCACTTAGCGACCGCATATTGCCGTTATACGGTGGCAAAGCGGCTAGCCTGTGCCTAGTACGTGATCTGGCACTTCCGGTAAGTGGGCACGCATTTGTGCCGCCGCCTCCGCCGCTGTGCTGTGATTACACAAAGTGCAAGGCGATGAGCGGGTGCCGGCCAATGGATGTCCACCGACACCCACTGATCGGTGAGAAGAAAGACAGAATAGAGTTCTGCCTATGTGAACAACAGTGGGGCCGTGCTGCACATCCCTTAGAAAAAGCAGCACATAGTACACATAAACACTGGCTAGGCACACAGTTAACCCTTAGATTGCCCTAGATGCTAAACCCCTTCCCAGCCAATGTCAGTGACAGTGCATATTTTTAGTACTCATCACTATATTAGTGTCACTGGTTCCAACAAAGTGTCAAAAGTGTCAGTGAGTGTCAGATTTTCCACCGCAATATCGCAGTCCCACTATAAGTCGATGATCGCGACCATTAAAAAATTAAAAAAAAAAATTCAAGTATATATCGCATAGTTTGTAGACGCTATAAATTTTGCACAAACTTAGTAATATACGCTTATTGGGATTTTTTTTTTTTACCAAAAATATGTAACAGAATATAAATTGGCCTATAATGATGGAAAAAATAGATTTTTTACAGTTTTTAATTGGATGTGTTTTATAGCAGAAAGTAAAAAATATTGTTTTGTTTTTTTCCAAAATTTTCGGTCTTTTTTCATTTATAGCGCAAAAAAACAAAAAAAAAAAAAAAAATACCACCATAAGAAAGCGTTGTTTGTGGGAAAAAAATGATATAAATTTTGTTTGAGTACAGCGTCGCATGACCGCACAATTGTCAGATAAAGGAAAGCAGTGCTCAAAAGCAAAAAATGGCCTGGTCATGAAGGCCGGGAAAATTTTCCAGAGGGCAAGGGGTTAAATCAGGCTCACAGCTGCTGCTTTACGACCCGGGGAAGAACTTTCTGATAAAAGCAATCGGGCGGCTCTAGAGCCGATTCTAGAGAGAATCGCAAGATTCCAGAATTGCGGCAAAATGCGCAACGCCCTTGCAGTTGCCATTATTTCTTGCTGCAAAATGCGCGATGCTAAATGTGCCTGGTTGATGTCATCATTGGATCTCATACTTTGTGGGCGGGCTCTTGGGTGGAGTCATGCAAATATCAAAATGCTGTCTGGAGCAAGTCTGGAGGAGTGGGCGTTCCTGAGCATGCAGACCACTTTAGGTAACGCCCACATACATGCTTACCCCCTAAACATATATTCCCCCGCCTCCCAGTACAAATCTGCCCACTTGCTGAAAAAAAAAATTCTCCCCCTCCTTGCACAAATCCCCTACCCCTAAAATGTCCCCTCCTAGTACACATCTTCTTCCCCACTTCAAATTCCCCCTCCCTGCACAAATTCCCCCCCCCAAATCCCCCCTCCTAGCACAAATCCCCTACCCCTAAAATTTCCCCTCCTAGTACGCATCTTCTTCCCCACTTCAATTCCCCCCTTCCAGCACAAATACCCCCCAAATCCCCCCTCCTAGCCCAAATCTTCTCCCCCCCATTCCCCCTCCCAACACAAATCCCCCTAAATCACTACTCTTAGCACCAGTGGAGGCCGGAGGGGGGGGGTGCCAGACCCCCTCCCCCGGGTTGCCGGCTCACTCACCATGTGGAGGGGCAGGCGGGCAGCAGCAGCGGCTTCCCCTCAGTCTCCTGCGTTTCCTCCCTCCTCCTCCATGGCCAATGGCATGGCTTCTCCTTTCGGCCAAGCGGGAAACGGGTCTCAGGACCTGCTTCCTGATTGGCCAGGAGGAGGATCCGAGTAAAATATTCATTCACTATTGTCACACAACTGGGTGGGCTCTGCATCCCGAGCCCTCCCATTTTTTGAAGCCTATTAGAGCCTCTGGCTCTAATCACATGCTTCAAAAACAAAAAAATACCCCATTGGAATCCATGCAACCGGCGCCCTGCATGTAGATTAGGGGGTCGGACTCATGGATAGGGGGGACAGCGCCCCGGCACCCCTAATGGAGGGGCTGCCACTGCTTAGCCTCCCCCCTCCCACCAAATTTCCCCTCCCACAACAGTACTTACCCCCTTCCGCCCCCCAAATTCCCCTCCCAACACAAATCCCCTCCCCCCAATCTCCTTGTTGTGCCCCCCCCCCCACTTCACATGATGTCATAGTGCCCAGGACAGCTGCCCTTCCTGCCCACCACTTGTCCCGGCCCTGCCCACATGTGACGCTGAGCCTCCATGATCGAAAGAACTGAAATCTAATGCAAGGGGTGGACCAGGGACACTCAAGGTGGGGAGCAGAGTGCTAGATGATGCCGGACGTCCTCCAGCCAGGAAATGGGGCGGGGCTCTATCTGACTTGCTGCAGCTTCTAATGCACATGGTGAGAAGCTCACAGTGTGCGGTGAAAGCAGAGAAAGCTGTTTCAGTCCAGGAGAGGAGCCGCTACAAATGCAAGACTGAAGGGGAGGCGGGACGGAAGATATATTGTATCTCACTGTCCTGCGGCCGCGCGCAAGACGATTGCGATGACGCAGTGCAGACAATACGCATTACGGCGAATCCTCGTTCTACTTAGCAGACAATTATCTCCTTCTATTAAACTCTACCGACTCGCCAACACAAAGAAAGTCCGGCGGGGCACTTTGCATAATAAAATAAAGTCCGGCGGGGCACTTCGCAGGGACTGGACATTAATAATTGGCCGGCAGTCTGACGGATCAATAGAAATTCATCTGTGAAACAAATTTCCTCAGAATGCGAGACGCGGGACGGGAACGGCGCCGAACGGGAATAAGACGATTAAAATACATCGCCGTTCATTTCTTCTTTCTATCGGCTAAATAAAAAAAATTTAAAAAAAGAATTCAATTATCCGGCTTCTCCAGAGAAATCCATATTATCCGTTCTGTGCGGAACAATATTGCAACAATGTAATGAAAACGTAAAAATGCCGGGTCACATGATCTGTCCTGGCCAATAGGAAGAGAGAGGGAGTACTTAGCATGCTGTAAGCATTTAATATTCACTCGGGGGCCGCTTATTACATCCATCTCAGCAATGGAAAGGCTGTCATCAAATTTATTTCATACTATTGGATCGTCTGAAAGGTGCCAACACCTGAATACAGCTTCTCCATCAAAGGAAATGTGATAAATTCAGTATATATATATATACACACTGCTCACAAAAATGAAGGAACACTTTGAAAACACATCAAATCTCAATGGGGAAAAATCTCATGCTGGATATCTATACTGGTATGGACTGGATAATGTGTTAGGATCTATACTGGTATAGACTGGCTAAGGTGTTAGGATCTATACTGGTATGGACTGGGTAATGTGTTAGGATCTATACTGGTATGGACTGGGTAATGTGCTAGGATCTATACTGGTATAGACTGGCTAAGGTGTTAGGATCTATACTGGTATGGACTGGGTAATGTGTTAGGATCTATACTGGTATAGACTGGGTAAGGTGTTAGGATCTATACTGGTATGGACTGGGTAAGGTGTTAGGATCTACAGTATACTGGTATGGACTGGGTAATGTGTTAGGATCTATACTGGTATGGACTGGGTAAGGTGTTAGGATCTATACTGGTATGGAATGGGTAATGTGCTAGGATCTATACTGGTATAGACTAGGTAATGTGTTAGGATCTATACTGGTATAGACTGGCTAAGGTGTTAGGATCTATACTGGTATGGACTGGGTAATGTGTTAGGATCTATACTGGTATGGACTGGGTAATGTGCTAGGATCTATACTGGTATAGACTGGCTAAGGTGTTAGGATCTATACTGGTATGGACTTGGTAATGTGTTAGGATCTATACTGGTATGGACTGGGTAATGTGCTAGGATCTATACTGGTATGGACTGGGTAAGGTGTTAGGATCTACAGTATACTGGTATGGACTGGGTAATGTGTTAGGATCTATACTGGTATGGACTGGGTAATGTGTTAGGATCTATACTGGTATGGACTGGGTAATGTGCTAGGATCTATACTGGTATAGACTGGCTAAGGTGTTAGGATCTATACTGGTATGGACTTGGTAATGTGTTAGGATCTATACTGGTATGGACTGGGTAATGTGCTAGGATCTATACTGGTATAGACTGGGTAAGGTGTTAGGATCTATACTGGTATGGACTGGGTAAGGTGTTAGGATCTACAGTATACAGGTATGGACTGGGTAATGTGTTAGGATCTATACTGGTATGGACTGGGTAATGTGTTAGGATCTATACTGGTATGGACTGGATAATGTGTTAGGATCTATACTGGTATGGACTGGGTAATGTGCTAGGATCTATACTGGTATAGACTGGGTAATGTGTTAGGATCTATACTGGTATGGACTGGGTAATGTGTTAGGATCTATACTGGTATGGACTGGGTAAGGTGTTAGGATCTATACTGGTATGGACTGGGTAATGTGTTAGGATCTATACTGGTATGGACTGGGTAATGTGTTAGGATATATACTGGTATGGAATGGGTAATGTGTTTGGAGCTATACTGGTATAGACTGGGTAAGGTGTTAGGATCTATACTGGTATGGACTGGGTAATGTGTTAGGATCTATACTGGTATGGACTGGGTAAGGTGTTAGGATCTATACTGGTATGGACTGGGTAATGTGTTAGGATCTATACTGGTATAGACTGGGTAAGGTGTTAGGATCTATACTGGTATGGACTGGGTAAGGTGTTAGGATCTATACTGGTATAGACTGGGTAAGGTGTTAGGATCTATACTGGTATGGACTGGGTAAGGTGTTAGGATCTATACTGGTATGGACTGGGTAATGTGTTAGGATCAATACTGGTATGGACTGGGTAAGGTGTTAGGATCTATACTGGTATGGACTGGGTAATGTGTTAGGATCTATACTGGTATAGACTGGGTAATGTGTTAGGATCTATACTGGTATAGACTGGGTAAGGTGTTAGGATCTATACTGGTATGGACTGGGTAATGTGTTAGGATCTATACTGGTATGGACTGGGTAATGTGTAAGGATCTATACTGGTATGGACTGGGTAATGTGTAAGGATCTATACTGGTATGGACTGGGTAATGTGTAAGGATCTATACTGGTCGCCTGAAGTTAAAAAAAGTTCTGGAGCTTAAATCGGACAGATTGGTGCATGTTTTGTTCCATAGAAATGCATGGAAACACTTGATTTGGGAATTATTTTTGCATACATTTTGTACATTTTGTCTCGCAGTTTTGAAAGTTTTTCTGCTGAAATGCAATAATTAACCACTTAAGGACCGCCCCACGTACATTTACTGCGGCAGGGCTGCCCTTAAGCGCAAAACCACATACCTGTACGTGATTTATTAGAAAGGCTCTAGGGGGCACACTCTCCCTGTGATCGGACACAGCGGGAGCCAATCAGTGGGTCCGTCGCCCCCCTGCAATTGTTCAGGAGAGTGACAGAAAGACGGATTGCCAATGTAAACAAAACAGACTGCCGTTCTGTCAGACAGGAAGAGAGAGAGATCTTGTGTTCCCACTAATCAGGAACACAAATCTCTCTCTTCCTGCAGTCAGTCCATCCCTCACACAGTTAGAAAGCACTCCCTAGGAGCACACTTAACCCTTTGATTGCCCCTGATATTAACCCCTTCCCTGCCAGTGTCATTTATACAGTAACAGTGCATATTATTTAGCACTGATTACTGTATTAATGTCACTGGTCCCCAAAAAGTGTCACTTGGTGTCAGATCCTGCTAAAAATCGCTGAACACCGCCATTACTAATGAAAAAAAAAAAAGTCCCTAAATATGTACCATAGTTTGTAGATGCAATAGCTTTTAATACACGCTTTTTGGGTTTTTTTTTTTTACCAAAAGTATGTAGCAGAATACAAAAAATGGCCTGGTCATTAGGGGGTAAAACCTTCCGGAGCCGAAGTGGTTAAATAAAATTAAATAATTAAAAATAAAAATACATAAATAATAAATTAAATAATTACAAAATACATAATAATAATAATAAATAAGTAAAAAAAAAAAAAACTAACTCTAATATTAACCCAAAACCCCAATAATGACCCCTAACCCTAACATTGGACCTTAATGTTAAAGTGATTGTGAAGTCTAGTTTTTTCAATAAAAATATCAACATATTATACTTACCTGCTCTGTGTAATGGTTTTGCACAGAGCAACCCTGATCCACCTCTTCTCGGGTCCCTCTTCGGCTCTCCTTGCTCCTCCCACCCTCTTTTAGAGTGTCCCCACAGCAAGCAGCTTGCTATAGGGGCACCCCAGCCAAGTCACAGCTTCCTGTGTATCCATTCAGACACAGAGCTGTGGTTCTGCCCTGCTCCCTCTCTCTCCTCATTGGCTACCTGACTTTGATTTACAGCATTGGGAGCCAATGGTGCCACTGCTGAGTCTTAACCGTTGAGGAGGGGAGTCCCGGACAGCTGAGATGGTCATGCACTTACCTGAGAAGGGGCTCAGGTAAGTATTGGGGGGTTGAGGGGGGCTGCTCCTTGGAATGGGGATACATTGTGCAGAGGGATGCGGATGATTCTGGGTGGGGATGGGAATACATTGTGGATAGGGATGAATGATTCTGGGTGGGGATGGGGATACATTGTGGATAGGGATGGATGATTCTGGGTGGGCGGGCCCTGGGAAATTTTGGTAGTCAGGTCCTGGGGGCCCAGGTCTAAAGCTGTGTAAGGGGTCCCAAAATTTCTAATGGCTGCCCTGTTTTTTACAGGTGCATCCCTGTAAAATATTAATTCAAGTTGTCTCGCTTTACAGCTGTACTGACACTCTACTTCCTGAATTATCTGGGATGGGACAGGAACCGCTCCACCACCATCTACCACGCCTTCTCCGGGCTCTGCTACTTCACCCCGCTCATCGGAGCCCCCATCGCTGATGCCTGGCTGGGCAAATTTAAGTGAGTTCAATTTTGTTTTTTCCAACCAATCTCATGAAATAAAGAATACTTCTGCCACCAACTTGTTTTCTAGCATGGGGTGAAATATATCTGAGGGATGAGGCATGGAGTGCCCCTGAGCCACCTCTTGCTTCAGGTGATCTGGTCAGCTTCATAGTCATTTATATACTGCTTGTATGTGCTGCTCTAAACCCTAGATATCTCATTCAGCATTGATGACGCCTTTCCAGATGTGCAAGCTGCCCATTCCATACACACTAATGCACCCACCCTCCACACCATCAGAGATGGCAGCTTCTGAACTGAGCCCTGTTAACAAGCTGGAAGGTCCCTCTCCTCTTTAGTCCAGAGGACACGATGCCCATGATTGCCAAAAGAAAGTCAAATTTTGATTTGTATGACCACAGAAGTTTTCCACTTTGCAACAGACCATTTATAATGAGCGTTGGCCCAGAGAACAGTTTTTCACTTTGCAACAGACCATTTATAATGAGCGTTGGCCCAGAGAACAGTCTTTCATTTTGCAACAGACCATTTAAACTAAGCTTTGACCCAGAGAAAATGGCAGCAATCCTGGATCATGTTCAGATATGGCTTTTTCCTTCCATGATAAAGCTTTACCTTGTATTTCTGGATGGCACGGTGAGCTGTGTCCACAGACAGTAATTTCTGGATGTATTCCTCAGCCCATGCAGGGATGTCCATCACACAATCATACCTTTATTTATTGCAGGGCCTTCATCACCACCAACCAATATTGGGTTTCGACCTCGTTCATTTACACAGAGATTTCTCCAGATTCCTTTTAATATTTTGTACTGTAGATGATCACATATGTAAAGTCTTTGCAATTTTAAGTTGAGGAACATTATTCTGAAATTGTTCAACAATTTTTAGACGCAGATTATAGATACATTGTATGATCTCTGATACATGTAGATGCATTGCATGATCTCCGATGCATGCAGATCCATTGTATGATCTCCGATATGTGTAGATACATTGTATGAACTATGATACATATAGATACGTTGTATGATCTCTGATACATATAGATGCATTGTATGATCTCCGATACATGTAGATACATTGTATGATCTCTAATACATGTAGATACATTGTATGATATCCGATACATGTAGATACATTGTATGATCTCTGATACATGCAGATACATTGTATGATCTCTGATACATGTAGATGCATTGTATGATCTCTGATAGATGTAGATACATTGTATCTCTGATACATGTAGATACATTGTATTATATCCGATACATGTAGATACATTGTATGATCTCTGATACATGTAGATATATTGTATGATCTCGGATACATGTAGATACATTGTATGATCTCTGATACACGTAGATACATTGTATGATCTCTGATAAATTGTATGATATCCAATACATGTAGATACATTGTGTGATCTCTGATACATGAAGATACATTGTATGATATCTAACACATGTAGATACATTGTATGATATATGATACATGTAGGTGTATTGTATGATCTCTGATACATGTAGATACATTGTATGATCTCTGATACATGTAGATACATTATACAATCTCCAATACTTGCAGATACATTGTATGATCTTGGATACATGTAGATACATTATATGATCTCCGATACATGTAGATACATTGTATGATCTCCGATACATGTAGATGCATTGTATGGTCTCAGATACATGTAGATACATTGTATGATCTCTGATAGATGTAGATACATTGTAGGATCTCAAATACATATAGATACATCGTATGATCTCTGGTACATGTAGATACATCGTATGATCTCGGATACATATAGATACATTGTATGATCTCCGTTTCATGTAGATACATTGTATGATCTCGGATACATGTAGATACATTGTATGATCTCTGATGCATATAGATACATTGTACGATCTCGCATACACATAGATACATTGTATGATCTCCGTTACATGTAGATACATCGTATGATCTCGGATACATGTAGATACATTGTATGATCTCGGATACATGTAGATACATTGTATGATCTCGGATACATATAGATACATTGTATGATCGCCGCACCTCATTACAACCCTCCTCTGTTCCCGCAGCACCATCTTTTGGCTGTCCATTTTGTACGTGTTTGGTCATGTGATCAAGTCTGTGGGTGCCATCTCGGATGTGGGAAGCAAGGAGGTGCACGTGTAAGTATGACGCCCCAACCCCCTCCCCAAAATCCCATCATGACTTTGGTCAACGTAAGTGAGAACAGAATTGTCCCCTGAATACAGGAGCAGGGGGACGGGTAAGTGGATCCATTATACATCATCTTCTGTCTCTTTCTCAGGGCTCTGTCCATGGTTGGTCTGATTGCCATCGCCTTCGGGACCGGCGGTATCAAGCCTTGCGTCTCGGCCTTCGGTGGTGACCAGTTCGATCCAGAACATGTAAGATTTTATCTCTTTGGAAATTGAGAGATGTTACTAAAAGCCCGGAAACATGAACAAGCTGATGCACATGATGCGGGTTTGAAGGGGTCGGTCCACCCGAAGGGGTGATTCAGCAATAGGTGGGGTCTGATGAACAGAGCTGGCTTCTTATACGTCTTCGAGAGCCCTAGTTGGTTCAGCTATCCAACATTCCCCAGAGACTATAAAATGAGGTCTAGCTAAGGCTACCTGTCTTTTGGAAGACAGTTATATCATTTCTATCCTATTCTATTTTATTCCGTAGTTTTTTTTTTCTTTTCTATTCTTTTATTTTCTTTTCTGCTCTTTTCTATTTTATTCAATTTCAAATTTATTCTATTTTAAATTCCAATCTCAGAAGACAATTATATTCTATTTTATTATATACAATTCCATTGTTTTTTTCTATTCTCATCTATTCAATTCTATTCTTTTATTTTCTATTATATTATTTTATTTTCTACTCTATTTCAATCTTCTCTATTAAAATTCAAATCTATTCTATTCAGAATTAGAATTTTGGAAGACGATTATTTTCTTTCCATTCTATTCTATTGTTTTTTTTTCTGATCTATTTAATTTTATTATTTTATTTTTTTATTCTATTCAATTTATTCTATTTGAAATTCAAATTTCAGAAGACTGACATATTCTTTCTATTTTATTCTATTCTATTCAAATTCAAATCTATTCTATTTGGAATTAGAATTTTGGAAGACGATTATATTCTTTCTATTCTATTCTATTGTTTTTTTCTATTCTATTCAATTTTATTATTTTATTTTCTATTCTATTCAATTTATTCTATTTGAAATTCGTATTTCAGAAGACTGTCATATTCTTTCCATTTTATTCTATTCTATTCAAATTCAAACCTATTCTATTCAGAATTAGAATTTTGGAAGACGATTATTTTCTTTCCATTCTATTCTATTGTTTTTTTTCTGATCTATTTCATTTTATTATTTTATTTTCTATTCTATTCAATTTATTCTATTTGAAATTCGAATTTCAGAAGACTGTCATATTCTTTCTATTTTATTCTATTCTATTCAAATTCAAATCTATTCTATTTGGAATTAGAATTTTGGAAGACGATTATATTCTTTCTATTCTATTCTATTGTTTTTTTCTATTCTATTCAATTTTATTATTTTATTTTCTATTCTATTCAATTTATTCAATTTGAAATCGAATTTCAGAAGACGATTATATTCTTTCTATTTTATTCTATTCTATTCAAATTCAAATCTATTCTATTCAGAATTGGAATTTTGGAAGACGATTATATTCTTTCCATTCTATTCTATTGGTTTTTTTCTATTCTATTTCATTTTATTATTTTATTTTCTATTCTATTCAATTTATTCTATTTGAAATTCGTATTTCAGAAGACTGTCATATTCTTTCCATTTTATTCTATTCTATTCAAATTCAAACCTATTCTATTCAGAATTAGAATTTTGGAAGACGATTATTTTCTTTCCATTCTATTCTATTGTTTTTTTTCTGATCTATTTAATTTTATTATTTTATTTTCTATTCTATTCAATTTATTCTATTTGAAATTCGAATTTCAGAAGACTGTCATATTCTTTCTATTTTATTCTATTCTATTCAAATTCAAATCTATTCTATTTGGAATTAGAATTTTGGAAGACGATTATATTCTTTCCATGCTATTCTATTGTTTTTTTTCCTATTCTATTTAATTTTATTATTTTATTTTCTATTCTATTCAATTTATTCTATTTGAAATTCGTATTTTAGAAGACTGTCATATTCTTTCCATTTTATTCTATTCTATTCAAATTCAAACTATTCTATTCAGAATTAGAATTTTGGAAGACGATTATATTCTTTCCATTCTATTCTATTGTTTTTTCTGATCTATTTAATTTTATTATTTTATTTTCTATTCTATTCTATTCAATTTATTCTATTTGAATTTCAAATTTCAGAAGATTGTCATATTCTTTCTATTTTATTTTATTCTATTCAAATTCAAATCTATTCTATTTGGAATTAGAATTTTGGAAGACGATTATATTTTTTCTATTCTATTCTATTGTTTTTTTCTATTCTAATCAATTTTATTATTTTATTTTCTATTCTATTCAATTTATTCTATTTGAAATTCGAATTTCAGAAGACGGTTATATTCTTTCTATTTTATTCTATTCTATTCAAATTCAAATCTATTCTATTCAGAATTTGAATTTTGGAAGATGATTATATTCTTTCCATTCTATTCTATTGTTTTTTTTTCTATTCTATTTAATTGTATTATTTTTATTCTATCCTATTCAGATTCAAATCTATTCCATTCAGAATTAGAATTTTGGAAGAAGATTATATTCTTTCCATTCTATTCTATTGTTTTTTTCTATTCTATTCAATTTTATTATTTTATTTTCTATTCTATTCAATTTAGTCTATTTGAAACTCGAATTTCAGAAGATGGTTATATTCTCTCTATTTTATTCTATTCTATTATTTTATTTTATTTTCTATTCTATTCTTTTCTATTTTATTCTATTCAAAATTAAAATTTCAGGAGACAGTTAAGTTCTTTCTATTCCATTCTATTCTTTTTTTCTCTATTCTATTCTAGTCTATTCTATTACTTTATTTTATATTCTATTTTATCTTATTCTTGTTTTCAAATTCGATTCAAATCCGATTCGATTGGAATTTTGGATGAAATTTTGTTTCGTCATTTTGGATTAATTTAAATTCCTTACTGTTGTAATTTGGAAATTCGGATACATCAAAATCTCAGAATAATGGAAATTTCATCCAAATTTCGATACGGAACGGACCGCACATGTCTACTGACATTAGAGGAGTCCCCGCTGTCAGAACACAATAGTGCAGCAGTGAGTATTCCGCTATCCACCTCAAATGTGTGGTAGGGGGAATCCATTGCTTTTTTTTTTTTTTTGATCAGCCATCTGATCAATATATGGCCAGTTAAAGGCAGTCTATTGTTAGCCACCTAACTGTCATTTTCACATTTCATTGAACTCAGCTAAAAATAACTGTCACTTTTTGGGAAATCTGGTGTTTTACCTCAGTGAATTGATCCTCTTGTATTTAATAAACAATTTGCTTTTTTTCCGTCTTCTCCAGGTAAAAGAGAGAGGGAAATTCTTCTCCATCTTCTATATGTCCATCAACGCCGGCAGTCTCATCTCCACCTTAGTGACGCCGATTCTCCGAGGTCAGTTATTTTTATCCACCTCCAGTGCGATAAATGGGTCCTACAAATGGAGAGCCGATGTTTTGTACTGTCATTTATTTATTTTAATGGGGCTCCCAATGGTATGTCATCTGTGCCCAGCAAATTGATTCCCCTTCCGATCACAATATTATTTCCATAGGCGTGCGTACAGGGTGTGCCAGGTGTGCCTGGGCACCCCCCAATCATTCTGTTTGGCACAGATTCCCCCTGTTTAGAACCCTGATATTTCACCAAATAAGATCTGCCATCAGTCTCTGTTTTGCTATGGACTGCCTGATTGAGTACAGATTCAATACATTGTTTAAAGTAGTTGTGAACATCCAATGTTATGAACACTTTCAAATCCAGTTATACAGTATCTCACAAAAGTAAGTACACCCCTCACATTTTTGTAAATATTTTATTCTATCTTTTCATGTGACAACACTGAAGAAATGACACTTTGCTACAATGTAAAGTAGTGAGTGTACAGCTTGTATAACAGTGTAAATTTGCTGTCCCCTCAAAATAACTCAACGCACAGCCATTAATGTCTAAACCGCTGGCAACAAAAGTCAGTACACCCCTAAGTGAAAAATGTCCAAATTGGGCCCAATTAGGCATTTTCCCTCCCCGGTGTCATGTAACTTTTGTTGCCAGCGGCTTAGACATTGAGGCTGCATTCACATGTCAGCGTATGATCGCGGGCAGAACCGCCGCGGTTCCGCCCGCGATTCGGAGATTTATTGCAAATCGCGGGACGCCTAGCGTTGCCCGTTGATTTGCAATAGCCCCCCAAATGCCGAGCGATGTTGCCGCGATTTACGCCCGCCGAATCGCGGCAACATCGCGCAAACAAAATCGCGGGACGCAATACGCTCCAAAAAAGTACAAGAGCTTCTTTGCAGCGTATTGCGTCCCGCGATTTTGTTTGCGCGATGTTGCCGCGATTCGGCGGGCGTAAATCGCGGCAACATCGCTTGGCGTTTGGGGGGCTATTGCAAATCAACGGGCAACGCTAGGCGTCCCGCGATTTGCAATAAATCTCCGAATCGCGGGCGGAACCGCGGCGGTTCTGCCCGCGATCATACGCTGACATGTGAATGCAGCCTAATGGCTGTGTGTTGAGTTATTTTGAGGGGACAGTAAATTTACACTATTATACAAGCTGTACACTCACTACTTTACATTGTAGCAAAGCGTCATTTCTTCAGTGTTGTCACATGAAAAGATAGAATAAAATATTTACAAAAATGTGAGGGGTGTACTTACTTTTGTGACATACTGTAACATTGACAGCACCATATCTGCTTTCGCTTAGTTTCACAAATGATATTTCTCATCTTTTTTACAAGGTTAAAGAGTTCTGTTAGTGACCAATTGTCTGTTCTTCCTGATAGAGGGGGGCGGGGTTACAGGACGCGGTGTCTGTATTCAAGAGTCTGATCAGACTGAAGATCAGGGGGTGTGTTTAACCACCGCCTTCTCAAACCTATTCTTGCACTCCATACTTCCTACATGTAAAAATCTACTTTTGTTTTTGCTAGAAAATTACTTAGAACTAACCAAACATTATATATTTTTATTTAGCAGAGACCCTATAGAATAAAATAGTGTGTGTTGCAATTTTTTATGTCACATGGTATTTGCGCAGCGGTTTTTCAAACGCAATTTTTTTGGAAAAAGAACACATTCATGAATAAAAAATAAAAAAAAAACGTAAAGTTAGCCCAATTTTTTTGTATGATGTGAAAGATGATTTTACACCGAGTAGATAGATACCTAACATGTCACACCTAAAAATTGCGTCTGCCCGTGGAATGGCAGAAAACTTCTCCATAGGCGACGCTTTAAACGATTTTACAGGTTACCAGATTAGAGTGGCACAGGGGGTCTGGTGATAGAATTATTTCTCTCACTCTGACGTTCACGATAATACCTCACACATGTGGTGCGATCACCTTTTACATATGCGTGCGGGGGTAACATATGCATTCGCATTTGTGTGTAAGCACGGTGGGCCGGGGGTGCTTTCATTTTTTTTTTTTTAGTTTATTTATTTATTTTATTCAAACATTTTTTTTTTTACATTTTTTTTTATTTTTTGTGCAAACTTTATTGCTATCACAACAGATGAACAACATGCCTTGTGATAGCATCCTGTTCCTGTGGGGTCCTGTTCCTTGGGGGGTCCTGTCCTGTTCCTGGGGGGTCCTGTCCTATTCCTGGGGGTCCTGTCTTTGGGGGTCCTGTCTTGTTCCTTAGGGGTCCTGTCCTGTTCCATAGGGGTCCTGTCCTGTTCCTGGGGGGTCCTGTCCTGTTCCTTGGGGAGTCCTGTTCCTGGGGGGTCCTGTCCTGTTCCTGGGGGGTCCTGTCCTGTTCCTTGGGGGTCCTGTCCTGTTCCTGTGGGGTCCTGTTCCTTGGGGGGTCCTGTCCTGTTCTGGGGGTCCTGTCCTTGGGGGGTCCTGTCCTGTTCCTGGGGGGTCCTGTCCTATTCCTGGGGGTCCTGTCTTTGGGGGTCCTGTCTTGTTCCTTAGGGGTCTTGTCCTGTTCCTTAGGGGTCCTGTCCTGTTCCTGGGGGGTCCTGTCCCGTTCCTTGGGGAGTCCTGTTCCTGGGGGGTCCTGTCATGTTCCTGGGGGGTCCTGTCCTGTTCCTTGGGGGTCCTGTCCTGTTCCTGTGGGGTCCTGTTCCTTGGGGGGTCCTGTCCTGTTCTGGGGGTCCTGTCCTTGGGGGGTCCTGTCCTGTTCTTTGGGGGTCCAGGACCCCCAAAGAACAGGACAGGACCTCCCAAGGACAGGACAGGCCCCCAGGGACAGGACCCCCAAGGAACAGGACAGGACCCCAAGGACAGGACAGGACCCCCAAGGACAGGACAGGACCCCCAAGGAATAGGTGTATTGTATATTGTACAAATCAAACAAAGGTGAATTTGTATCAAGACCTCTGGAGTGCATTCTATCTATCTATCTATCTATCTATCTATCTATCTATCTATCTATCTATCTATCTATCTATCTATCTATCTATCTATCTATCTATCTATCTATCTATCTATCTATCTATCTATCTATCTATTTGCATTTTATAGTTGGCCCCTCTACTTTTGTCGCTGGCCCCCCATGTGCCCCCCCTAAAAATGAAAGCTGGAGACGCCACTGATCACTGATAGCATGGGCCATGACAGGTCCTCTTTATGGAGAGATTTAGGGTCTATTAGACCCCAAATCTCTCCTCTGCCCCCCCCCCCATGCAGCCGATCAAACAGTGATCGGTCCGTTTGGCTGCAGCTCTGGCCGCTGGTGGCTAGGTAAACAGAGGGGCTGAACCAGAAATGGCAAAATGCTCTTCGCTCCCAGTTTCCAGGGTTACAGAGAGAGGGGAGCAAAATCAGTTCCTCTCTCTCTGTACCAGAAAGCCATCGCCGCCAGCCGCATCGCTCCCGCCCTCTGCAATGGGATCGGAGAGCCAGGGAGAGGCGGCGTTGGGAGTGGGGTTGGACCCCCCTCCGCCACCCGCAGAAGTGATCGAGTGGCTAATTAGCCACTCAGATCACTTCTGCTTTGTAGAGAATCGCCAGCTGAAAACAATGATACTGGGAGGATGCCTGTAGTTGCACCCACCATCCCAGTATAACCAGTGAAAAATGGGTACATCCTTGGGTGAGAAGTGGTTAAGAAGCATGCTGTGATTGGGAGGGGGTGTATGCCAGAGACAGGCTGTGATTGGGAGGGGGTGTATGCCAGAGACAGGCTGTGATTGGAGGGGGTGTATGCCAGAGACAGGCTGTGATTGGAGGGGGTGTATGCCAGAGACAGGCTGTAATTGGGAGGGATGTGTGCCAGAGACAGGCTGTGATTGGAGGGGGTATATGCCAGAGGCAGGCTGTGATTGGAGAGGGTGTGTGCCAGAGGCAGGCTGTGATTGGGAGGGATGTGTGCCAGAGACAGGCTGTGATTGGAGGGGGTATATGCCAGAGGCAGGCTGTGATTGGAGAGGGTGTGTGCCAGAGGCAGGCTGTGATTGGAGGGGGTGTGTGCCAGAGGCAGGCTGTGATTGGGGGGGGGGGGGTTGTGTGCCAGAGACAGGCTGTGATTGTAGGAGGTGTGTGCCAGAGGCAGGCTGTAATTGGGGGGGGGGGGGATGCCAGAGGCAGGCTGTGATTGGGAGGGGTGTGTGCCACTGACACCTGAAATTGGAAAGGGGTGTGCACTTTTTTGTGCCCATCCGTGCAGTCTATCAGTGCAGTCTCATCAGTGCCCATGAGTGCAGCCTCATTAGTGCCCATCAGTGCAGTCTCATCAATGCTGCCTCATCAGTGCCCATCAGTGCATTCACATTGGTGCCATCTCATCACAGCAGCCTCATCAGTGCCCATCAGTGCAGTCTCATCAGTGCAGCCTGCCCCCGCCACACCCCCGGGAATCTGTCATGTGACATCCCAATGTCCATGACAGAGGCAAATTTTCAGGGTTTTGCCCGGGACAAGCTCAGTCCAGGACATCGGTCTGATATTCAGGCAAATCAGGACTGTTGGCAGGGAAGGAGGCATTGAGGGGACATGTACCAGAAGAAGGCTCTGATTGGGTGGGGGTTTGTACCAGAGGCAGGCTCTGATTGGGAGGGGGTGTGTACCAGAGGCAGGCTGTGATTGGAGGGGGTGTGTGTCAGAGGCAGGCTCTGATTAGAAGGAGGTGTGTACCAGAGGCAGGCTGTGATTGGAGGGGGTGTGTGACAGACACAGGCTGTGATTGGAGGGGATGTGTGCCAGAGGCAGGCTGTGATTGGAAAGGGGTGTGTGCCAGAGACAGACTGTGATTGGGAGGCAGTGTGTAACAGTGGAAGGCTATGATTGGGAAGGGCGTGTCCTAAAGGCTGGCTGTGATCGGGAAAGGGTGTGTGCCAGAGGCAGGATGTGATTGGCCAGGGGGTGTGGTGGCTGAACACACTCCCCAATCCAGGCATGCCGTGTGTCTGCACAGTGTCCTGTACCTCTGAATACCAGCCAAAGGATGAAAACTGACCACACCTAACACAGATCAGCTTCTGTACTTTGTGTGGTCAGTTTAGAACAAGGAAGAAAGGTGACTGGCAGGAGGATCAACCACAGACTTCAGATGGAAGAAGTATATGGAAATGCTAGAGACTATAATTTATAAAATTCACAGATGTGACCACACACACACAGAAAATTAATATTTGGGGATTGCATACACTTTAAGTATCTTCTTACAGTATATTGCAAAGTTTTGATAAATCTAAAGAAGATTTGGAGGAGATTGTACAATCTGATTGTATACAGTAAGTCCACGTTCAATGCCTGAAAATAAGAACTTTATACTGAAGTCTAAACTTAAATACGCTGCAAATTGTTCCCTGAATGCTTCAGCGTAAATAATATGGTGCGAATGGCTGGCGGTGAGCGCGGCCGGGTAATGGAAGGTTCTAGTGTCACCTTGGTTTTCAGATATCCCGTCCGTTAATGTATTCATTGTGCCAAAGCCGTGCCAGACGCGTCCTCTCACATCATCTCTCCCCGTGTCTTGCAGGAGTCCAGTGCTTCGGGACCGATTGTTACGCTTTGGCGTTCGGCGTTCCGGCCGCTTTGATGTTCTTTGCGCTGAGTAAGTAAACCGATTTATTGGTGAGTCTTTTCTATTATGTAACATGTTGAAGTCTCTCATGAGAACACAATGGCAGTAATGACCCTGTAAAAAGTGTGGGAAACCAATTCAAACTTTGTAACCCATTTGTTGGTGGAGAAGATCGAATGAAGGATAATAGGAAGGACGTCTGATATCTGCATCTGATAAAAAGCAAGGCACAACCAGGAAATTTAACCCCCGGCCCCCCCTCAGTTCCGCACAGTGTCACCGGCTCCTCTCCTGGGCTGAAATGGCTTTTTTAGAATTCACCGCACGCTGTGAGCTTTAAGGGGTGAAGGATTTGTACGAGGAGGGGACAATTTTATTTGGGGGGGATTGGATTTGTGCTGGGGGCATATGGGGAATGAGATGATTTGAGCTGGGGGTGGCAAAGATTCATGCTAGGAAGGGGAGTTCACTAGGAGGCGGATTTGTATTCAGATTAGTGCTCAATGTTTTTTTTTTTTTTTTTGGGGGGGGGGGGGGGGATTTTTGCTGACACATAATGCTCATACATCTTTGGGGGGGGGGGGCAATTTGGCCTCTTCACCCTGGGCTCTAGATGACCTTGTCCCGGCACTGGATGCAACATTTCCATCACCGGCCCCTCTGACTCACTTATGGAGTATTGTAGAGATTTCTCTGCTTTTCTCTCCCACCATCAGATCAGTCAGTTTGATTCATAAATAAATCACAGAGACTTATTTTTTATTCTGGAAATGTGTGTGGCCCCGGGGCCCCTCTGTCCCTGGTGTGTGGAGCTGACCCCCCCCTCCCCCCCCCCAAATCTGTTGAAAGTGTTGTGTGTATGCCGGGTGGTTTGTAAATGATTCCCATTGATGTAGACGGAGGACGGTCGGGTCATGTGAGGACGAATGTCTGACATTGTGGTTTTTCTCTCCTGCAGTTGTGTTTGTCAGCGGGAGCGGGATGTACAAGAAGTACCCGCCGCAAGGAAACATCTTAGCCCAAGTCTTCAAGTGTATCGGAGTGAGTGATATGACTGCAACCAACTCTAAGATTTCACCGACTGCAGAGCCACTCCACCAAAAAAACATATATTAGTTATAGGGGGAGCCTCGTGGGCTGAATTAGTGCCTCTGATACCTCCCAGATAGAATTCCCAGGTCTGTTCCTGTTCACCTGGGAGTTTTCTGTGTTCCAGATCCTATTGTCACTCTAAAATAAATTAAGGTCCAGTAGGGATAGTGGGAACCCCTCATAATGGGCACAGCAGGTGTACAGACCCAGGAACTCAGCACAGGAATGGTGGGAACCCCTCATAATGGGCACAGCAGGTGTACAGACCCGGGAACTCAGCACAGGGATGGTGGGAACCCCTCATAATGGGCACAGCTGGTGTTCAGACCCGGGAACTCAGCTCAGGGATGGTGGGAACCCCTCATAATGGGCACAGCAGGTGTACAGACCCGGGAACTCAGCACAGGGATGGTGGGAACCCCTCATAATGGGCACAGCTGGTGTACAGATCAGGGAACTCAGCACAGGGATGGTGGGAACCCCTCATAATGGGCACAGCAGGTGTACAGACCCGGGAACTCGGCACAGGGATGGTGGGAACCCCTCATAATGGGCACAGCAGGTGTACAGACCCGGGAACTCAGCACAGGGATGTGGGAACCCCTCATAATGGGCACAGCAGGTGTACAGACCTGGGAACTCAGCACAGGGATGGTGGGAACCCCTCATATTGGACACGGCGGGTGTACAGACCCGGGAACTCAGCACAGGGATGGTGGGAACCCCTCATAATGGGCACAGCAGGTGTACAGACTCAGGAACGCAGCACAGAGATGGTGGGAACCCCTCATAATGGGCACAGCAGTTGAACTGTATATTCCTGGGAGCTCAGCACAGGGATGGTGGGAACCTCTCATAATGGACAACCTGGGAACACAATAAAGGAATGATAGGAGCCCCTCTAAATGATCCAGCAACTCAGAGCATGGATGGAGGGAAACCCCTACCAATGGGAAGAACAGGTGTGCAGAGCCAGGGCCACAGTTTCAGGATTCATTTTATTGGCAGGACATGTCTAATGCTCATTTATGGGCCAGCTGATATCTTCAAATACCAAATGATGGGAGTTACAGTCCTTGAAGGTTCACATTGATGCATGTCTCTGTTCGCTCTCTCACGCTCAATATATTTCTGTTTTTTGATCTGGACACCCCCCTCTCCATGATTTGGTCATAAGCAGGTTCAGGGCCCCCTTCCCTCTTCCCATCTCACTCTCTTCTTACCTCCAGACTCCAAAGTGAGAAGAATCTGAATCATCATGCTTTATCTTTCTCGTCTTTAGTTTGCCATCAAGAACCGCTGGAACCATCGCGCCAAGCAATTCCCCAAGCGGGAGCATTGGCTGGACTGGGCCTCCGAGAGCTATTCGGTAAGTGTGAGCGTCTCCTGCCTGCTCATAGGTTTCCTCAACGTCCTTTCTCTGCTTCAGGACATCTATTTGGTCCGTGGTTGATTAAATAAAAAGTATTGTTAGGGCACGAGGCCCAAGAGTAGGGCTAAATTCCAACTTTTGAAGGCTTATGTCTGTCAACCAGGGTGTCCCCGGGGGTCCCCGAAGAAATCTAGAAAGTATGTCAAAGGAACACCACAATCTAAAATTATTTCAAGACAGGAGGTCAAAGGAAAAACCCAACGCATTTCAAGGGTTCAGAACTCCGCCTTCACCAGGGTTCATTCTTGTTCTTATATCTCTGATGAAGGTGGAGCTCTGAGCCCCTGAAATGTGCTGGCCTCATCCTTTGATCTCCTGTAACAAACTCCTTTTAGATTTGTGCAGGGGAGGACTGGGCCGGGGGGGGGGGGGGGGGGCAATTGCCCCCTGGGCCGCTCTGATGCCCCGTAAAAAGGCTGCACTGCTTCTGCCACAGATATGCCTAATAGATTCCTGGTGAAGAGAAGTTAGAAAGTCCCTGCCACTGACCTACTGAGTGTGGGTTGAAGACAAGGACTGAGCGCAAGCCTCCCCCACAGCATGGATGGTGTAAACTGTGTCTGAGGTCTGAGCAGAGGCCGGTTCCATGCCCCACTGGAGACTCTTCTCCCCTGGCCAGCCCTGACCAAGCTGTCGAGGCTGCATTGGGGACACTGCGCTGGCGAGGCTGCATTGGGGGACACTGCGCTGGCGAGGCAGCATTGGGGACACTGCGCTGGCATGGCTGCTTTGGGGTCACTGCGCTGGCGAGGATGCATTGGGGGACACTGCAATGGTGAAGGCTGCATTGGTGGACACTGTGCTGGCGAGGCTCTTTTGGGGTCACTGTGCTGGCGAGGCTGCTTTGGGGACACTGCGCTGGCGAGGCTGCATTGGGGGACACTGCGCTGGCTAGGCTGCATTGGGGGACACTGCGCTGGCGAGGCTGCATTGGGGACACTGCGCTGGCGAGGCTGCATTGGGGACACTGCGCTGGTGAGGCTGCATTGGGGACACTGCGCTGGTGAGGCTGCATTGGGGACACTGCGCTGGCAGGGCTGCATTTATGAACACTGTGCTGATGAGGCTGCATTCATGGGCACACGTAAGACTGCATTTGATTTAAAAAAAAAAGTTCTGAGTTCAATGCTGTTTATTTAAAATTTAAGCTTTTTTCCTAAAATTTCCCTCCTAGATGTGAGATGCGCGTTATACACCAGTGCGTGTTATACGCCTATAAATACGGTATTTTGATCACTAACCATACCTGCTGTCCCTTTACCTGGAACCTCCACAATAACACAAATAACTACTGCAGTAGGGAACAGTTATTTTGGAAAGATGCGGAGTGTATCTTTTTGTGTCTGTTCCCTACTGCAGTAGTTAATCATTTGGAACCACTAATCAATATGAAGATAGGAGTTGCCTATCTATAAAATGTCCAGAACAGAAAGATACTTTGTATCACATTTCTATTCAATTAGTGACCATATTGTTGATGAACCTTCTGCTGATAGGACTCGTCATCCTCCAATAGGGGCCCCTGGTAACAGTTGGCTTATATAAGACACATATCTGACAGTGGAGAAGGGTCAGCACCTCTGTCAGGCTTTTAATAATGGAGAACTGGGGGAAAAAAAGGTGCACGGTTCGATGTAGTAGCAGATTTAGATCCACTAACAAATTTCTTCTTGAAATAATAGTTTGCGGCTTTGATACAAGAAACGTGCAAAAAACAAACATGCGAAGAGCCTCTAAGTGCAGTAAGTTTTTTAATCCAACAGGCACACAAAATATAACAACTCACATGAGGTACATAATAGTAGGCTCGATCTGATACTGGGAAATTGTGGTAAAGTCCAGTGTCCAGAGCCCGGGAGGAGAGGTGACTAAAGCCGGTAGATGAAATCGGAGGACAAAGAAGCCGGCTGTTGTCTTCCGGAACCGGCTGATCTCTGCGTATCAAGCTGGAACGCAGCGTCTGCCGCGTGACGTCACCAAGACCAGAGGGATTTCAAGACGCGTTTCAGAGCATGCGCCAAGCTCACAGTGAGCATGCACACTCTTTTTTCAAGTGTTAATGCAGAGACAGCAGAGGGAGCCAGTTTTATACTAACGGAATCAATAAGTGGGAGTATACATTCCTTTAGTATATATTCCGTTAGTATAAAACTGGCTCCCTCTGCTGTCTCTGCATTAACACTTGAAAAAAGAGCGCACATGCTCACTGTGAGCTTGGCGCATGCTCTGAAACGCGTCGTGCAATCCCTCTGGTCTTGGTGACGTCACGCGGCAGACGCTGCATTCCAGCTTGATACGCGGAGATCAGCCGGTTCCGGAAGACAACAGCCGGCTTCTTTGTCCTCCGATTTCATCTACCGGCTTTAGTCACCTCTCCTCCCGGACTCTGGACACTGGACTTTACCACCATTTCCCAGCATCAGATCGAGCCTACTATTATGTACCTCATGTGAGTTGTTATATTTTGTGTGCCTGTTGGATTAAAAAACCTACTGCACTTAGAGGCGCTTCGCCTGTTTGTTTTTTGCATTTTCCACAGAACCGACTTCCCTGTGCAGTGGAGCCGGCCCTTTGCTGCAGACTGACATTCCAGCCACATTGGCACATTTATTTCCCTTGGTTTACTTACATGATAGACTTGAGTATTTCCCATGAAAGTATGTTATGCACATAAAGGTATTTTGCCTATTATGTATGTATTTTCACTATTTTAGCCTTTTATACACTGGCCATACCGACTCCACTATAGTAGACCAGAGCGCCAGCTTTTCTTTTTCTTTGATACAAGGAATGTGACCATGATGAGATGGGGGTCACCTGAGCCCTATGTCTTCCATGGGTCAAATAAATATGTAAAAAGAATGAGAGGACCACAAATCCAGGGGCAGACTGGCAACTTTCGCCCCAGAGGGCATATACAAACCAAAGGCCCATGGTGCAGCGACTCGGCCCCCTTCCCACTCTCCTTCTTCCCATCCTCCTCCTGACCCCCATTCCAAACTGAAGCCCTGCTCCAAATACTCTCTACTTACCGGCTAAATCCGAGTTCCTGACCTGGCCAGCTGGGGGCGGTTGGGGGGAGCGCAGTGTCCCCAATGCAGCCACGCCAGCGCAGTGTCCCCAATATAGCCTCACCAGTGAAGTGTCCCCAATGCAGCCTCACCAGCGCAATGTCCCCAAAGCAGCCTCACCAGCGCCATTACATTGCACAAATCGCCCATATATTTTTTAAAAAAAGGCCAGGCAGCGATGAGGCAGAGGGGGGCAGGCCGTGCCAAGGAGAATCGAGTATGAGCCACCGCTGTCATCTGATGTCCCGGCGCCTATGATAGACGTCACACGTCCCGTGTCCTGACATTAAGCCACTGTGCTGTCTATCATAGGAAGCGGGACTTCCTCTGACAGCAGCCGCTCGTCCTTCCTTCTGCTCCGCCCGGCCCGCCCCCCTCCTCTTCCTCTCAGCACTGCCCGACTTTTTTTTTTTTACTATATGGGCGTATAACACTCCATTTTTAGGAGGAAAAAGTGCATGTAATCCTCCGATAAATACGGTATTGATCAAAACAGAGACGATTGTAAAGGAAATTTGTACATCTTGTATAGTATTGTATTTTATTTTGTATGTATTGCACACTGCACTTATTGTGCACACGGCACTAAAAATGTTTTCATTACATGTTTGCATTCTTTCGAGTCCTTATTAGAATTAGCCTGCGTATGTTACGCCCCTTGTTACAATAAAAGTACAATTGTAATAATAATGTGATACCTACCTAATCCTGTGTATAAAAGGCTTTAAATCCATCAAATAGAACAGAACAGTTATTTTGGAAAGATGCGGAGTGTATCTTTTTGTGTCTGTTCCCTACTGCAGTAGTTATTAATTTAGAACCACTAATCAATATGAGGACAGGAGTTGCCTATCTATAAAATCTCCAGAACATTTTCATAACTGCAATCACGTACTCCATGGAATCTGAAATTCTTTATACAGACCCGGGAACTCAGCACAGGGATGGTGGGAACCCCTCATAATGGACACAGTGGGTGTACAGACTCAGGAACTTTGGTGCTGACCCCTTCTCCACAGTCAGATATGTCTTCTTATATAAGCCAACAGTTACCAGGGGCCCCTATTGGAGGATGAGGAGTCCTATCAGCAGAAGGTTCATCAACAATATGGTCACTAATTAAATAGAAATTGGATACAAAGGATCTTTCTGTTCTGGACATTTTATAGATAGGCAACTCCTATCTTCTTCATATTGATTAGTGGTTACAAATTAATAACTACTGCAATAGGTAACAGACACAAAAAGATAAACTCTGCATCTTTCCAAAATAACTGTTCCCTACTGCAGTAGTTATTCGTTTTATTGTGGAGGTTAAAGGTGATCGCAGCCGCAGGTATGGTTAATGATCAAAATATTGATCAGAAGAGGGGAGATTGTAAAGGAAATTTGTACATCTTGTATATTATTGTATTCTATTTTGTATGTATTGCACACGGCACTAAAAATGTTTTCATTACATGTTTGCATTCTTCTGAGTCCTGATAAGAATTAGCCTGCCTATGTTACGCCCTTTGTTACAATAAAAGTACAATTGTAATAATAATGTGATACCTATGTAATCATGTGTATAAAAGGCTTTAAATGCATCAAATAGAACAGAACAGTTATTTTGGAAAGATGGGGAGTGTATCTTTTTGTGTCTGTTCCCTACTGCAGTAGTTATTATTAATTTGGAGCCACTAATCAATATGAGGACAGGAGTTGCCTATCTATAAAATGTCCAGAACACTTTCATAACTGCAATCACATTCTCCATGGAATCTGCAATTCCTTTATTCTCAGCGTGCTTCTCTGAGCTTCGATTCATTTTCTCCCCGTTTCACTGTACAATTTCTTTTTCTTCAGAAAAAACTGATTACAGAAGTGAAAATGGTGACCAAAGTCCTCTTCCTGTACATCCCCCTCCCAATGTTCTGGGCTCTCTTCGACCAGCAGGTAATTATCGGGTTCAAAACATATGGAAAACAAATTGTAATCATGTAAATATACACTCACCCGTCACTTCATTAGGGGCACCTTGATAGTTCTGGGTTGGACCCTCTTTTGCCTTCATTCTTGGTGGCATAGATACAACAAGGTGTTGGAAACGTTCCTCAGAGCTTTTGCTCCATAGTGAGATGATAGCATTACACAGTTGCTGCAGATTTGTCGGCTGCACATCCATGATGCCAATCTCCCGTTCCACCACATCCCAAAGGTGCTCTATTAGATGAGATGTGGTGAATGTGGAGGCCATTGGAGGACAGTGACTTCATTGTCATGTCAAGCAAAAGGACAGCTGGCAACTCTGTAACTCTTCCAATTGTTTATTGTCACACCTCAGTGAGTAAAATAGACAAGGTGGCTCATGCGTTTCGGCGATGAGCCTTAGTCACAGCACACCTCATCAGGGCCGGGACAAGGGGTGGGCAGGAGGGATGGTTCCCCTAGGCGTAATAGTTTATTGCAGGGATGGGGGGGGTGCCTTGACCCTAACCCTAGGGGAAGGGGGGGCACAGTTTGGCATCCTTGCCCTGGGCGCTGGATGACCTTGTCTCGGCACTGCACCTCATTGTCATGGTGAAGAAACCAGTGGTGAGATGATTGGAGCTTTGTGACATGGTGCATTATCCTGCTGGAAGGAGCCATCAGAAGATGGGGACACCGTAGTCATAAAGGAATTGGCATGGTCAGTCAGCAACTATACTCAGGTAGGCTGTGGGATTTAAACCATGGTACTACTTAGTATTGGTACTAAGGGGTCCAAAGTGTGCCAAAAAAATATCCCCCTCACCATTACACCGCCACCACGAGCCTGACCCATTACCCTCCCCCCCACCCCCCTCCTCCCCACACCAATACACCATCAGCCTGAACCAGTGATACAAGGCAGGATGGATCCATGCGCCAAATTCTGACCCCACCATCTGAATGTCGCAGCTGAAATCCCGATTAATCGGATCAGGCAACATTTTTCCAATCTTCCATTGTCCAATTTTGTCTCAGTTTCCTGTTCTTAGCTAACAGTAGTGGCACCCGGTGTGGTCTTCTGCTGCTATAGCCCATCTGCTTCAAGGTTGTGTTGTGCATTCAGAGATGGTGTTCTGCATAACTTGGTTGTAGCGAGTGTCTACCCATTCTCCTCTGACCTATGACATCAACAAGGCATTTTCCTCCACACAACTGCCGCTCACCGGATATTTTCTCTTTTTTCCATCATTCTCTGTAATCCCGAGACATCGTTGTGGGTGAAAATCCCAGAAATACTCTGACCGGCCCGTCTGCCACCAACAACCAATCTTCTCCATTCTGATGCTAGTTATTGAACATCAGCAAGCTCGTCTTCACCACATCTAGATGCCTAAATGCATTGAGTTGCTGCCATGTGATTGGCTGATTAGCAATTTGTGTTACCAAGCAATTGAACAGGTGTACCTAATAAAGTGGCCGGTGTATATGTGCTATGGGATTAGCTGTCCATACATACACATACTAGGGCCAATTTAGACAGGAGCTAATTAACCTTCCATATCTGTTACCTTTCAGGGATCCCGATGGACTCTTCAGGCTACAAGAATGAATGCTGATTTCGTAAGTGAAGATTTATTTTCTCAGTTCAATCTCTGTGTGCGGCTTAGAGAAGATAATGTAACATTGAAACATTTGTATCCCCCCCTCGCCCCTTCATCCCCCAATACTGCCTGTGAATGATGATTAATTATTTATTATCAATTCTATTTACAGAAAGCATTTGTCATTCAGCCGGACCAGATACAGGTATGGAACACTCATTGTACTTTTATCATTAAAAGTTAACTTAAAAGTATAATAGGCATGGGCGTCCGCAGAACTTTTTCCAGGGGGGGGGCATAATTTTAAGGTCAGCCATTCTCCGCCCCTTTTCATTAATTTCATGAAGAGGAGGGGCTTAGTCATTATCACATAAAGGGCAGGCATTCAAAGGTTTGAGAAACCTGATGCAGAACCAAAGCTGACCCTCTCTGTTTTGGGTTCGTGCAGGCGGCGCATGCATGCACGTGACGTCAGTACGTGCTGTGACGTCACGTGCTGTGCCTCTGTGCACGGGGCCACAAATCTCCTCAATTTCCTTGCCCCGGGCTCCCCCCTCTCCTGGAATGACAGCACAAGGGTCTGGGGCTGTGGACAGTGGTCCGCACGGCTGCTGATGTCAGTCACCGCGCAAGCCATGACTTGCGAATATTTATTTTTAAAGGGGAAAAATAAGCCGCTCTTTACCAGTTTTCAGAGCGCTGTTTGCCACTCACGTGACCCGCTGCCTCTCTCCTCCTCTCGGCCTCTCCTCCTCCCCTCCCGACTGACATCAGTGGGGAATCCTCAGCCCCACCCACTGCAGGCAGCTGTCAGACAGGGAGAGGAGAGGAGAGAGCTGGAGGGTCACGTGAGTGGCGGTCGGCGCTCTGAAAACAGGTAAAGAAAGGCTTATTTTATTAAAACACACACAGACACAGGGGCACGGGCACACAGGATTAATAAACAGACCAGACAGGGTAGTATAAAGTGGCTTAACAACCAATTTAAAGGGGAAGTTGAGATTCCAGGGGGTGGGCACTTGCCCCCCCTTGCCACCCCATGCGGACGCCCATGATAATAGGTCATAGAAAGAGACAAACAAAAACCCTTGAGAGTCCAAGAGCTTAAATTGTTCAGCTGGCAACAATAAAAAGAGCAAAGGACAGCCAATGTGTTTCGAGGGCCACAACCCCTTCATCAGGGCTCAGGAAAATTGCATAAATATCATTATTATTATCAGGGATTTTTTTCTCAGAAAATAGGTGCAGGAACTCAATTATGACCCCTCAACCAAACCAACCCCCCCCCCCCCCCCCATTGGGTGGGAGCCATTGGGAGACAAGCTGTCACTTGTAAACACAGAAGCTGGGCTTCTGTGTTTACAAGTGATAGTGGTGAGCAGGGTGCAGAGGGCCTGAGCCAGAGGTGGTGGAACTGAGTTCCACCAAGTTCCAGCTGAAAAAAAGCCCTGATTATTATACAGGATTTATATAGCACCAACAGTTTGCACAGCGCTTTACAATGTAAAGGGAGATGGTACAGTTGCAATACAATAAAATACAGAAGGATTAGGGGGGGGGGGCCTGACCAAGAGCTTACAATCTAAAGGCATGAGGAGGTGGTACAAAAGGTAATAGCCATGGGGGATAAGCTGATGCAGGTAGCCAAAGTACAGTTTTTGTGTAGAGGTGGCGTAGTTTTTGGGGATCAACTAAAAGTAGACAGGGTAGGAGATGACCAGACAGATTGGAGTAGGAAGTTCCAGAGGATGGGAGAGGCTATGAAGAAGTCCTGGAGGATAGCAAACCAGTAGGTAACAAGGGGGCTAGAGAGCAGAAGGTCTTGGGAAGAGAGAAGTAGACTATTTGGGCGATATGTGGGGATGAGGTTGGTGATGTAGTTTGGGGCAGAGTTGTGGGTGGCTTTGTAGGTTGTTCTTAGTCTTTTGAGTTGTATATGATGGGCTAATGGAAGCCAGTGGAGGGATTGGCAGAGAGTAACAGCATGATAGATTGGTTAGTAAGGTGGATGAGTCTAGCAGCATTCATGATGGACTGAAGAGGGGACAGCCTGTGTAGGGGTAGGCCAATGAGAAGGGAGTTGCAGTAGTCAAGATGGGAGGTAATAAGTTGTTTTGTGGTGTTGTTAGGTAAAAAAGAGGCAAATTCTAGAAATGTAACAAAAGTTAAGGTGACAAGATTAAGCAATTTTTTGGATGTGAGGCCCAAAGGAGAGGTCAGAGTCCAGGATTACACCTAGTACCCTGGCATGCATGAAGGGACCAACAGTTGCGCTATTGATCTTGATGGTAAAGTCATGAGGTGTGGTATCCATACAGATATGTTGCTTATTAAATTTTGATACATGAGGAGATCAGGGGGTGAGCTTGGGAGTAGAGAGGTAGATATGGGTGATGTTGGTGTAGAGGTGGTATTGGAAGCCATTGGAAATAGGTGTAGAGGTGGTATTGGAAGCAATGGGATGTCGGTGTAGAGGTGGTATTGGAAGCCATGGGATGTCGATGTAGAGGTGGTATAGGAAGCCAATGATATAGGTGTACAGGTGGTATTAGAAGCAATGGGATGTTGGTGTAGACATGGTATTGAAAGCCATTGGATGTCAGTGTAGAGGTGGTATTGAAAGCCATTGGATGTCAGTGTAGAGGTGGTATTGGAAGCCATGGGATGTGAGTGTACAGGTGGTATTGGAAGCCATGGGATGTCAGCATAGAGGTGGTATTGGAAGCCATGGAATGTTGGTGTAGAGGTGGTATTGGAAGCCATGGAATGTTGGTGTAGAGGTGGTATTGGAAGCCATGGAATGTTGGTGTAGAGGTGGTATTGGAAGCCATGGGATGTCCATGTAGAGGTGGTATTGGAAGCCATGGAATGTTGGTGTACAGGTGGTATTGGAAGCCATGGAATGTTGGTGTACAGGTGGTATTGGAAGCCATGGGATGTCCATGTAGAGGTGGTACTGGAAGCCATGGCATGTTAGTGTAAAGGTGGTATTGGAAGCAATGGGATGTTGGTGTAGACGTGATATTGGAAGCCATTGAATGTCAGTGTAGAGGTGGTATTGAAAGCCATGGGATGTCAGTGTAGAGGTCATATTGAAAGCTATGGAAGGTTATTTACTTTCCCAAGGAAGAGATGTATAAAGAGAAAAGAAGGGGCCCAAGGACAGAGCCTTGGAAATACTCCGAATCAGGCTGCTCTTGGGGGGTCAAGTGTGTGTCACGGCAACCAGGTGAGGAGTACAATAACAAGTGTGTCTTGCCTACAGTCAAGCAAGGTGGTGGGAGTGTCATGGTCTGGGGCAGCTACAGTTCATTGAGGGAATCATGAATGCTAACATGTACTGTGCACACTGAAGCAAAGTATGGTCCCCTCTCTTTGGAGACTGGGCCACAGGGCAGTATTCCAACATGATAACAACCCCAAACACACCTCCAAGACAACCACTGCCTTGCTAAAGAAGCTGAGGGTAAAGGTGATGGACTGGCCAAGCATGTCTCCAGACCTAAACCTTATTGAGTAGGGCTGCGCATCTTCACTTACCTCACGATTCGATGCGATTACGATTATTAGGGTTATTAGAGCATCTGTGGGGAATCCTCAAACGGAAGGTGGAGGAACGCAAGGTCTCTAACATCCACCAGCTCCGTGATGTCATCATGGAGGAGGGGAAGAGGACTCCAGTGGCAACCTGTGAAGCTCTGGTGAACTCCATGCCCAAGAGGGTTAAGGCAGTGCTGGAAAATAATGGTGGCCACACAAAATATTGACACTTTGGGGCCAATTTTGACATTGACACAATTTGACACAATTTTCACTTAGGGGTGTACTCACTTTTGTTGCCAGTGGTTTAGACATTAATGGCTGTATGTTGAGTTATTTTGAGGGGACAACAAATTTACACTGTTATACAAGCTGTACACTCACTACTTTACATCGTAGCAATGTGTCATTTCTTCAGTGTTGTCACATGAAAAGATAGAATAAAATATTTACAAAAATGTGAGGGGTGTACTCACTTTTGTGAGATACTGTATATATTGCATGATGTAACTGCAAGCATTAATAGGCAGGGCACAGACTTCTATAGAAGAACCACCAACAGGAACACCATATATCACTTATTCCTCAGTTCGACATCCCATAAACTCCATGTTAAAAAAAGAAAGTGCTTCACATAGTATAAAACCCGATAATATAATGTATTAAAGCAAAGTAATTGCACTTACATATGTAAAAACTCAACAGCGCTGTATAGAATGTTTATAAACAGCCGAATCCCACTTCCGGGGACACTTGGGGTTGTGTGATGACATCACCATATACTGTAGCTCCTTCCAACGTGTTTCGACAGACTTGACGACTTCTGGAGCATGGTCCGTGGTCGAAAGTTTATCAAAAGGAAGACAAAAGACTCCCTATTGAGCATTGTCCATGTGAAATAAAACGATTTCCTGATTCCCTAAGGAAAAACAATCAGAGACACATTTAAGAACTTTAATGTAACATTCCTGATTTGTAGTCAAGGACTACATGGAGTCAGTATGGTGTCCATGGTATATATTATTGCAGGAATTTAATAAGTTATTTTATAAGATTTAGATCCTCCATGTAAGCAGAGTTATGGTAATGGGATGTCTTATCTCTCCAGGTCCTGAACCCACTTCTGATCCTCATTCTGGTCCCGGTGTTTGATCTGGGGATCTACCCTCTGATCAGGCTTTGCAAGATCAACTTCCAGTGAGTAATAAAGTCTGGCCATTGCCGTGATTGCTCGGTGTATCTGTGAGCCACCCATTCACCTGTACTTATTCCTCCTCTCCACAGCCCCATCGCAAAGATGGCCATCGGCATGATACTGGCAGCTCTGGCGTTCGCTGTTGCCACTATTGTTGAGATCAAAATTAATGTGAGTTCAAGCCTCATGTGACTTATCTGCTTCCTGTTACTAGAACTAGGGACTTCTAATACTTTTAGAAGTTCAGTATAAAAGATGGGGGCAATTTTCAGTCCAGGTTTAGGTGGATTCTTACCTGTAACTAAAGTATACTGGTGAAGGAGTAGTGAATTCACGGAGCAGACTTCCAGCAGAGGTAGTGAGCCCACCAACAGTAGGTTTATTAACTTTACTTCCTGTCCTATAGCCAAAACAGGAAGTGAGAGGAAATCCCTCCAAATTCAAGGAATCCAGGGTGTCCCCCAGGGTTGTCCCCATAAGAAGATTTCCCCCCCTCTTCCCCTCTGCCAGTCACACTCTCCACCTTGAGTGAAAAATGCTGTAGCCACAGCAAGTGTACAGCTCCGTCTGATTGTAACAATCTAGGTGGGTGGCCTCCTGGTGGTAAAACTGCGGCTCAGTTGCCTGTATTTACTGCCCTACGCAGGGGCAGACTGGTAACGTTTGGCCCAGGGGGCAAGTACAAACCAGACGCACATGGTGCAGCGACTCGGTCCCCCTCCCACTTTCCCTCCCCCCCCCCCACTCTCCCAATCCTCCTCCTGACCCCCATTCCAAGCTTAAGACCGGCTCCAGATACTCTCTACTTACCGGCTGAATCCGGGTTCCTGACCTGGCCAGCAGGGGGAGGTTGGGGGAGCTGGGACAGCTCGGTTGGGGCTGGCCGGGGCAGAAGAGTTTCCAGTGGGGCATGGAACCGGCCTCTGCTCAGACACAGTTTACACCATCAATGCTGGGTGGGGTGTGATGGGGGGGGGGGGGGGGGCTTGCGCTCTGTCCTTGTCTTCAACCCACACTCAGTAGATCAGTGGTGGGGACTTTTTACTTCTCTTCACCAGGAATCCTTTAGGCATGTTTGTGGCAGAAGCAGTGCATCCTTTTTACGGGGCATCAGAGTGGCCCAGGGGGCAATTGCCCCCTGGCCCAGTCTTATCCTGGCCCTACATCTCCCAATCTGCTGCCTCCTTCCTCTGATATCAGCATGAGTCACTTCTGACAAGTTTTCCTGACACCAAGAGAAAAATGGTGACAGAGGAGGGCGCTCCAGCACACAGCTTGTGATTGACAGCCTCAGCTCTGTTCCTGTGTGCTGTGCGAAAGGGGTGTGTCCCATCCCTCCAATCAGCTCTCACTGAGCTCTTCAGAATGTAACTTCAGCTCTGCCCCCCCTGCTTTCTAAAAGCTCAGACAAGCTGTATAAATGATGTACTTTGAATGGATGTAGAGGGGAGAGTGCTGCAGATAAACAGGTACAACCTATGTAGGAGGATTTGTTTCTTCTCTGTGTATCACCAGAGGATAGTCCCTTCACTGGGTATATGGGAGGGGTTACAAGCATTTCAAATAAATAAACTATTTCCATTTCTTTCTATTCTGGCATTCCAGGAGACAAATCCGCTCGTTCCAAAGGCGGGAGAAGCCACCGTGCAGGTTCTGAACTTTGCAAATGGTGCGGTCACCGTTAATGTGCCAAATAATTCTCCGTTCAAACAGCCATCACTGACCATCGGAGATTTCCAGGTAAGAGACGCGCCACCTGAGCAGTCACATGACACAGCGGAGGGGAATGAATGTACAGAACTGTGAGATTAGAGGGGAACTCCAGACTACACGTTTTCAGTACTTAAATATTTCCATAGGCGACGTTGTAAAATTTTTTACTGGTTACCAGTTTAGAGTTCCACGGCTAGAATTATTGCTCTCGCTCTGACGTTCGCGGCGATACCTCACATGCGTGGTTTGAACGCCGTTTACATGTGCTAAAACACAGGGCTGCTGTAAGAAATCTCGGGGCCCCATACAGCCTACCTGGCAGGGCCCCTCTGAATTTTTTAAGACAATATTTTCACTAAAAATACACTAAAATAATTACTAGCGGACACAAAAATAACAGAGAACTTGTGGGAATTAGCCCTTTTTTTTTATTGTTCACTAAATGGTGATGTGGGGTTTATTCGCTAAATGGTGATGTGGGGCTTATTCACTAACTGGTGATGTTGGGTTCATTCACTAAATGGTGATGTGAGGCTTATTCACTAAATTGATATGTGGGGTTTATTCACTAAATGGTGATGTGGGGTTTATTCGCTAAATGGTGATGTGGGGTTTATTCACTAACTGGTGATGTGGGGGCTTATTCACTAAATGGTGATGTGAGGCTTATTCACTAAATTGTGATGTGGGGGCTAATTCACTAAATGGTGATGTGGGGGCTTATTCACTAAATTGATATGTCGGGTTTATTCACTAAATGGTGATTTGAGGCTTATTCACTAAATGGTGATGTGGGGGCTTATTCACTAAATGGTGATTTGAGGCTTATTCACTAAATGGTGATGTGGGGTTTATTCACTAAATGGTGATGTGGGGTTTATTCACTAAATGGTGATGTGGGGGCTTATTCACTAACTGGTGATGTTGGGTTCATTCACTAAATGGTGATTTGGGGGCTTATTCACTAAATTGATATGTCGGGTTTATTCACTAAATGGTGATGTGGGGCTTATTCACTAAATTGATATGTCGGGTTTATTCACTAAATGGTGATTTGAGGCTTATTCACTAAATGGTGATGTGAGGCTTATTCGCTAAATGGTGATGTGGGGGCTTATTCACTAACTGGTGATGTTGGGTTCATTCACTAAATGGTGATGTGGGGCTTATTCACTAAATTGATATGTCGGGTTTATTCACTAAATGGTGATGTGAGGCTTATTCACTAAATGGTGATGTGGGGGCTTATTCACTAAATGGTGATGTGGGGTTTATTCGCTAAATGGTGATGTGGGGCTTATTCACTAACTGGTGATGTTGGGTTAATTCACTAAATGGTGATGTGGGGTTTATTTACTAAATGGTGATTTGAGGTTTATTCACTAAATGGTGATGTGGGGGCTTATTCACTAAATTGTGATGTGGGGCTTATTCACTAAATGGTGATGTGGGGCTTATTCACTAAATGGTGATGTGGGGCTTATTCACTAAATGGTGATGTTGGGTTATTCACTAAATTGTGATGTGGGGCTTATTCACTAAATGGTGATGTTGGGTTATTCACTAAATTATGATGTGGGGCTTATTCACTTAAAGGAGATGTGGGGGTTTTATTCACTAAAGGGAGACGCGAGATTTATTCACTAACTGGTGATGTGTTTTATTTTTTCACTAAATGGTGATGTGGGGAGGGGGGGGGTTTCACTAAACAATATTGGGGTTGTATCTAGCCAGTGCCTCACCAGCCACTGACCTCACCGTACATCCCTGTATAAATATATAATAATAATAGTGTGTGTGACTATGGGGGAGGGGGAATTAGAGTGTAAGCTCCTCTGGTGCAGTGCAGAGACTGATGTGAGTGGCATTGAAGTGTAAGCTTCTCTGGTGCAGAAACCTGATGATATCTTTGTGTTTTTCTCCTACAGGATCCAAATTACGTGAAAGTGAATTTCACCGGCTCTACAAATGTGAATGTGGAACTTGGGGAAGGGGTACCCATCATTCCCTGCTCAGAGGTCATTCAGGAGGAATCCACGTACTCCTTATTGGTGGATACAAAAACAAATGGAGATCTGTATTGTACAACGGTAAGTTGGGCAGAATTAAGTGATATATAAATGGTATGTGAAGGGGGGGGGGGGTGGTAGTTGACTTGTGTTATTTATGGTTTATACAGTATATATTATTATCTCATTTTAATGCTTTAGTGTTGACTAGCCAATACAATGCCACATTTTTTGGGTAATATTTATCACGTTATAGAGCTGTGTAATTCCATATAATACATATAATCTGTGATGGAAGCACTTGGTACCCCACTCAGGCGCTTCCTTCCACCAAGCAGTGCCTCCCGCCCTCCAAACCCTTCCAGCAGACCGAGAACCAATACCAGCCTCTTACCCCAATCATTGGACACAGACAAGGTGTGACATAAAATCCAAAGGAATGACTCTTCACTGAAACTCAGACACATAGCTTATACCCCACAGGAGGATATTATTCCTCTCCTGATCACATTGCCCTAAAAATACAAACTGCAAACAGGAAGACAATCAACATAGCCAAACAATAGCAAATATATACTATAAACATTAAGTCAAAATGATCGTAATGTCTCTTTTTTTTTTTTTTAAATAACAAATATGTTACACTTCCCTCCTCTGTGCAGTTGGTTTTGCACAGAGCAGCCCAGATCCTTCTCTTTTCGGGTCACTTGTTCCTGCTCCTGGCCCCTCCGTCCTATCGAGTGCCCCCACAGCAAGCAGCTTGCTATGGGGGCACCGGAGCCAAACTGCAGTTCCGAGTGCCCATTCAGACATGGAGCTGCCGTTCGGGCCCCTCCCCTCTCTCTTCTGACTGGCTCACTGACTTTAATTGACAGCTGCGGGAGCCAATGGCGCCGCAGCTGTATCTCAGCCAATCAGGAGGGGGAGTCCCAGGTTGCCGAGAGACTCGTGGACATTGCTGGACAGAGATGGGGCACAGGTAAGTATTAGGGGTGCTACACACAGAAGGCTTTTCACCTTAACTACTTGCCGACCGCCCGCCGCATATATACTGCGGCAGGCTGGCTCGGCTGCACGAATTGCCGTACCTGTACGGCAATCCGCGGGAGCCATCCTGGCACCAGGCACCCGCCCCCAGTGAAGAGAGAATGGCGGTCTCTTGTTGTAAACACAGCAGACCGTTGTTCTTTCAGGAATCAGTACAGGGCTCCTGTGATCCTCCTATTTAGGATCACAGATCTCTGTGTTGATTCCACAAGCCCATCCCCCTCACAGTTAGAATGCATCCCCTAGGCATACATTTAACCCTTTGATCGCCCCTGGTGTTAACCCCTTCCCTGCCAGTGTCATTATTACAGTGACAGTGCATATTTTTTAGCACTGATTACTGTAGTAATGTCACTGGTCCCCCCCAAAAGTGTCAAAAATGTCATTTAGGGGTCCGATCTGTCCGCCGCAATGTCACAGTCGCGCTAAAAATCGCAGATCGCCGCCATTACTGGTAAAAAATAAATAAATAAATAAAAATGACATACATTTTTTCCCTAGTTTGTAGACGCGATAACATTTTGCAAAAACCAATTAAAATACGCTTATTGGGATTTTTTTTTTATTACCAAAAATATGTAGCAGAATACAAATTGGCCTAAAATGATGAAAAAATTAGATTTTTCCTTTTTTCTTTTTGTGGGAATGTTATGTAGCAGAAAGTGAAAAATATTGTTTTTTTTTTTTTTGTTTATAGCACAAAACAAAAATTGCACAGGTGATAAAATGCCACCAAAAGAAAGCTCTATTTGTGGGAAAAAAGATATCAATTTTATTTAGGTACAGCGTCCTACATATGCGCAATTGTCAGTTAAAGTAACGCAGTGCGGAATTGCAAAAAATGGTCTGGTCATTAAGGGGGCAAATCCTTCCGGTCCAGAAGTGGTTAAAGGAGTTGTAAAGGCAGGAAGGTTTTTTATCTTAATACATTCTATGCATTAACATAAAAAGCCTTCTGTGTGTAGCACCCCCTAATACTTACCTGAGCACCTATCTCTCTCCAGCGATGTTCACGAGCCCCTCAGCCTTCCTGGGACTCTCTCTCCTGATTTGCTGAGATACAGCCGCGGTGCCATTGGCTCCCGCGGCTGTCAATCAAAGTCAGTGAGTTAATTTAGGAGAGAGAAGGGGGTGAGGCTGAACGGCAGCTCTGTATCTGAAAGGACACACGGAGCTGTAGCTTGGCTTGGGTGCCCCCATAGCAAGCTGGGAGCACTCAATAGGAGGGAGGGGCTAGAAGCAGCAAAGAGGGACCCAAGAAGAGGAGCTGCTCTGTGCAAAACCAACTGCAAAGAGGTGGAAAGTATAACGTGTTTGTTATTTTTTTAAAAAAGGGAGACTTTACGATAACTTTAATGCATTAAGATAAAAAACTTTCCTGACGTTACAACTTCTTTAATTAACCACTTCTGGACCGGAAGGTTTTCCCCCCTTAATGACCAGGCCATTTTTTGCAATACGGCACTGCGTTACTTTAACTGACAATTGCACGGTCGTGCGACGCTGTACCCAAATAAAATTGATGTCCTTTTTTCCCCACAAATAGAGATTTCTTTTGGTGGTATTTGATCACCTGTGCGATTTTTATATTTTGTACTATAAACAAAAAAAGAGCGACAATTCTGAAAAAAGAAAAAAAAAATTTTTCACTTTCTGCTATATAACATTCCCAAAAAAAAATTATTTAAAAATTTTATTTTTTTCATCATTTTAGGCCAATTTGTTTCCTACTACATATTTTTGTAAAAAAAATCTCAATAAGTGTATTGATAGGTTTGCGCAAAAGTTATTGAGTCTACAAACTAGGATAAAGATTTATCTCATTTTTATTTACTTTTTTTATTTTTTACTAGTAATAGCGGCAATAAGCGATTTTTAGCAGGACTGCGACATTGCGGTGGACAGATCGGACACCTAACTAACATTTTTAACACTTTTGGGGGGGGGAGGGCAGTGACATTACTACAGTAATCAGTGCTAAAAATATGCACTGTCACTGTACTCAGGACACTGGCAGGGAAGGGGTTAACACCTGGGGCAATCAAAGGGTTAAATGTGTCCCTAGGGGGTGCTTTCTAACTGTAGGGGGAAGGGCTCACTGGATGAACACAGAGACTTGTGTTCCGAAATAGGAGGATCCCTGTGTTCATTTCTGACAGAACAGCGGTCTGCCGTGTTTACAGCGGCAGAATGCCATCCTGTCTCCACGAGATCAATCACGGGTGCCCGGTGGCAATTGCGGCCACCAGACCCACTGATTGGCTCCCCCTGTGGTGAATAGGCATGCACGCCCCCACTCACATACAGTCACATCTTTTGGCGGGACAGAGCCGACCTGCTGCAGTATATGTACTGCCGGTGGTTGGCAAGTGGTTAAACAACTAGCCACCTGGATGACTCAGTGTTCACCCAGACTATTCGGCACCAAGCCCTTCCACCCTGAATACAAAGTACATTACACATCATCATAAGTATAAACATCCCACAATGATAACAAGGTACAGTGGTCACAATATAACCTGTTCAGGAGATGAGAAGACAGACAGAAACAATAGGTGCCTCAATTATCACAATTACCAATGGGACTGCAACCTAGGAGGCACACAATAGGAGAGACATGACCTTGTGTATTCTGTCCACTAGGCACGTCATTAGAAGACCAACAATATTCCAGCAGTCTGACACAGTGGAATTAATTTATCTTCATAGATCTCTTGAGGGATATTGTTGATAAATATTTTGGAGCCTCTCCAACCCAGTCTGCGGAAGGGCCACCATTTTCCCTCTGACCATTAACCCATACCAGACTAATATTACACCTTTCCATCCACTCCAGAAGGGAAGCTTTATTGTCTTTATTCAGAGAAGTAATCCAAGTCTCGCTCTCAGCGTTCGTAAAGGCGGTGGTCCATCATTAGGGGATGATCTGCTCTCTCCGTGGGCCATAATCAGTGGGTAGGAGGCTTGCCAAAAAACAACAATATCTCTCCTGCGCTCAAGTGGTATGCGGAAAGGTGAATCTTCTAGGCGGTTTTATGACACAAATGAAGTGGTCTTGCTGCCCCCCTCAGGACCAAGGGTATCCAAAAGGCACTACAAGAAAACAACAAGAGAAGGGCGCACCGACCTTGTGCATTACCACTTAAAAGTTTATTAAAATCAAAGAAGGGTAGCGTTCAATATACTCACAAACGTAGTGGCGTAACTTGAGTGGCGATTTTGGCTCTGAGGAAGAGGGTCCTCCCTCGAAACGCGTAAGCCACATCAGGTTTTGAGGACGCCATCACGCTATCCAGCAGTAGAGAAGTGTCCTGGAAGCGAGCGGTGCCCATTTCCTATATGCTTGTTCATATGCTACGTTTCTGAGTATATTGTACGCTACCCTTCTTTGATTTTAATAAACTTTTAAGTGGTAATGCACAAGGTTGGTGCGCCCTTCTCTTGTTGTTTTCTGGTAGGAGGCTTGCCCCTGGTCCTCTCCAAAACCTCCTGTCCTGGCTGAGTCTCCCACATAAGCTGTAATGTATTTTAGTACTGAACAGTTACATTGTAACATTTTTTTGAATTTTTTTTTTCTATTTCCGTAGATCAAAGATCCCAATAAAAAGCCAGAAAATGGATTAGCAGGGATCAGGTGCGTCATACTATTGCGTGATGATTGTAGATTATGTACATATATAACATATAAATGTTTCTGCTAGAGGTGCGCCGAGTGTGAATTTTGATTGCCGAATCCGAATTCAGGATGTACTCGGCTGAAAACCCATACCAAAAATGACAGTTTTTTTTCTTTTTAAAAAATATATTTTTATATATATAGTAATTGTATTATATTCAACTTTTTAATTAATATCATGAATTTAAATTAATATGAATTTATTTTCAGACATTATTGGCATCTTTAGCGCAAGAGAAGCTCAAGAAAAACGCATCCCTTTAAATTCTATGTACATCTTCACACTGGTCCATTGCGCTTCCGTTGTGTTAAAAAATATTGCTTTCTGCATTTTTGGTCAGTTATAAAAATAAACACTCCAAAATCTTACCTCCCCGCTAAAATACATTGAAAATTCAGCAAGAATGCATCAATAATACACCCGTGTTACATTTTGGATGCGGTTTTTGAGTCACATGACCTATCATAAGCACAGTAAAATCACCATGGCAAAATCGGGGTAAAATCTGCACCTTTTTCTCTATCGGCAAAATGCCAAAAACATCATTTTCAGCAAAGTGTTTCGGCCTCCAAAATTTGAAAAACTTGCATTTCCATTGGTCCTATGAATCTGAATTTACACTTTTTCTATGCAAAGTGGGCAAAAACAAATGTCCTTTAGGCTATTTTCTCTTCGGGGAAAAAAAAATTATTTTATTATGAGCTGTGGTAAAATACTGCATTATGGCCAGTAGATGGAGTGGAGGAGCATAGGAAATACATGCATCTTTGTAACAGGAAATACAATCATAGGTGTGCACAAAGGTTGTGCCTGGGAACACCCTAATCACTCCTTTGCACAAGGGCCACTGATAAGGCAGTACAGCCGACCCTCCTGTACTGGGCCTGGGTCCTTTTAGTTCAAAAAGGGGGGCCCAGGCACTTGTTGAGCAGGAGGACCGGCTTTACTGCTTTATTGCAGACCCCGATCCTCTTGTTCCTCTCCCTGCAGCACTGCCAGCTTCTCCTCATCTTCCTCCCCCCAGTTGCACTGCAGGGGGATCGGGTGTGGGAAGGGGCTGTTAAATGTAATTTACTGGCACCTTTCTTTTTTGAATGAACACAGTTAGCGATCGCTACTGATAACTGTGTCCATTCATTGCTGAAGCATAGTAAACTGCGTTTACTATGCTTCCGTTTGTGAATAAATAGGAAGCCTGTAAGCGCTTCCTATTCACCGCTGGCTTATCCTCATCTTCCTCCCTCCGCCTGTGCTGCAGGGCCAGTAAATACAGTATCTCTTAAAAGTGAGTACACCCCTCACATTTTTGTAAATATTTTATTCTATCTTTTCATGTGACAACACTGAAGAAATGACACTTTGCTACAATGTAAAGTAGTGAGTGTACAGCTTGTATAACAGTGTAAATTTACTGTCCCCTCAAAATAACTCAACACACAGCCATTAATGTCTAAACCGCTGGCAACAAAAGTGAGTACACCCCTAAGTGTCAATGTCCAAATTGGGCCCAAGTGTCTATATTTTGGTGGCCACCAATATTTTCCAGCACTGCCTTAACCCTATTGGGCAAGGAGTTTACCAGAGTTTCACAGGTTGCCACTGGAGTCCTCTACTCCTCCATGATGACATCACAGAGCTGGTGGATGTTAGAGACCTTGCGCTCCTTCACCTTCCATTTGAGAATCCCCCACAAATGCTCAATAAGGTTTAGGTCTGGAGACATGCTTGGTCAGTCCATCACCTTTACCCTCAGCTTCTTTAGCAAGGCAGTGGTTGTCTTGGAGGTGTGTTTGAGGTCGTTATGTTGAAATACTGCCCTGCGGCCCGGTGTCTGGAGGGAGGGGATCATGCTCTGCTTCAGTATGTCACAGTACATGTTGGCATTCATGGTTCCCTCAATGAACTGTAGCTCCCCAGTGCCAGCAGCACTCATGCAGCCCCAGACCATGACACTCCTACCACCATGCTTGACTGTAGGCAAGACACACTTGTCTTTGTACTCCTCACCTGGTTGCCGCCACACACGCTGGACACCATCTGAACCAAATAAGTTTATCTTGATCTCATCAGACCACAGGACATGGTTCCAGTAATCCATGTCCTTAGTCTGCTGACGACAGCTATGCAGACCAATTTGATGCAGTGTGCGGCGTTTGGTCTGAGCACTGACAGGCTGACCCCCCACCCCTTCAACCTCTGCAGCAATGCTGGCAGCACTCATACGTCTGGTTCCCAAAGACAACCTCTGGATATGACGCTGAGCACGTGCACTCAACTTCTTTGGTCGACCATGGCAAAACCTGTTCTGAGTGGAACATGTCCTGTTAAATCGCTGTATGGTCTTGGCCACCGTGCTGCAGCTCAGTTTCAGGGTTTTGCCAATCTTCTTATAGCCTTAGCCATCTTTATGTAGAGCAACAATTCTTTTTTTCAGATCCTCAGAGAGTTCTTTGCCATGAGGTGCCATGTTGAACTTCCAGTGACCAGTATGAGAGAGTGAGAGCGATAACACCAAATATAACACACCTGCTCCCCATTCACACCTGAGACCTTGTAACACTAACGAGTCACATGACACCGGGGAGGGTAAATGGCTAATTGGGCCCAATGTGGCATTGTCACTTAGGGGTGTACTCACTTTTGTTGCCAGCGGTTTAGACATTAATGGCTGTGTGTTGAGTTATTTTGAGGGGACAGCAAATTTACACTGTTATACAAGCTGTACACTCACTACTTTACATTGTAGCAAAGTGTCATTTCTTTAGTGTTGTCACATGAAAAGATAGAATAAAATATTTACAAAAATGTGAGGGGTGTACTCACTTTTGTGAGATACTGTATGTAACTTACAGATTAGCTCAAGGAGAGCACTCAGCCTTTGGGAGAGAAATGAAGGCATCTAACATACATCTAACCCAGTGCTGAGATGGGAGGGGCCCATTCCAGCTGAAGGGGGAACAAGCCGAGGTTGGGCCAGGTTAGCAAGTTGCAATTTCCGAAAAAAATAGGTAGTGTATATATATTGGTGAAAACAATTCTAGTCCACGTTAATTGAAGTATATGGGTGTGTATCAGGAAATAATATATGCAGTGGCGGCTGGTGCTCAAAATTTTTGGGGGGGCGCAAAAAGAAAAATGTAATAGGTATTGCTTCGCGCCAAAAAACGCAGTAAAAAAATTGCGTGACTTTGAAGCTGTGCCCCCTTCAATGCAATGAACACTGTGCTGTGCCCCCTTCAATGCAATAAACACTGTGCTGTGCCCCCTTCAATGCAATAAACACTGTGCTGCCTGTGCCCCCACAATGCAGAGTTCAGCGTGCATGCCCCTTTCAATTCAGAGCGCCACAGCATTGTCCCCAATCACTGCAGAGCGCCACAGCATTGTCCCCAATGATTGCAGAGTGACCATAGCATTGTCCCCCAATGATTGCAGAGTGCCACAGCATTGTACCCCAATGATTGCAGAGTGCCCACAGCATTGTACCCCAATGATTGCAGAGTGCCCACAGCATTGTACCCCAATAAATGCAGAGTGCCCACAGCATTGTACCCCAATAAATGCAGAGCGCCACAGCATTGTACCCCAATAAATACAGAGCGCCTCAGCATTGTACCCCAATAAATGCAGAGCACCACAGAATTGTACCCCAATGATTGCAGAGTGCCACAGAATTGTACCCCAATGATTGCAGAGTGCCACAGCATTGTACCCCAATGATTGCAGAGCGCCACAGCATTGTACCCCAATGATTGCAGAGTGCCCACAGCATTGTACCCCAATAAATGCAGAGTGCCCACAGCATTGTACCCCAATGATTGCAGAGTGCCACAGAATTGTACCCCAATGATTGCAGAGTGCCACAGAATTGTACCCCAATGATTGCAGAGTGCCCACAGCATTGTACCCCAATAAATGCAGAGTGCCCACAGCATTGTACCCCAATGATTGCAGAGTGCCACAGAATTGTACCCCAATGATTGCAGAGTGCCACAGAATTGTACCCCAATAAATGCAGAGTGCCCACAGCATTGTACCCCAATGATTGCAGAGCGCCACAGCATTGTATCCCAATAAATGCAGAGCGCCACAGCATTGTACCCCAATAAATGCAGAGTGCCCACAGCATTGTACCCCAATGATTGCAGAGCGCCACAGCATTGTACCCCAATAAATGCAGAGTGCCCACAACATTGTACCCCAATGATTGCAGAGCGCCACAGCATTGTATCCCAATAAATGCAGAGCGCCACAGCATTGTACCCCAATAAATGCAGAGTGCCCACAGCATTGTCCCCCAATAAATGCAGAGTGCCCACAGCATTGTACCCCAATAAATGCAGAGTGCCCACAGCATTGTCCCCCAATAAATGCAGAGTGCCCACAGCATTGTCCCCCAATCAATGCAGAGTGCCCACAGCATTGTACCCCAATAAATGCAGAGTGCCCACAGCATTGTACCCCAATAAATGCAGAGTGCCACAGCAATGTACCCCAATAAATGCAGAGTGCCACAGCATTGTACCCCAATAAATGCAGAGTGCCCACAGCATTGTCCCCCAATCAATGCAGAGTGCAGCGTGCGTGCTTCCTTCAATTTAATGCACTTACCTGGCGGCGGCGGCGGCGGGTTCTTCCCTCCTCGATCCAGTCCGTCCTCTCTGCGGCGGCGGCGGCGGGAAGGAGAGCGGCTTCTCCCTCGTCCTCCAAGCGGCAGTGACGGTGAGTGACTGACTCACGCACTGGCACCGCCCCCATTGTGACGTCAGGGATCGGATGTCCTGGATGATGATTGGTCCAGGCTGGAGAATGGACCAATCACAGCCAGGATATCCGAAAGTGGGGGTGTCGAATCGCAAGGACTTGCGATCGGGTTACGCCCCCAGAAGGCTGCCGATCGGCGCCTCTTCTGGGACGTAACCCCCCCCCCCCCCCCCCCCTAGCCACCACTTCCATTACAAAGGCCGGCGAACCCAATTTTTTTTTTTTTTAAACTTTATTTGTTCGCTGTCATTTTTTTTTTTTCTTTTTTCTTTTTCTTTTTTTTAGGGGTAGGGGGGCGGCGCCCTGGCGCCCGCTATGCACGGGCCGCCACTGAATATATGTGTCAAAACATAATATATATATATTCCAAGTGAATATAATTGTTGGTGTAAAAAGTAATAGATCTTAAAGACAAACAAAAAAAAAAAAAAAAGCTCCAAGATAACCAAAGAGTGTGAGAGAAACCACAATCCCGATGTGCCAGAAACTAGAAAATGGGAAAAGCCGATGAATGACTAAATAAAATCAGAACTAAAAAACCATCAATAAAAATTAAAAGTGATGAAAATGTATCAAAAGTGAAAGAAAGTAACACTGCTCAAACAGGTCTTACAGGTGCTGTTCCATGTTCCAAAAAGTCCCAAACATATCTCCTAGGCGAAAGAGCAAAGTAACTGATGTCCTGGCTGACCTCAAATAAATATTATTACTTTGTATCTCTCTATTTCCTGTATGATCAATGTTTATAAACAATGTTACTTTGTATCTCTCTATTTCCTGTATGATCAATGTTTATAAACAATGTTACTTTGTATCTCTCTATTTCCTGTCTCATCAATGTTTATAAACAATGTTACTTTGTATCTCTATTTCCTGTCTGATTAATGTTTATAAACAATGTTACTTTTTGTATCTTTCTATCTCCTGTCTGATCAATGTTTATAAACAGTGTCACTTTGTATCTCTCCATCTCCTGTCTGATCAATGTTTATAAACAATGTTACTTTGTATCTCTCTATTTCCTGTATGATCAATGTTTATAAACAATGTTACTTTGTATCTCTCTATTTCCTGTCTGATAAATGTTTATAAACAATGTTACTTTGTATCTCTCTATTTCCTGTCTGATCAAAGTTTATAAACAATGTTACTTTGTATCTCTCTATTTCCTGTCTGATCAAAGTTTATAAACAATGTTACTTTGTATCTCTCTATCTAATGTCTGAACAATGTTTATAAACAATGTTACTTTGTATCTTTCTATCTCCTGTCTGATCAATGTTTATAAACAATGTTACTTTGTTTATAAACATTGATCAGACAGGAGATAGAGAGATACAAAGTAACATTGTTTATAAAAATTGATCAGACAGGAGATAGAGAGATACAAAGTGACACTGTTTATAAACATTGATCAGACAGGAGATAGAGAGATACAATGTTACTTTTTGTATCTTTCTATCTCCTGTCTGATCAATGTTTATAAACAGTGTCACTTTGTATCTCTCCATCTCCTGTCTGATCAATGTTTATAAACAATGTTACTTTGTATCTCTCTATCTCCTGTCTGATCAATTTTTATAAACAATGTTACTTTGTATCTCTCTATCTCCCATCTGATCAATGTTTATAAACAATGTTACTTTGTATCTTTCTATCTCCCATCTGATCAATGTTTATAAACAATGTTACTTTGTATCTTTCTATCTCCTGTCTGATCAATGTTTATAAACAATGTAACTTTGTATCTCTCTATCTCTCACCTGATCAATGTTTATAAATAATGGTACTTTGTATCTTTCCATCTCTGATATAAATGATGATTATAAACAATGTTACATATTTTAGCACTTTATTCCCACAGTCAAGTGGGAGACACTTTGGCTTACCTTGCTGTCCTCATGGTGTCATAGTGTTGTATCTGTTTGCTTTTAAAGTTCAATAAAGTTGGATGTTTGGATGTGCAGCTGTTCGGATTTTTTGGATTTTAAATTTTGTCCCATTTTGCACTGTTTTCTTTAGTACCAATGTATTATAATTTCCAATTAATGTTTGTAACATGGGAACCTTCTTATCACCTGCTATAGTCTACCCCCTGCCTTCTCCTATTCCACCCCCAACTGACCCCCCTCAGTCCTAGTATAAATACTCCTCCAGCCCTCCCAGCACAGCAGACGTGTGTTTGACGTGTATTTTGTATGATTCACTTTATATAGGAACTCGCGCCTATTTTATACCTTGCAATAGTGGTTCATTTCTGATTTCTTGTTACTTGCAGATTCATCAATTTGCTCCCAGAAACTGTCTACGATATCCAGATTGCTGATGAAAAGATCAATGTTACTACAAATAAAATATCGGGATATCTCACCCAGAAAAGAGCTTTGTGAGTGGTTTATGATTGAATTTCTAATTTTGACGAATCCCCAGGCCTAATAGATGGCCAGCCAGATCTTTTCACTGCTTGGATACAATCTCTTATTATTGTTTATTCTTCCACCAGTACCAAACTAACCGTGACTTACAAAGGAGGTAAATACACGATTGACCTGGATCTACTGGACTTTGGTGCAGCATACACAGCAGTACTGAAGGAGGTAAGTAACACGTTGGCTTTCCTAACTTTCAGGGAATCCTACAGACCCGGTATTGATAGCATAATCAATTTTGTTTTCCATCATAAATTTAATTTAAAAAATAGAAAAGGGGTAAAGGAGATGTCATAGGGTTTTAAGGGTGCAAGAGGCACATTACATTTTTTAAAAATTTCAACATTTTATTAGAATATATTAACCACTTAAGCCCCGGAAGATTTTACCCCCTTCCTGACCAGGGCCTATTTTGCGATTCGGCACTGCGTGACTTTAACGGACAATTGCGCGGTCGTGCGATGCTGTACCTAATCGAATTTGACGTCCTTTTTTTCCCACAAACAGAGCTTTCTTTTGGTGGTATTTGATCACCTGTGCGATTTTTACTTTTTGCGCTATAAACAAAAAAAGAGCGTCAATTTTGCAAAAATAACAATATTTTTCACATTTTCTTATATGAAATTCCCAAAAGAAAAATGTAAAAATCTAAATTTTTAACATTTTAGGCCAATTTGTTTTATGGCAAAAAAATATACTATGTATATTAGCGCGCCAGAGAGGCAGTGACCGTAGCCTGGTTAAGATTTATATAAATAAGTAAATTAATTGTGATAATTAAGTGCAGCTGCTAGTAAAGTGCGGGTGCAAATTGGAAGAAAAAGTATTCACAATAGTGATACCTCTAGCGCTTGCTAATCCCTAGTGGAAATTTAAAATATGTGCTAAAAATTCACAGTGGATACAATTAATAAATAAACATGAAAATAAATCACTTCAAAAATAACTTAAAAATAATAGTCCATTCAATGTGTAGTGATAAATCAATCAACATTAATAATAAACCATAAAATGATAAAGTCCAAATCCAAATAATTTGTATTAAGGTGCTGGTGCTTCTTCCTTAATAACTGGTGCTTCCTTTCCCGTGATAAATAAATAAATAAATTGCCCACTCACCAGATGTTGTGGGTTCTATATGTCTTATGACATTAGAACCTAACTTGCTTCAATAGAAAATCCTTTCCAGGTTCGGGTTCCCTCTCCCTGGGTATGGACAGGCCGTTCGGTTAATAATCCACCATGGGATGAGTCTCCTCCAACCACGGGCCAAAGTATGAGATGTATTCCCTGCAAATCACCAGCACGGAAACCGTAATCACGGACTGACCGTCATTACTGGAGGAGGCAAACAGGGTTGAGTCTACCATAATGTGAAGGTATTGATTCACACCTTTCCGTGCTGGTGATTTGCAGGGAATACATCTCATACTTTGGCCCGTGGTTGGAGGAGACTCATCCCATGGTGGATTATTAACCGAACGGCCTGTCCATACCCAGGGAGAGGGAACCCGAACCTGGAAAGGATTTTCTATTGAAGCAAGTTAGGTTCTAATGTCATAAGACATATAGAACCCACAACATCTGGTGATTTGCAGGGAATACATCTCATACTTTGGCCCGTGGTTGGAGGAGACTCATCCCATGGTGGATTATTAACCGAACGGCCTGTCCATACCCAGGGAGAGGGAACCCGAACCTGGAAAGGATTTTCTATTGAAGCAAGTTAGGTTCTAATGTCATAAGACATATAGAACCCACAACATCTGGTGAGTGGGCAATTTATTTATTTATTTATCACGGGAAAGGAAGCACCAGTTATTAAGGAAGAAGCACCAGCACCTTAATACAAATTATTTGGATTTGGACTTTATCATTTTATGGTTTATTATTAATGTTGATTGATTTATCACTACACATTGAATGGACTATTATTTTTAAGTTATTTTTGAAGTGATTTATTTTCATGTTTATTTATTAATTGTATCCACTGTGAATTTTTAGCACATATTTTAAATTTCCACTAGGGATTAGCAAGCGCTAGAGGTATCACTATTGTGAATACTTTTTCTTCCAATTTGTTTTATGCTACCTATGTTTGGTAAAAAAAAAATCGCAAAAAGCGTATTTTGATTGGTTTGCGCAAAAGTTATTGCGTTTACTAACTAAGGGAAAGATTTTTGTCATTTTTGTTGTTTTTTTTTAACGCGTAATGGCAGCGATTTGCGATTTTTTTGCGGTACTGCGACATTGCGGCGGACAGATCGGACCCTTGACTGACATTTTTGGGGTTACCAGTGACATTACTACAGTAATCAGTGCTATACATATGCACTGTTACTGTAAAATGACACTGGCAGTGAAGGGGTTAACTTTTTTTGAGAGGGAGGGGTTATGTGTGTCCCTAGGGGCGTGATTCTAACTGTGATTGGCTGTGGCTTGAGGTGTAGGTATAGTGATCAACGGTCCTACATAGTAGAACCGTATGATCACTATTCATACACAGGGGAGAATGACAGGCGGCTTGTTTACATTAGCCGCCTGCCTTTCTCCTGCTCTAACGGACGTTCACAAGTGACCGGCAGACATCGGGTCCGCCGGGCACACACGTGGGGGGGGTCCGTGACCGCGCGGGAGCGCGCCGTCGCTCCCTGGACCCTCACAGGCTAGCGACGTAGCCCTACGTCGCTCTGCCTGTAAGGGGCTGACTGCCGACATAAATAGTCGTGCGGCGGTCGGCAAGCGGTTAAAATTTTATACATATCCATGTACAGTTGATCTCTGCATATGTATTAAGCAATTAATCCAGATCTATCACGATCTTTCTCAACATGTTTCACTGTGAATACAGCAGAGTGCACTCTGCCACTCACCTTGGAGGGGATCACTTCTAAGAGACATTCCAGTGGATGGGGATCGATTCACTGCTGCTGATAGCGATTGGACCCACTCAAACCCTGCCTCTAGTTATACAGCGACTATCCACACACAGCCCCCTATCACCCTAATGAATAATTTATTAGGGTAACATTGTGATCCCCAGACATGGCCCAGAACACATCATCATTTGGACTAAGATGCAAGGTGTGGGGCTGCCCCACTCTGGGACACTTGGCATCTAGGGTCTTTATTCTTTTTTTTTTTTTTCATTACATATCAAATATTTATTAGCTCAGCATTAGATGTTGGCTATTTCCATCTCACATGTGAACTTTTCTAAACAGGTGGATGAAACCAATAAAGTCATAAAAGCCTACAAGGTGGAGGACGTTGATGCAAACAGCATGCACGTGGCGTGGCAGATCCCGCAATACGCCCTACTGAGCGCCGGAGAGGTCATGTTCTCAGTCACCGGCTTAGACTTCTCCTATGCCCAGGTAACAACCGAAAATTAGATAATAAGTGTCACCCTGCACCTTCTGGAAGGTACACATGGGGTAAAGGAACTGATAATTCAGTGTTTGGTGGATGTTGGGGCATGAAACTACCTGATAGGAGCCTCTACAACTGTGTAAGACTGAAGGGAAGGCCGGAGGGAAGATTTAGGATTAGAGTTAACCTTAGATACCAGCATACCCCCTAGGGAGTGGGATTATGTGGGCGACCAAACACCCAAATGATTCCAGAATATTTGGTTGTAAATAAAAACAATTTTATTTTTACATACAATATAAAATATTAGAGAGACTGCACGTCTCAATATAACATGAAAAAAATTAAAAAAGAAATTGGTATATCACGGCTTACAACAAAAGATCATATACAGAAATAGTGACTAGCAGAATAGCGGATGTTCCAAGAAGACCCAACGCGTTTCAGGTGTAGGCACCCTTCTTCAGGGGTCTGTTTGGTAGAAACTTATGAATTCCTGTATTTATCAAAGAATAAAAAAGGTTTAGACAAAGTTACATATTGTTTTTCGATTCTTTTGTATCTGTAATAGCAGGATCTTAATCATAAACTAATAATTTACATACCGCAGATGTCACATTTATAGACCAAGAAGCCGTGTAGTTAAGAACAGTGTTAAACACCAAAGAAATTAAGAGGTGCCGGGATAAAGAAGTGGGAGGCTTCCTAGAGATGACTTTATGTGTGAAGGACCACTGTCATATAGTATTCGAGCATGCCTCTCAAAGGTCCCTGCTGGAAAAAGAAGATTGACGTCTTTGTAAGATACGGAACCAAGGTGGAACCTTAAATCAGCCTTTTTCAACCAGGGTGCCTTGAGGTTTCTCCATGGGTTCCTTGACAAAATCCTTCAAAATTGATCCAAAATTGTATACAAGCCAGCAGGTAGATTAACCACTTAAGCCCCGGAAGATTTTACCCCCTTCCTGACCAGGCCCTATTTTGCGATTCGGCACTGCGTGATTTTAACGGACAATCGCGCGGTCATGCAACACTGTACCTAAACAAAATTGAAATCCTTTTTTTGCCCATAAACAGTGCTTTCTTTTGGTGGTATTTGATCACCTGTGCGATTTTTACCTTTTGCGCTATAAGCAAAAAAGAGCGTAAATTTTGAAAAAATAACAATGTTTTTCACATTTTTTTATATGAAATTCCCCCAAAAAAATGTAAAAATCTAAATTTTTTAACATTTTAGGCCAATTTGCTTTCTGCTACATATGTTTGGTAAAAAAAAATCGCAATAAGCGTATTTTGATTGGTTTGTGCAAAAGTTATTACGTTTACTAACTAAGGGAAAGATTTTTGTCATTTTTGCTGTTTTTTTTTTAACGAGTAATGGCGGCGATCTGCAATTTTATTTGCGGGACTGTGACATTGGGGCGGACAGATTGGACCCTTGACTGACATTTTTGACACTTTTGGGGTTACCAGTGACATTACTACAGTAATCAGTGCTATACATATGCACTGTTACTGTAAAAATGACACTGGCAGGGAAGGGGTTAATTTTATTGGAGAGGGAGGGGTTAATGTATGCCTGATGCTTACTGACGTGTGTGGGGGGAGGTGACTATGTGAGCTATGCTGAACACTGCAATCTGTCACTCCCTGTCACTTAGGAGATCCGCCCGCTCTGTTTACACAGGCGGGCGGTTCTCCAAACTCGATTCCCCGACGATCAGGGAAGAGCAGCGGCGATCGCCGCCGCTCCTCCCCTGGCCCGACTCCCGCTGTGACTGAAAACAGCGGGAGCGCGCCTCCGGCGGCGCGCGAGCGCCGCATACAGGGGGAGGAGTCCAGCGACGTAGTACTACGTCGCTGGACGATAACGAACCACTTTGCCGCAGTGGGCTCAATGTGAGCGGTCGGCAAGTATTTAAAGGGTTGAGAAACACTGCCTTAGATGGTGAGGTTATTTGCTAGGGGTGAAGGGTTAAGTGTTGTGGGCTTTCTTTGTTTTGCTAGAGTTCCCTTTTAAGGGTACGGTTTGTGGTACCTTCGATAACGATACTCCTACAGCCACCTTCAAATATTACAGTATATAAAGTAATGAGTAAAGCCGGGAATGTCAGATTAGATTCTGGTGCAAAATGTTGACCAGTCCTCCTTGTGTCTCCCGACTCCCAGGCTCCAGCCAGTATGAAGTCCGTCCTCCAAGCCGGGTGGCTGCTCACTGTGGCTTTTGGCAACGTCATCGTGCTTATTGTGGCTGAGGCCGGATCCATGGAACAGGTAACATTTAATTTCAATGATTTTTATTGAAAATTTTTAGAAAGAACATCAAAGGTGTAAAAACTATAAAACATAGGCACATCAGTCCAAATTGTCCCCCGGCAAGCAAAAAATAAAAGGAGAAGGAACAATCGGGGTGCACTACAGTGCTATGCACTTGGATCATTTGCTCTGAGAGGTTGAAAAGTCTTTTAACAGTATGAAGTTAATCAAGATCAAGTGTTGGTTGATACATGCAACAGGTTACAATGAGCTTTAGGAAGGAGAAATGAAGGACGTAACAAAGCACCATGGCATTCCAAGGTGGAAAAAAAGTCAACCAATTGTACAGCCTACCACTGTACCCCAGCGCCGGGGTAGCTAATACCAGCACACATATTGCGCTTTTCCACTGCATGGTACGGCTCGGTTTGGCGCTTTTCCACTGCATGGTGCCCCATGGTACGTGTTAGAAGGGTTTGGTACGGTTTGGTACAGCGGCGCTTTTCCCACTACATGGTACGGCTCGCTTAAACAGTACCACCTCGGTTGGGGTTCCAAGCGGGCCGTACCTATATCCCACAGTCCTTTGTATGCAGCCTTGATTGTTTGTCACTACTAGCCACTGATTGCTCAGAGAATCGTTGGATTCCCACCCACTCAGGGGCGTAACTACAGAGGTTGCAATTGCAACCGGACCCCATGCTCCAGGGGGCCTGGGCAGCTCCCCTGTAAACCTGAATAGGAGGGGGAGCAGCGGGGGCAGCATGTAGAGAAATATCACTGTAGCTGCCAGGAGGAAAATGGAGGAGATAGGTTCCTCTCTATGCTGCCCCCGCCGCTCCTCCTATTCAGTTCACTTGTGTTCTGCTGTCTCTGGGCCCCTGTGTGCTCCCCTGGTCCCCCCCCCCCCACTCCCCACTATGCTGGCAGTTTCCTCCCTCCCCTCTCCTGCCGGCTGCTGCAGGGGGTGTGTCACAATAGAGAACCAGGAAGGGGTCTGTAAATATGTAATTTACCAGCTCCTTCCTTTTCTGAATGGACAGAGTCATAGTCAGTGACATTGTAAAAAAAATTAAATAAAATGATAAAAAATAATACAATTAAAATACCAAAAAATAAAAACTACTGACACCAGTGGGTGAACTTCCAGGATCACAAAGGTCACACTTGCGACCGGGCCCTGACATTCCAACACCGAAGGGAGGACCCAAGATGGCAGGAAGGAGGTCCACTTGTGAAATGGTCCCACTGCAGGACTGTAATAAAGGGCCCCAGGATCAGTGGAAAGAGCACCAGGTTTGAAGGGAAGGGCCCCGGCCAGGGGTCCTGGGGGCCCTTCATGGTTTCTTGCACCAGGGCCCTGAAGGTTCTAGTTACGCCTCTGCACCCACTTACAACTTTACATAGGTGTGCGCAGCCTATTGCATTAGGGTGTGCACCCCAAAGTTTAAATACACATGCATGTGTTTGCCTACATGTATATGGCCCCGATACATTACTCTCCCTGCTGGCAAAGTGAAATAGAAGTGTGTGGCACTTCTCTTATGGCAGAGCAGGTCCGAGGGAGATCTTTCCCATCTCCTCACTGGCAAACAGAGCGATAATGCTAATGTGCCCTAGGTGATTAGGGTGTGCCCAGGCACACCCGGCACACCCTGTACGCACGCCTATGCTACTTTAGTGGAAAAGCAAAGCGAGCCGAGTAGAGCCTATACAGTGCTGAAACGTGCCGACTCGTACCACGCAGTGGAAAAGCAAACTGAGCCGAGCTGGGCCAAGCAGTGCCGAGTGGAGCCGAGCCGGGACTTGCAGATGAAAAGTGCCAATAGACACGTCAATTGGGAGCACCTAATAGGGCATATGTCATAGAGCGATGACGCAAAAGAAATAGGAGTAAAGAAGAGTAGTAGGAGGAAGGAAATGGAAGAAAAAAGGGAAAATAAAAAAGGGAGGACCCCCACCCCGCGCCCCACGTCCCCAGAACCCAGGCGACCAGAGATCTCCTAAACGCCACCAGTGAGGTAGCAGAGCCATGGTTCCCACACTTTATCAAACTGTTTCATTTTATCATTCAGCATAGCTGACATACGTTCATTGATCATTATCCATGAAAGCTTGTGTCGGAGTTGCTCGAATGGCAGGACAGGGGACCTCCAAGACCGTGCAAGCGTACCCCCCAAGCACTAATCATCTTACCCTCAAAATTCCCCCACTTACCACAAATCCTTTTCCCCCCAATCACTCCTCCTAGCACAAATCCTCCTCCCCCAATCACCCCTCCTACCACCCCCCCTCCCAATTACCGCCCAAGCACTAAACCATCTTGCCCTCAAAATTCCCCCACTTAACAAATCCTTTTCCCCCATTCCCCCCTCCCAGCAAAAAACTCCCCTGCTAGCACAACCCACCCTCCTCCAAATCATGACCCTAGCACTAATTCTCTCCCTCTTCCAAATCCCTCTCGTCCTATCACTCATCCTTTTTACCTCCAAATCCCTCCTACTAGCACAAATCGTCTCCCCTCTAAAAATCCCCCTTCATAGCACCGATCCCCTACACACACCCTTTCCCAGCACAAACCCCCCCTTCCCAGCACAACCCCCCTCCCCAAATCACCCCTTTAGGACAATACCCCAGGCCCAATTCACCCCCGGCCCTAATCCTATTCCTCCTCTAGATCCCCCTCCTAGCATAAATCCTTTCCCTCCCCCCCAAATATACCCTCTTAGAACAAATCCCCCCCATCCAATCCCCCTCCAAACAAACACCCCCCCTTAATCCCTCTTCCTATCTCAAATCCTCTTCCCTCTATCCCACCTCCCAGCACAACCCCCCCTCCCAAATCACCCTTTCATACACAAAACCCCCCTCCAAGCCTACAAATCCCCCTTCTCACAAACAATTCTCACCTCCCTCTGAATTCCCCATCCTAACACAAATCTTCTCCCACACCTCCTCCCAGCACAAATCCCCCCCCCCCAAATCACCCCTCCTTGGACAAATTACACCCCTAATTTACCCCCCTAACATTATTCATCTTCCCCCACTTATTACAAATCACCTTCCCACATTGCACCTTCCAGCACAATTCCCTCCAATCACCCTCTCGCCTCCAGGACTTTACCAGAGCCTCTCCAATCCTGTGGAACTCCTCACCCTTATCTGTCCGATTATCTCCTACTCTATTAGCTTTTAGGCGATCTCTGAAAACCCTCCTCTTCAGTGAAGCCTATCCTACCCACACCTAACAACTCTACCTCCATTTTATCCATCTGCCCACCCCCCTCGGTTATTGCCTTTTGTTTCACTTGACCCTCCCTTCTAGATTGTAAGCTCTAACGAGCAGGGCCCTCTGATTCCTCCTGTATTGAATTGTATTGTAACTGTATTGTCTTCCGTCATACTGTAAAGCGCTGCGCAAACTGTTAGCGCTATATAAATCCTGTATAATAATAATCACCCCACCTAACACAAATCCCCCCAACCCTAGCACTAATCTTTCCCCCCCTCCAAATCCTCACTACTAGTGCTAATTCTCTCCCCCCTCTTAATCTCCTCTCCTAGTACTAATCCCCCCCCCCCTCCTAGCACACACACCCCTTCCCAGCACATATTCCCCTCCTAGCACATATCCTCTTCCTCTCTAACCCCACCCCCCCCCTAGCACATATCCTCTTCCCCTCTAAATCCCCCTCCTAGCACATGCACACACCCCTTCCCCTTCAAATCCCCCTCCTAGCACATATCCTCTTCCCCTTCAAATCCCCCTCCTAGCACATATCCTCTTCCCCTTCAAATCCCCCCCCTAGCACATATCCTCTTCCCCTTCAAATCCCCCCTCCTAGCACATATCCTCTTCCTCTCTAAATTCCCCCTCCTAGCACACACACACACCTCTTCCCAGCACAAATCCCCCTCCTAGCACATACCCTCTTCCCCGCTACCCCCCTTCCAGCCCAACCTCCCTCCTTATTCCTCAAATCACCCCCTTGTAGCAAAAATCCCCCCCCCCCCAGCACAAATGCCCCCTCCTAGCACTAATCTTCTCCCCTTCTAAATCCCCCCTTCTAGCAGAAATACTCTCATCCTCAGAGATTTCCTCCCACTTCCTATTGTGTCTCCTGGATAAGAAGTGAAGGGAAATCTCCCCGCCAATCCATTACTGATGAAAAACACATTTTGGCTACACTTGTACAGTATGTATCTTGCAAAAAGGAATACTGAATTTGTTTGTATTCATCAGCTGACCCCCTTTCTCTCACCTCACAGTGGGCGGAGTTTATCCTGTTCGGCGCACTCCTGGTCGCTGTTTCCATCATCTTCTCCATCATGGGATACTTCTTTGTTCCTGTGAACCTTGATGACCTGAAAGAAGACGATGACACAGCCGACGATATCAAGAAGACAATACCTGACTTCTATGAGACCGGCATAGACAATATAGAGGAGAAGAAGACGAAGATCTAAAATGTAGACAACAGAAAATAAGCTAAATGTAAAAAAAAACCTGTTTTTAAAAAACTTCTATAAATCCACAATTCTGCTCTTGAACCTCTCTCCGGACTCGACGCCTCCTGACCAGCCATGTATGTTCTCCTGGGTCATCACCTTCCCTTCCTCCCTCTCTTCACAAAGAACTTTATCATTCGGACCCAATGAACACCGAGCTGTGTATGAGCCATAAAAAGCTGTTTATAAAATCAGCTTGTTTTAGTGATCCTCACAAGGGGGCGCTATATAGCCAGGGCAGCTGCTAGGGTGGTACAGCCAGCCCTCCCATACCAGGTTTGAGCCTAATTGGATTAGTAAGTGGCCCACAGAGCTCCCCCACCCCCATCAGAACTTCCTGTATAGACGGTATACATCCTGCCACACAGTGCTAAAGAAGATAGTGTTCTCCAGGCCACCATCCCGCCTGATCTCAGCTAGAAGTGCCAAGATTTCCATGCTGATGGGGGGTGCCGGCCACAGTCTCACAAGATTTAATCTGGTGGACGCTGGGCTTTGTTTGGCATATACCAGGTACCTGGTAAATAATGGGTAAAGGGATTGAGGGTGCTAATTACTGGTAGAGGTAGTCACAACCTGAAGTAGACCAGTAATTTAGGGAATAATGGAGTGCCAATGAGAGTCCTGACCCCTGCACTATGTACATAACACACACCTGACCCTGCGCTCTGTATATTACACCCACCTGACCCTGCATTCTGTATGCTACACCCACCAGACCCTGCAATCTGTATATTACATGGCCCAGACCCTGCATTCTGTGTGCTATCCACTCCTAACCCTTACACTCTCCTTACACATCGCTGACCCCTGCATGCTCTGTGTTATCTACTGCTGACCCCTGCATATTGCACACACCTGACGCCTACATGCTGTGTTTTACACACTCTTAACCTCTGCACTCTCTACATTACACACCTCTGATCCCTGCATGCTCTTTGTTATCTACTGCTGACCCCTGCACTCTGCATATTGCACACACCTGACCCCTACAGGCTATGTTTTACACACTCTTGACCTCTGCACTCTTTACATTACACACCTCTGATCCCTACATGCTATGTGTTTTCTACTGCTGACCCCTGCACTCTGTATGTTGCACACTCCTGACCCCTACATGCTGTGTTTTACACACTCTTGACCTTTGCACTCTCTACATTACACACCTCTAAACCCCACATGCTCTGTGTTTTCTACTGTTGACCCCTGCACTCTGCATATTGCACACACCTGACGCCTACATGCTGTGTTTTACAACACTCTTGACCTCTGCATTCTCTACGTTACACAGCTCTGATCCCTACATGCTATGTGTTTTCTACTGCTGACCCCTGCACTCTGCATAATGCACACTCCTGACCCCTACATGCTGTGTTTTACACACTCTTGACCTCTGCACTCTCTACATTACACACCTCTAAACCCCACATGCTATGTGTTTTCTACTGCTGACCCCTGCACTCTGCATATTGCACACACCTGACCCCTACATGCTGTGTTTTACACACTCTTGACCTCTGGACTCTCTACATTTCACACCTCTAATCCCTACATGCTCTGTGTTATCTACTGTTGACCCCTGCACTCTGCATAATGCACACACCTGACTCTACATGCTGTGTTTTACACACTCTTGACCTCTGCACTCTCTACATTACACACCTCTGAGCCCTGCATGCTCTGT